>NC_134265.1:215658270-215966881 GCF_031893055.1 Leptodactylus fuscus
GCGACCATCTAACTTAACTGAACTTGAATTGTTTGTCCAAAATACCTTTATCCAGGATCCAGGAACTGATTAAAAGCTACAGGAAGCGACTAGAGGCTGTTATCTTTGCAAAAGGAGGATCTACTAAATATTAATGTCACTTTTCTGTTGAGGTGGCCATACTTTTGCACCGGTCAAATTTTGGTTTAATGCATATTGCACATTTTCTGTTAGTACAATAAACCTCATTTCAATCCTGAAATATTACTGTGTCCATCAGTTATTAGATATATCAAACTGAAATGGCTGTTATAAACACCAAAATATTTAGAACTAAAAATGATTAAGATTAATAGGGGTGCCCAAACTTTTTCATAGGACTGTAGATACCACGCATCGGCACGTATGCCACTGCTCCGTTTAAGGTATCAGTACAACGGGACAACAAAAGGAGTACTACGTGCATTGGCACATATATAACTACACTCGGCACAAATGTAACCATATTGGAGCATCTAGAATACAGCACAGACATTAGTGGATGTAGAACTATCAATAAATACGTAATAACCATGCTTAAACAAATGCAGTACCACATTGATCCATAAATATATTGGTCTGCACAATACAGATGCACAAATAGTAGATTCACTATTCTTAGTTAGTATAAGGGCTCGTTCATATCTCCGTTCATGCAGGTTTCCGTTTCCTGCACAAAACTGAGCAGGAAATGGAAACCTGCAGGATTCTTTCATACCCATTCATTTGAATGGATTTGAAAGATGTCCGGCCATGAGCGCCGGTGAGCGTTTCATGCTCTCCGCCGCGAAACCGTTTTTTTTCAATCGGACACAGAGTCGGACATGCAGTACTCTGTGTCCGATTTTAAAAAAACGGTTTCGCGGCAGAGAGCATAAAACGCTCACCGGCGCACACGGCCGGACCCGGTCTGACAGCTTTCCGTCTTCTGCACCTCGAACGGCCTGATATTCAATCGAATACCTATTCGATCAAACGGCGTTCCTTTTCTCCACTTGTGACTTGCTACAGTAGCATTTACAGTTTTTTGGGGGGTATACACCAAGGAAAGCTGGACTGAGCGTATATAACCTGACTGAATTGCTGTGTATCCCACTTAGGTGTTTGAGGGTACACACCGTGGAAAGCTGGATTAAGCGTGTATAGCCTGACAATTGCTGTGTATCCCACTTAAATTTGGGGGGGTACACACTGTTAAAAACTGGATTGAGCATATATAGCCTGTTTGAATTGCAATTCTTATAAATCCAAAGTCACCTGATTTCGGCAGCCAATGGCTTTTTTCAATTTTTTTTCAATGCTTACGTTATGTTCCTGTCCCACCTTCCCTGCACAGTTACTGGTGCAAAAAAAGCGCAAAAAAAGAGGGGATACAAATTTTTACTGTGTTTGCTGCAAGGTATTTGATTGGAATTGAATACTTCGAACAGCCTGATATTCAATCGAATACGGCCGTTCACTCATCTCTAGAAATGACCTATCCTTAGGTGGACTCCACCTGGAAAAACCCATTGAAGTCAATGGGAGGTGGAAAAAAACACGACAAGGTTTTTTGGTGCAGCTTTTGACGCGGTTTTTGCAAAAAGCACATCAAAAACCACTAGCATTTTTAAAAGAGAAGTTTCCAGGTCCACACAGTGTGCTGGAGCAAAAAAAAAAAAAAAAAAAACCGTCAAAAACTGCATCATGCCAAAAACCACGTCAAAAAAAGTTTCCTAATTCCTGAAGCAGATTTTTTCAGCTTGTAAAAAACTCTGTGTGGACTGACACCTATTGCAGAAAAAACTGCTTTGAAAAAGCTGTTGAAACATGAGTGTTTTCCCTGCTGTATTTTTTGTTCACTACGTGGGGCCTTAATCTATCACGGCACTTATTTTTAACTGAAGAACTGCGTGCGGTTTTCAATTACAGTAGCATATGTTAGGCTGGATTTACACAGTGAATTCTTTGCTTTACAACTCGCAAGGTTTGTAACTGCAGTATACAGTAACAGAAAAAGGAAGAAAGCCGGGCACTCACATCAGTAATGAGCAGCACATGTTATTAGACATCTCACCTGAATGATAATGACCAGCAAACCAGAGATTCTCAGTTTAATGGCAGCTAGTATACAGGTAAGATGTCTAGTAACATGTACTACAATTAAAAACTGCATGTAGTTCTTTAAGCAAACAAACATTCTGTATGGCCAGCCTCAAAATAATTGACGGAGATTCACGTGCTGTGAATTGGTTACTTAACTGACCTGACTTGTTTACTGGCTAAATGAAAACCCTCAGCTTTGTTTTTCCCAGTGAGAAAATGATTTTGTTGTTTGTCAGGTGAAAAAATAGAAGCAGTTTTTATCTGGTGCGTATAAATAAATTGCAATATATTTATTAATGTATAGCCTAGTATGAAAAAAAAATTCTCAAAGATCAAAACATACAGTAGGGGGCGTTCACACTACCACTGCTGTCAAAAATGGGTTAAAAATCCCATTGATTTCTATGGGATTTGGTCTGTTAGTGTCCATTTTCACCAAATCTGTCACAGGTCCGTTATTTCGGTGGACACAGTAACACTGGGTGAAGGACTTTTGGTCCTGTTGAAAATAACGGGGCCCAAAACATAATAACATGACGAATGCGAAGTGTCCATTATTTTTTAGCATTAATGTCTATTGTTAATGTATGTAATGCACAGTCGTCAATTAACTATCTATTATTTCTGTCCAATTGTTTTTCTGCTCATGCTCAGACAGCAGAACAAAAAAAAATGGTCCCCCTAAGGGAGTCTTCACATGGAGTTACGCTCCGCTCATTCAGACATGTAAACACGTGTCAAAGTGCCCGCTGTAAAACACAATCCCATAGACTTCAATGTGTGCCAGTCTTACGCACGCTACACATTGAAATCAATGGGTTTAAAAGCCTCCCATTGATTTCAATGTGTAGCGCGCGTAAGACCAGCAGGCATTTTGACACGTGTTTACGTGTCTGAATGAGCGGAGTGTAAACTCCGTGTGAAGGCTCCCTAAGTGTTTGTGGTAGCAGAATAAGGAGGGCTAACAGGAAATAACTGGTGGAAAGCTGTAATCCTTTCCAGTATGGCTTCTGAACCTGTGATGTGTTTATTCTAAGCCTTATTCAGAATATTTCTACGGGTTTTAACTTGTATAATGTTTGTGCTAATAAAGGAGCACAAAGCAAGTTCATTTTGCATTTAGTTCAGTGCGGTGAATAGTGTTCAGTATTGTGTTCTAGATGTGTTTGTATCCTTGCCTGCATGTAATATGTTTGGGTCAATTTTCATTATGTTTCAGCTGCTTTATTAGATTCTAATTGCGGGATGGGTTTGGAAACGTAAAAAAAAAAATATTCAGACATATCCATTGACTTTAGAAAAAAAGCATCCAGAAGATTTCACTTTTGGTATCCTTTTATGGCTTTTCTTTTTACTTAGACAATATCATATTATTCTAGATTTAGTATCCATGAAACTGGGGAGGTGAAAAGATAGTTCTGTTTCCTTTTCACTCCGCTTACCTAATAAAGTCAGTAGGACACATTAACCAAGCCACTTAAGCAACGCTTATTTTGTTGCTTAACTTTATTTTTGTTTTTTGGGTCAGTGTAAGATTTACTTAACACTTATGCTCCGTTCCCACGGATTAACGCGCTGCTTATTTAGACACGTAAACACGTGTCAGAGCGAGGCGCTTCAAAACAGATCTCATTGATTTCAATGGGTGCTGGCTCGCGTAAGCCGACACCCATTGAAAACAATGGGATCTGTTTTGAAGCGCCACGCTCTGACACGTGTTTACATGTCTAAATGAGCGGCGCATTTCTCAGTGGGAACGGAGGGCTGCATTCACACAGAGTTTTTTGGTCAGGAAACTGACTCAAATTCCTCCTCCTAAAAACGCCTCACTGTAGGACTGTATGGTGAGTCGTTTTTCGTTTTTTCAGTTTCCTGACCGAAAAACTCCATGTGAACGACACCAGTATTGTCAGCTATATCGCTCTCCCTGTCATTTTGAGATTTTGCTCAGGAAAAGGGTGTGTGAACCACTTTCTACAAATTTGCAATCTGTGACAATCTTAAAAAGGTGTAAATGCACTGCAGTTGGAAGCTAATAAAGAGGAGAAAATGTTACCATCCCTTAAATATGCAAGAATCCACTTTTGTATAGGCTGGTGAAAAATTTAAAGTTTGCTCTGACTCTAAGGGTTAGTTCACACAGAGTTTTTTTTGGTCAGGAATCCATAAGTTCACACGGCGATTTTTGGTCAGGAACCTAAAGCGGAGGCCGCCTCAAGTTCCGGACCAAAAGCAGTGTAGCCACGATTGAAAGCCGGTGCACTCGCTTCTTTTTTCTGGGAGCCGGAAGAAAGAGCCGTGTTTTTAGTCAAGATTTTGAGGTGGATACGGCCTCAAAATCCTGACCAACAGTGGCGTAATTACCAGGGTAGCAGTGGTAGCAACTGCTGCAGAGCCCGGCAACAGCTGCTACCGCTGCGTTTTTTGCTTTTGTTTTTTTTATAGGCAGTTACCGGCTGGAGTTACTCCAGCCAGCAACGGGCCCTATTTACTTATCGATCCCGGCCCGGCCAGGATCAGTAAGTGAAGCCACGGGCCCCACAAACACTATTATTATGTTCAGGGTTCTTTTCAGACCCCCGAGTATAATGATCGGAGGCCACTATGGAGCATAATACTGTGTGCAGGGACCACTATGGGGGATAATAGAGCACGCAGGAATGCGGGGGGGGAGGGACGGTCGAGGTCTTTGGCGTCCGTGTCGGTTGGGGGAGGGATCCATGTCAAAAGTTCGCCACGGGACCCTGCCATTCCTAGTTACACCACTGTTGACCAAAATACTCTATGTGAACTTACCCTTATTGACGTAAGAACGATTGAAATATGCAGAGATTTTCTAGCCATGAAGAGCACCTCTTTCAAACCACCATAAAGGTCCAGATTAAGGACTTATACCATACAGGGACAATGTGTTCGTCCTGACTGCAGTATATCCACAATATTGGTACTGTTGTCGTGGGCAATTCTGCCCAGTTGGACTTGATGGGCAGCCACACTGTAGGTTACTTGCTGTAGGATACAGCGAAGCAGCTCTTCTCCTGTGTGGCTCCTTTGATCCAGGCTCATTATTTGTAAGACCACATGGCAGTACTTCACCTTATGCCCATGAAAAGGGGGGGAAGACAAAAATTCTGCCACACACACATTAAGGGGGCGTTCACACTACCGTCTGTGTTCGACAGGTAGTGTCCGCTCCTAGTGTCCGTTCAAAATCTTGCACGGACATTAGGAGCGGACACTACCTGTCAGACACAGACGGTAGTGTGAACACCCCCTAAAAGTGGAAAAAATTATTTAATTTGTGATTATAGCCAAAATACATCAGTTGCTGTGCCATGCATTGAAGAATTATCATGTATAAATGGAGCAGTAGATCAATAGTAGAATCAGGACATTTCGGTCCTTCATCACACTAGATCTATAACAACAAGAACAAAATTACCATCCAATAGTCATATCAACTGAAAATTATAACGTCACTGAAATACAGAAATAGGGACGGGAAAAATAATAATGCAACAAGCAAAGCACGTGCTCATGCATGTACAACCAAGAAGAAACCACACAGGAAAAAAGTTGTGAGTGGGAGGAAGAGGGAGGGAGTGTACAAATATAAGATAGTCAATGATAAAGCAAGATGCACAATAACAAAAGGAGTACACAATGGGAAAAAAAATACACAATGTAAAAAGAGGGGGTGCATGTAAATCAAAAAACATATAAGAACACAAAGATGTACCAAGACTAACAGGACCAATATGGAAAACAAATGAATAAACAGAGGAAAAACAAAGAAAAAACAAAGACAACAGCAAAAAAGAAATACACCAACCAAGGAAAACAATCAGGAAGCCACGAGGCAAAACAATAGGTAGGGATGAGCTAAATGCAAATATGTCCCATATGCAGACTCTCCTACACGAGCTGTAAAAAGGAGTACATGACACTGATGGGGAAGGCAGCAAGTAGCGCTATTTATCTAGATAGCGCTATAAAACAGCGCCACAAAGTACTGGGGACTCAAAAAAAAAAAAAAAAAAAAAAAAAAAAAAAAAAGTCTCCAGGAAACAGAGAGCCAGGAGAAAAGTTCCTGGCTCCCTGTAGCGAACAAACCTTACAGGAGCAAACTGAGGAGTTACGCACGAAGATCAGAAGAACAACTTGCTAATTCCCTCACCAGTGAGGAGTGGTCTTCTCTGGAAAAAAATATTAATTCTACTATCAAGAACTTTAAGAATTCTAAGGCCCCGCTCCCATGGAGTAACACACTGCTCATTTAGACACGTATACACGTGTCAGAGCGAGACGCTTCAAAACAGGTCCCATTGACTTCAATGGGTGCCGGTCTTACACGCACTACACGTTGAAATCAATGGGTTATAAAACCTCCCATTGATTTCAATGTTTAGCACGCATAAGCCGGCACCCATTGAAGTCATTAGGATCTGTTTTGAAGCGCCTCGCTCTGACACATGAGCGGCGCGTTACTCCGTGGGAACGGAGCCTAAGGGTGTATTCACACAGAAGAATATGGTGCTGAATTTGGAACAGAATCCGCATCAGAATCA
Organism: Leptodactylus fuscus; assembly: GCF_031893055.1. Classification (NCBI taxonomy): domain Eukaryota; kingdom Metazoa; phylum Chordata; class Amphibia; order Anura; family Leptodactylidae; genus Leptodactylus; species Leptodactylus fuscus. Next base: position 215,664,942 of record NC_134265.1, read on the forward strand.
ACGTGGGAAAAAAAAAAGCCTCCCATTGACTTCAATGGGAGGCTTTTTTTTTTCAGCACTGAATCTGACGCAGATTCCACACCCAGTTCAGTGCGATTTTCCTCTTTGTGAATGCACCCTAAGGGTCCATTTACAGAGTTTTTTGACGAGGATTTTGGTGCTGAATCCGTGTCAGAATTCATGTGGAAAATGAGCCTCCCCGTAGAGTTCTATGGGTTCTGCTAGCTTTTTTTTCCCCGCTATCGGGTTTTTTTCTGCTAGTGGAAAGACAGCTTCCATCAGGCAGATTCTACCTGCAAAAACCAACGCAGTCAATGGGAGGCAGAAAATCCACATGGAAAAACCGCTTGCATTTTTTTTCAAGGTCCATACACTGTGCTGGCGGAAAAAAACATTTCCTAATTCCTAAAGCGGATTTTTTTCCTCACCAAATTCTTTGCCAAAAAACTCAGTGTAAATGGACCCTAATGAGAAAAGAGAGAGAAATTCTTACATGATACTGAGGAATAGGGTCTACAGTCTACAGGTGGAAGGTCCCAGTCTTTACCAGAGGGAGGTTCCTTTTCAGTTACAGAGTAGCACCATCCAGTTCCGGTAGCGACACATCGAAGGCATCCAACCGGGGGCCTTTTTTAGATGTATGCCAATGCCATACTCGCTTCAGACCAAGACAAGAAAAACAAGGGTGAAACCCACCAGCAGGGGCAGAGGGAGGAGAAAACCATGTAAAAACCTGATCGCAGGTGAGCCACAGCTTGTCATTAATATCTCATCATAGACACTGACTACACCACAGATGGCTATTTTGGGTAAGGGTTTGTCATTTTGCCCTACCCAGGGACTTTACACATGCACCTTGGAAGAGGATTACTTCCACTTCTTTAGACAATTAAGGGCGAGTTCACACGGCCATAAACTCTGTGTGAACTCGACCTAAGGGTCAGTGCACATTGAGTTTTTTGACACTGAAACTGCCTCAAAATCAGCCTCCCAATAGAGTTCTATTGGGAGGCTTTTTTTGAAGGCTGATTTTGAGGCGGATACAGCACCAAAAAATTCTGTGTGCACTGACCCTAAGGGCTCGTGCACACGGAGTTAACGCGAGAGTATTTTAGCTAAAATACACTCGCGTTAACTCAGCGTGCACGAGCCCTAAGACTAAAAGCGCACTTCCATGATTGTCCTTCATCTATAGCCCCTACCACTCGGACTATCCCTATATTTTCTATCACCAACTTTAGTTTAAGAAGTAAGAGTAATTTTCAACCACCAAGAGGCTACCATACGGTGGAAGCCTACATATCCTTGGTAGAAAAGGAGATTTGGGACTTGATCCATGATTTCTCTATAAGTCATTTTAAATATCACTCTAATGTAACCCATGAGGAAAGACAAGCCCTTTCATGCATCAGCTGCATTTACAGCAGCTTGGCCAGGTGCGAGTTAAATTGCGCAACTGACACATGACTGAGCGCATATTGCTGTTTCCTGGCCACACATTCCCTAACGAATGACTGATGTTGTTGGGGGAGAAAGTTATGTGTAGATGTGGCTTGCCTACCAGGAAGATAACAGGAGTATAAGGAGAACAGCCTTGCTCATTTTCTTTGCCAGTGCCAATGTCAACAGTGGCGTAACTGGGAATGGCGGGGCCCCGTGGCGAACTTTTGACATGCCCCCCCCCCCCCCCGACCAACACCAACGCCAACGCCGAAGACCTCAACCAACCCCCTCCTACGCATTCCTGCGCACTCTATTATGCCCCATAGTCAGGGGTGAGCCTGGGCTTTCTGCCGCCTGAAGTGGTGTCAGAAAGCCGCCCCCCCCCCCCCGGAGGAGGGGCGGAGCTGTGGGGCGGGGGGGGGGGGGTCGCAAGAAAGGGGCGGGGCCGAGTGGAAGGGGGCGGGTCGAGCGGAAAGGTGGCATAGCGGAGCGAGCAGCGTTCGCAGGCAGGGAGAATACCTGCTCTCTGCCTGAGTGTGAGGGGCGGCTGCTGGAGCAGCGCTGCGTCCAGCAGGGCTGCCCCAATACACCGCTCACTTCCTGTATCGGGCTGCAGACACGTGACGCTAAGCCAGTCCAGGACAGCTTGTCCTTGACTGGCTTAGGTCAGCAAAAATGCCGCCCTCCCAAGGCCCTGGCATAGCGCCGCCTGAAGCGGTCGCTTCAGGTTGCCTCATGGGAGGTGCGGCACTGCCCATAGTGGTCCCTGCACACAGTATTATACCCCATAGTGGCCCCTCCACACAGTTTTATCCCCCATAGTGGCCCCTCCACACAGTATTATCCCCCATAGTGGCCCCTCCACACAGTATTATCCCCCATAGTGGCCCCTGCACACAGCATTATCCCCCATAGTGGCCCCTGCACACAGCATTATCCCCCATAGTGGCCCCTGCACACAGCATTATCCCCCATAGTGGCCCCTGCACACAGCATTATCCCCCATAGTGGCCCCTGCACACAGTATTATCCCCCATAGTGGCCCCTCCACACAGTATCATCCCCCATAGTGTCTTCTGCACACAGTATTGTACCCCATTGTGGCCCCTGAACACAGTATTATGTCCCACTGTGGACACCCATAAACAATTATTATATTCTGGGGTCTTTTCAGACTCCAGAGTATAATAATCAGAGACTCGGGGGAGAAAAACATTTGAAAAAAACTGTCACTCGCCTATCTCCCAGCTCCTACGATGTCGGCCTCCGAAGTAGTCCATCTTCAATGACGTCAGACGTCACATGACCTGGGACGCAGGCCGGGGTCATGAGACGTCAGACGACTAGGCCGAAGCCTGGCTGGATCGTGGAGAGGTAAGTAACAGTGTTTTTTTATGTTTCTTACCTCTCCCGGGCCGCCGATCATTATACTCAGGGGTCCGAAAAGACCCCTGAGTATAATGATAGCAGCGGTAGCGGCTGTCACCGGGCACCTAATGTCCCGGGCCCTGTGGTAGCTGCCTCTGCTGCTATGGTGGTAGTTACGCCACTGACTGTCAAGTCTATTTTTTTCAAATAAGAGAGTGTTGTTTTATGTAAGTACGTAGAAACGGCGTTTCTGCATGGCCATGGCTAACTTTCTGTTTGCAGATCTTGCACATCCTCATGGATTTATCCTTTGTTATTGTACAAAACATTTCCCACATGGGAGATGACCGTGTGTAGCTGCTGTATTTGTCTAAAAATGTAGTGGCCTATTGCTCATCCCTTTGTACCAGAATAGCCACCTCTGTCTGCCACCTGCAGCATTAACCTAACTTTTGGTGGTCTGCACCTCTGTTAACAGCAAGGATGTCCTTTCTCTCCATTATACCCACTGTTCTACAAAGAGGTGCCCTGACCTTCCCACATTTATAAAATTTCTGGAGTTATATTTCTTGAAGACCATACTACCTCACCCATGCTAAAGACACAGTGACTCACATCTGGTGACAACTGTCTCCCATATACCAATTCTGACCTCTTAGCTTTGAGCAGTGCTACTCGCGCACCCACATTAGTTCTATGATAATTGCAGTTCACTCCCTAATGCCCAGAATGTGGAAGACTGCAAAACTGTCTAAGGATGGAGGAGCAGACACAACCTGTGGGGAATCCTGGGTCATTTTTCAGCAATTCCAAACATACAGTATATACAGTCATGGCCGTAAGTGTTGGCACCCCTGAAATTTTTCCAAAAAATTCAGAATTGCTGCCAGGAAATTGTTGCAATTACATGTTTTATTAAACAAATGTTCGTTTTCTTTTTGCGTATAAGAACACCACAAAAACAGAGGGAAAAAAAGCCAAAAATTTATAATTATTTATATATAAGTTCACGCAAAAGTCCAAAAATGTGCCAGACAACTTTACTAGCACCCTCAACTTAAAGGGGTACTCCCACGTCGCATACTTACCAGTCTTCGTTTCTGTGAATTCTTCTGTCTTCCGGCTTTGTCTCGTCATTGGTGGGCGGGGTCACATATGCAAAGCCAAGCGGTGAGATGCCGCCGGCCCTGCGTGCGCGCTCATAGACCGTCTAGCCTTGTGAAGGCTAGACTGGTGTGTGAGCGCGCAAGCTTGGCTTTGCATATGTGACCCCGATTCGGAATAACAACATCGCTTCTGCCGCTGCTGGCTTCATGCAGGGCAGAAGCATAGCGATGTTGCTGGCTCACCTGTGCCGGCATAGTCCCCAGCATCCGCATCTCTATTACAGCGGATGCTGGGGAGTGTTAGACGCTGGCACAGGTGAGCCAGCAACATCGCTATGCTTCTGCCCTGCATGAAGCAAGCAGAAGCAATGCTGCTATTCCGCTCCTCCGGCCCCCCCGCCCCGGAATAGTAGCATCGCTTCTGCTTGCTTCATGCAGGGCAGAAGCATAGCGATGTTGCTGGCTCACCTGTGCCAGCGTCTAACAGTGTATCAGTGTATTGGCGGCCCCTTCCCCCAAAGAATAAACTACCCCCCCTCCAGGCTCGCTCCCGTGCTCTTAGCCCCTCCTCCCTCCCCCCTGAGAGCAGGCTGACACATCACTTGACTCAGGAGCAGCTAGGTCAGGGCTGTGGACACAAAAAAAATGAATAAAGTGATATAGTGCACAAACAAAGCAGTTTTGCTGAAGCAATGTATTTAGGAAAAGTCTTACATCCACATTAACAAGCAGTATAGATAGGATCCTTGTGACGGGACAACCCCTTTAATATTTGGTTTGACAACATAACTGAAATAATCAACCACTTCCTATAACCATTAATATGCATCTTGCACCTCTTAACTGAAATTTTGGACCACTCTTCTTTCACAAACTGCTCCAGGTCTCTCATAATCTTCAGATTCCATGATACCTTGCTCACAATTAAGGCAGCGCAACCCCGAAGCATCTTTGAACCTCCACCATATTTGACTGTTAGTAACGTGTTCTTTGTAGGCCTCATTCGGTTTTCCATAAACAGTAGAATCGGAGCTTTTTGGTAAATCACATATCTTGGTCTCATCTGTCCACAAGATGTTTTCCTAGAAGGATTTTGGCTTATTCTCATACATTTTGGCAAACTGCAGTTTAGCTTTTTTTTTTATGTCTATCAGCAGTGGGGTCCTCCTGGGTCTCCTGCCATAGTGTTTTACTCAAATATGGAAGGATAGTTCACGTTGACACTGACACATACTGCATACTGGATAGTAGTACTGACTCCTTCTTTAACAGGATAAATGAGTTTACTTTTGTTTCCTACAATCATCACATCATAGCGATTCAGCAACCAATAGTCCCTGGGTCCCTACTTAGTAGTCATTTTGTCTTTTTGGACATCATTGATTAACTTCTGGTCAGTAGTTTGGCTTAAGCAAATACTGTTTTTGGCAGCGTTCTCTCAAATTTTGGACAGTTCCTCGTCGAATCGTTGTTTCATATCCTTCTCCAACACTCCAGCTTGCTCCTCCTCCCCTTCCCACATTTTCATGGACATTCATTCACGAACAAAACCGAACTAAGGGCTCGTTCACATCTGCGCCCAGGTGTCCGTTCTGCAGGTTTCCATTTCCTGCATAAAACAGAGCAGGAGACAGAAACCTGCAGGAGTCTCTCACCCATTCATTTGAATGAGTGAGAAAGCTGTCCGGCCATGAGCGGCGGTGAGCGTTTTATGCTCTCCGCCGCGAAACCGGGTTTTTTAATCCAGACAAAGAGTCGGACATGCAGTACTCTGTGTCCGGATTAAAAAATCCGGTTTCGCGGCGGAGAGCATAAAACGCTCACGGCCGGACCCGGTCTGTGCTTTCCGTCTTCTGGCATGCATAGAGCCTTTTTTGTTTTTTTTGGTCAGTTTAGGGCAGTCATAATTTTCTTGTTAATGAAAAAACGCCTGTTTTTCAATTTTATTTTTTATTTTTTTTTTCATTAAATACATGCAAACTGCAGTTCTAATGGCAAAACATACTTGACTAATAAGACATATATATATATATATATATATATATATATATATATATATATTTTAGAAAGCTCAAGCTGATCTATTGCAAAACCAATTTAGACAAAATTTGATTGCCAATGAAACAGTTAACAGTCCTTTGTCTGTACTGCATTACTGCTACAGTCCGGCTCACAGCAGCACAGATATTCTCCCCTGGTTCCTGTCTATGATTTCCATCACTAATCGGCCTGCAATTGAAATCTGACTAAACTCAGCACTCAGTGCTTTGTATCATGCAGTGAGGAATAACACAACCATTCTCCATTTCCCACCATCACTAATATGCCTGGTGTTCCAGCCCACACAATCTAATATCATGTATATGACATAAGCACTGAAAAGTGTCCATCTACCACTGGCTATTGGCTGTGAGGCTGTCAACAACAGAACATCAATTACTCAAGACCCGTATTTTACTGTGCATATGTGTGTCAGCAGCCACTGTAGCATAACCAAGATGCATCTCCAATTATTTAGTTTGGTTGAAAATCCAAACAATTTGCAATATCCAGGTCAAACCCATTTCGTGAGGATTGATTTGCCCAGCTCTAGCCATGACTGACAATTTCAGCCTCTGTATACATCATGATTGTATGCAGTAGACAAAGCTGGTAAATCCACTTTGTAAATTTCTGAAACTTATTGGTTCACTGAAAAAAAAAATCTATATTTTTGAGAAATCTATAGTAATGAAAATAACAAAACTTAGCGTTTAACCGTTTAAACATGACGGTCGTTCGGGAGACGGGCAGCCGCCATAGCCACTAGGTGTCATGAGGTACACAACAGACTCCCTCAACCTTGCCCCAACTTTGGAAGGTGGGCGGGAGGAGTCAGTTGTGTGTCCTTGGTGTACCATTGACTGCTCAACTACTGCTCCTCTTTAACTCCAGTTGCCTCCTGATAGTTGTATGCGTAATTATGTGTTTGTAATGGTGTCATGAATGAGAAATCTGGACTGCTATAAACTGAAACCATATATCGCCTTTAGTGACAAATACAGCTTCTTCTTGGAGCTCAAACCCTTTGAGTACTTTTCTTCAGCCTTGGGTATACCAGCCACTGAATGGTTGCATTATCAACAGATATCTCATTTTTCTAGAGCACAGTTGGGTTCCACACTGGTTTCCCCTCCCACAGAATTTGAAAAACAGGGTTGAGCCGGCTGTCAGGATTTGAACCCGGTGTCTTGTGACTCTCCTGGTTGGTTCTCTGTCTCATGGCTATTTGCCTGGTTGTGTTTGATCTCTGGCTCTCTGTTGCATGTGCTTCTTTGTTGTCTGCTGGAGTTTGAGAGCCCCAGTTGTGTTCATTTGTATTATCCTATCAGGTGTTGCCAGGCTCTATACAAGACTGGCTGGCTGTTCATTCAGTGCTGGTTTTCATTGTATTTGCAGCTAATTCTTGGTCCCTGTATTCTAGAATAATATATAGAGCACTGCTGTTTCTAACCTGGGGGTAGTGGTGAGAGACTCCTTCTGTGTAGTTTGTCTTGGTTTCCCATTATAGCTTTTCTCACCATTTCCCTCCTTCCTGCATTTAGTCTCTGTTTTGCGTTTGTGGGCATGCTGGGCTTTCTAGTTCGCCTAGTCCCAGCACTTTGTCTTGCAGCAATCTCTTCGCTAGGGGTGTCCAAATTTAGAACACCAGACCCTAGAATCTTGTAGCCCTTTTCACTCTCTATCTGTACAGGTCTTCATGTTTAGAGAGAGAGAGTAGCTGTCGGGTAAGCTGACCAACACCTGCAGGCAGGGATTAGCTAGCCGCTGTAGCGTAGGGACAGTTTTCCCTACCCTGTTTCCTTAGATCATTGCTGCATCCCTACAAAATGTTACCTGCTTGACAGTAAACTGTGACACCGGCACCTCCACTAGGGGCCTTATTTACAGTATTTATAGGCTTCTGTCTTTGTCGGGGGTTTCTTCCCCTCCATCTCATAAATATGTCTAGGTGGGAGGAGGCTCTGGGGGGTCAAGTCTCACCCGATCAATGGCAGGTCATTTGGTCTCAGGCTGCTAAGTCCTCCTCTTGCATTATTTTTCAGGAGACTCAGTACAAAATACTTATGTACTGATATCATACCCCTGCCCTGCTACATAAACTTAATGCCAGCATAAGGGGGAAATGGTAGGATTATCAGTCCTTCTTCTGGGCTTGTTCTCTTTTCCGTCCATTCTGATAGGAGTATAAACTCCTTACGGAGGGCCTTTTTGTGCAGGGGTACCGTTGGATACCACGGTCTACCTGCTTAACCTGCCTCCCAGGCAATTGGGCAAGAAGACCTCTGTTTTTGTACTTATGTACTGCAGTGAAGACTCTCATTGCCCATCACTGGAAGGATGTGCTTCTTCCCCCCCCCCTCCCCCTCCCCCTCCCACAAGGTCTGAACTGATTGCTCGCATGAAGGACGTTCGCAGTCTAAAATCTTTGACTGCCACTGTGAATCACACGGTGAAGACCTTTCAATCTATTTGGTCGTCCTGGGATACCTACTGTATTACTCACAGTTTTTGATCTTGTTGCTTACTTGTATCTTCCCTGTCCCTCCTTCCTCTCTCCTTTGTCTGGTACCCTGTCTTTGTCCACTCCTCTCCCTGCTTAGATGATTTGTATTGTGATATGTTGTTATGAATATTTTGCCACATGTGGTGGCTGTTCTTTGTGTTATCCACTTTGTTTGAAAATTTAATAAAAATTCAGTTTAAAAAAGAAGTTAAACATTAGAGATGAGCGAGTACTATTGGAAACGGCCGTTTTGAATAGCATGCATAGGAATAGCAGGCATAGGAATGAATGGAAGCGGCCAGCACACAGATTTTGCCGGCGGCCAGCCGCTTAACCCCCTGCGTGCCGGCTGCGTCCATTCATTGGTGCGTTCTATTCGAAACGGGAGTTTGGAATAGTACTCGCTCATCTCTATTAAACATCAGAAGATTACGTAACTTTAATAGGGGAGTTCCAGCAAACAAAATAAAGCTTTAGATGAAAAGTCTAGCTACTCCTTTGCTATAATATCAATGTCTGGCCTTTTTTAAAGATATACCTTGTGAATGTATATTTCAGAAGCCAGAAATGCACTACTTACAGAAACCAGCCTGAAAGTTACCTTCTCCTGAATTAGTGACCCCTTCATGTGGTCAACCCCCTGTCCACATGCTGTTGCTGAAGATCACATGATTATATAGATGGGTTTTCATCTGCTACATGTTTTGCATGCATTGTAAAACTATAGAGTACAATAGAAATTATTGGTCAGTATTTCACTGTGGGATACAAATTGTGTAAATAATATTCAGTGTATGACCGTGTTATGACTTGCAACTTTATTTTTCTTCTTTTTTAGCTGCCTTCTGAATCATGTCCTCCTCTGGTTATGTTTATCCATGTTCTCCAGATAAGAGCTGTAGTCTTCCAGTTGATGTGAGACCATGCACATTCGATCCTAACTTAATGTGTGGAGATCAAAGTCTGGAGTCTCAAAATGATTATGCTGACTGCTCAGACAGGTAAATCTAAAATTGCCCATTTGCAATGTTAATATGATTAATAAAAATATTTGGACAACCACAATCTTAACCTAGAATCTCCTGCAGAGGGACTATAGTAACAATAACCGAGGGTAAGGACATTATAGTTATTAGTACTCTTTCCTTCATGTATAAAATGTATGCTTTGAGAAGCTGGTCACACAGTTCTAATTACAGCCATTTGATGAATCCCTAAAATGAATGGCCTTGGTGGAAGCAGTGAATTGTTTAGGCCAGTGGTCACCAGTATTTTGTCTGGAATAACTTTCTAGTTATGCTAAAAAATATTTGTTAGTCCCAATACAATAGTCAATTTAAAGGGAGTCTGACAGGAGGAACATCAATATCAAAGTAATGATTGTAAAGTGTAGAAGTAGACCTATATAAAAAACCAATATGGCTAACTAAAACGGTACAGAATGCAATGAGGAAGAAAAAGGAAGCATTTAAAGTACTAAAACAAGAAAGTAGCGACACAGCATTAAAAAAACTATAAGGAGAAAAATAAATTGTGCAAAAGACAAATAAAGGAGGCAAAGACTGAGGCTGAGAGAAAAATTGCCAAGGAAAGTAAAAATAATCCAAAATTATTCTTCAATTACATAAATAATAAGAGAATAAAAACTGACAATGTGGGCAATCTCAAAAATAATCTGGGTGTAATGGTGGAGGAGGAAGAGGAAAAAGCACAATTATTAAATGCCTTCTTCTCTACAGTGTTTACACAAGAAAATCCATTGGTCAGCAACATGATTAGAGGTAATGTTACCTCTCAATTAAATGTCACCTGCTTAACCCAGGAAGAAGTGCGGCGCCGCCTGCAAAACACTAAAATAGAGAAATCGCCTGGTCCAGATGGAATACACCACCAAGTTCTGAGGGAATTAAGCATGGTCATAGATAGACCCTTGTATCTAATATTTAAGGATTCAGTAATGACTGGGTCAGTTCCATAGGATTGGCGCATAGCAAATGTGGTGCCAATTTTCAAAAAGGGGTGTAAAAGGGAACCTGGAAACTATAGGCCAGCAAGTTTGACTTCTGTGGTGGGAAAGATATTTGAGGGCTTTCTAAGAGATGCTATCCTGGAGTATCTCAATGTAAATAATCGTATAACACCCAATCAGCATGGGTTTATGAGGAATCGGTCCTGTCAGACTAATCTGATCAGCTTCTATGAGGAGGTAAGTTCAAGACTGGACATGGGTAATGCAGTAGACGTGTTGTACCTGGACTTTTCAAAGGCTTTTGATACTGTTCCACATAAAAGGCTGGTATGCAAAATGAGAATGTTGGGACTGGGGGAAAACATATGCATTTGGGTTAGCAACTGGCTCACTGATAGGAAACAGAGGGTACTTGTTAATGGTAAATATTCAGACTGGGCCACAGTCACCAGTGGGGTGCCACAGGGGTCAGTATTAGGTCCTCTCTTGTTTAATATCTTTATTAATGACCTAGTAGAGGTTTACAAAGCAGGGTGACCATATTTGCAGATGATACTAAACTTTGTAGGGTAATTAATAATGAGGAGGATAGTAGAATATTACAGGGGGATCTAAGGAAACTGGAAGCATGGGCTGAGACTTGGCAAATGAAGATTAATGTTGACAAATGTAAGGTAATGCACTTTGGTCGATGTCATAAAATGTATGACTATGTACTTAATAGTAAATTACTGGGTAAGACTGCCAATGAAAAAGACTTAGGGATTTTGGTGGACAGCAAGCTTACCTTTAGTGACCAGAGTCAGGCAGCTGCTGTCAAGGCAAATAAAATTATGGGATGCATCAAAAGAGGTCTAGATTCTCATGACAAGAACTTAGTTATGCCTCTATACAAATAACTGGTACAGCCACACTTAGAATATTGTGCACAATTTTGAGCCCCGATATACAAAAAAGACAAAGACTGGAAAGTGCAAAGACGGGAAACCAAAATGTATTAGGGGAATGGGTGGATTGGAGTACAACGATTGATTAACAAACTTGATAATCTGTACCCAGAACCCTCAGCAATAACTGTGCTGAGCAGCTGATGCAGATAATCCAGCAGGAAGCTTCAGCAGATACTGCAGCTTCCGTACCGCACTCTTTCACAATTGAATGGGTTCTGATCTGCCATAACCTGATATGTTCACCAGGGCTTACTCTGCTTTAAAATCTCTGCTCTTTCTTTGATATAAAGTCAAGAAGGCGATCCTATCATTGACCTCTATCTCTGTATGCAGAGTCAGAGGTAAAGCTGTCAACAACTGACAGAACTTTATCAGTGAGTTTTTAGCAAAGAAAAAACATATATTTTCTTAAATCAATGGCAAGTTTTCCAACCAAACTTTAAATCCATCTGCTCAGCTCCTCATGCCATCTGCATTTCCTAGTAACAGTTTCCCCTTTGGTGACATCCACCATGATAGTATGGTACAGCTGCCAAGGGCTTTGTGCAAACCGTAGTTTTAAGGCAGGAGTGTGGGTGTGGGTGTGTGGTGCCCGCTTAAAAGCTGAGTGTTCACCATAGTGAGAGAGAGTTAGTTGACACTCTGCAATAACTTTGTTCCAAATGCAGCATCTTAGGGTTATAAATAATCAGTCCCTTATATCACCTTCGAGGGGTGCTAATACGTTTTAATGGTAGCCAAGAGTCTAATCTTGCCTATTCCATTGCAATCCTTTCTCTGGCAAGATCACTGTCTCTGCCATATAAAAAGCCTCATTATAATACATGGGCATGTACAGTCCTATGAAAAAGTTTGGGCACCCCTATTAATCTTAATCATTTTTAGTTCTAAATATTTTGGTGTTTATAACAGCCATTTCAGTTTGATATATCTAATAACTGATGGACACAGTAATATTTCAGGATTGAAATGAGGTTTATTGTACTAACAGAAAATGTGCAATATGCATTAAACCAAAATTTGACCGGTGCAAAAGTATGGGCACCTCAACAGAAAAGTGACATTAATATTTAGTAGATCCTCCTTTTGCAAAGATAACAGCCTCTAGTCGCTTCCTGTAGCTTTTAATCAGTTCCTGGATCCTGGATAAAGGTATTTTGGACAAACAATTCAAGTTCAGTTAAGTTAGATGGTCGCCGAGCATGGACAGCCCGCTTCAAATCATCCCACAGATGTTCAATGATATTCAGGTCTGGGTACTGGGATGGCCATTGCAGAACATTGTAATTGTTCCTCTGCATGAATGCCTGAGGATTTGGAGCGGTGTTTTGGATCATTGTCTTGCTGAAATATCCATCCCCGGCGTAACTTCAACTTCGTCACTGATTCTTGAACATTATTCTCAAGAATCTGCTGATACTGAGTGGAATCCATGCGACTCTCAACTTTAACAAGATTCCCGATGCCGGCATTGGCCACACAGCCCCAAAGCATGATGGAACCTCCACCAAATTTTACAGTGGGTAGCATGTGTTTTTCTTGGAATGCTGTTTCTTTTTGGACGCCATGCATAACGCCTTTTTTTATAACCAAACAACTCAATTTTTGTTTCCAAAATGAAGCTGCCTTGTCCAAATGTGCTTTTTCATACCTCAGGCAACTCTATTTGTGGCGTACGTGCAGAAACGGCTTCTTTCTCATCACTCTCCCATACAGCTTCTATTTGTGCAAAGTGCGCTGTATAGTTGACCGATGCACAGTGACACCATCTGCAGCAAGATGATGCTGCAGCTCTTTGGAGGTGGTCTGTGGATTGTCCTTGACTGTTCTCACCATTCTTCTTCTCTGCCTTTCTGATATTTTTCTTGGCCTGCCACTTCTGGGCTTAACAAGAACTGTCCCTGTGGTCTTCCATTTCCTTACTATGTTCCTCACAGTGGAAACTGACAGGTTAAATCTCTGAGACAACTTTTTGTATCCTTCCCCTGAACAACTATGTTGAACAATCTTTGTTTTCAGATCATTTGAGAGTTGTTTTGAGTAGCCCATGATGCCACTCTTCAGAGGAGATTCAAATAGGAGATCAACTTGCATTTGGCCACCTTAAATACCTTTTCTTATGATTGGATACATCTGGCTATGAAGTTCAAAGCTCACTGAGGTTACAAAACCAATTTTGTGCTTCAGTAAGTCAGTAAAAAGTAGTTAGGGGAATTCAAATCAATAAAATGATAAGGGTGCCCATACTTTTGCACCGGTCAAATTTTGGTTTAATGCATATTGCACATTTTCTGTTAGTACAATAAACCTCATTTCAATCCTGAAATACTACTGTGTCCATCAGTTATTAGATATATCAAACTGAAATGGCTGTTGCAAACACCAAAATATTTAGAACAAAAAATGATTAAGATTAATAGGGGTGCCCAAACTTTTTCATAGGACTGTATATGTGGCCATAAAGACAAATGGGTCAGTATGCTAGCTGGCTAGCACATTAGCAAAGCACATGGTCGTTAGCCTTAGTAAATAAGTTTATGCACTTTTTAATTACACCATATTGGTGTGCCTATTTTATTCTTTAAAAAGCCTTCATGGCTACATCAACACAAAGAAATTTAAAAAAAAAAAAAAAAAAAAAAAAAGCTTGTACAATAAGACAATACACAGCCTAAAAATCTCCACATCCAATCACCAAGCTGTGCATCCAGGGCCGGCTCCAGGTTTTTATGGGCCCTTGGGCGACAGAGCCTCAGTGGGCCCCCTTGTAAAGGAGGCGGGGGAGTCGAGACACTGTGTGTTGCAGATGAAGCAAGTGACGTCACGCAGGAGTGTGGTGTCACCAACGCCATACCTCCCAACTTTTAAAGAATAGAAAGAGGGGGGAAAAATGTGTGCTGTGCGTGCCGTGGCAAATTTGGCTCCACCCACTTATGTTGACTCCGCCCACTCATTCATTTATCATGTGCTCCCACACAGTATAATCCTCCTACAGTCACCCGTAAATTATATGCCCCCCCTCCATCTCTCCCCCAGTTTCATGTCCCCCCTCCACCTCTGTCCCCAGTTTCATGCCGTTCTCCCCCTTCATCTGCCCACAGTTTCATGTCCCCCGTCTCTGCCCCAGTGTCATGCTGTTCCACCCCCCCATCTGCCCCAGTGTCATGCCGTTGCCCCCCAGTTTCATTGGGCCCCCTCCATCTCTGTCCCCAGTGTCATGCCGTTCTCTCCCCACCCCCTTCATCTTCCCCAGTGTCATGCCGTTCCCTCCCCTTCATTTGCCCCCCCCCAGTTTCATGGGCCCCCTTCATTATGTTCCACCTTAATATAATACAAAACAAACACTTACACTGACCTTCCATCGTTCCCCCGACGCTCCTCTCTCCGCTCTCACTCCATTCACATAGGCGATTAAAGCAGGAGCTGTGAGCGCAGCTGCTGCTTTAAAGCCGCGGCCCGGCTTGCGTGTGTAGGCGCGATATGATGACCTCATCGCGCCTACACACGCAAGCTGGGCCGCGGCTTTAAAGCAGGAGCTGCGCTGCTTTAATCGTCTATGTATTCAGCTCATCAGCATCCGTCGGACGCCGATGAGCTGAAATCGGGACAGGCAAGTGCTGGGGCGGGCAAGTGTCGGGGGGGCCCCCAGAGGCTCTGTGGGCCCCGGCACTTGCCTGACTATGCCGTGCGCTGATGCCGGCCCTGTGGGTATCTCATCTTCAATATATGAGTGAATAGGCCCCAGAACTGTTCCCCAGTCTTAGGAGCTAGTACCAAATGTACAACTTGCATAATAAATATATATTGTGTGGAATCGCTCAGGTAGATGCTTGTAGCAGTGCAGGAAACAGGGACATAGACACTGGGTTGCACACAAGTTCAGGCTTTATTCACTTGTACTGCATTAACTGCCTATGCAAAGGCAGAAATAACCAAAACAAAACCCTTCTCGGCTGAGAACTAACTTAAACATAAGAAAACTTTTCCCTGACTATACAGGAGGGGGTGTTTTGGTTGTCTGTCTGCCCCTTCCCTGAGCTTGAGGGCTGGCTTTTTTTCCCCCAAATACAATTCAGCCTGGCTGAATATAGGATATCTGCAGTGCTCCTATTAACCCCTTCCCGACCGAACATCAGCACTGCAGATACCCTATTTTCAGTAGACCGGGCACTTTCAGACACAGGGATACCTAATGTGTATGTGTTTCACAGTAATTTCCTACTTTTATATGTATTCTAGGGAAAGCAGTGATTTAGAACTTTTATTTACTTCTTTTTTTTTTCACTATTTTATGGGAAATTCTATACATTACTATTGCGGCTGGTCATAGACCCCCCTCCCAAATTATTATTTTTTGCTTGACTCGAGTATAAGCCGAGGGGGGCTTTTTCAGCACAAAAACTGTGCTGAAAAATTTGGCTTATACTCGAGTATATACGGTAATCCTAAGGACCTCAGCGGATACAGACCTGTAGCACTGACATCCCAATTGATAAAGGTCCTAGAGAGACTGGTCCTGGGACCTCTCCACCCTCTATGGTGAGCTCTGCTATGGACCCCCTCCAGTTCACCTATCGGCCGGGCATTGGGGTGGATGATGCCATCATTCACCTTCTTCACAGAGCGCTCTCTCCCTGGAGAAATCAGGGAACACTGAGAATAATGTTCTTTGATGTCTCCAGTGCTTTTAACACCATTCAGCCAGGGCTACTGATAGACAAGCTCGACCTTGCTGGAGTTGACCATCATCTATCCAACTGGATCCTAGACTACCTCACAAACTGACCTCAGTATGTGAGAGCCCGGGGCTGTGTGTCTGACACTGTGATCTGTATTACAGGGAACCACAAGGTAGCTGTTACCTGCAAAAGTACTTCTATGACTCTGCAATAGTAGGCCTCATCACTGACGGAGACGACAGGGAGTACAGAGACTTAAACCGGGACACTGGAATTGTGTCAGCGGAACCAACTCAGGATTCATGCTGGGAAGACCAAGGAGATGGTGGTGGACCTTAGTAAGCGGAGATATGCACCAGGGTACAGGCATTGAGATAGTCAAGACCTAGAAGTACCTAATTGTGCTCCTCAATAATAAGCTGGACTGGGCTGATCACCTGAATGCACTGCACAGAAAGGGCCACAGCAGACTCTACCTGCTCAGGAGGCTGAGGGCCTTTGGAGTCCAGGGGCCACTTCTTAGGGCCTTTTTCAACTCTGTGGTAGCATCAGCCATCTTCTTCGGAGTGGCCTGCTGGGGGAGTAGCATACCAGTCATGAACAGAAACAAACTTGACAGGCTAGTTAGAAGGGCCACCTCTATCCTGGGGAGCCCCCTGGACCCAGTACAGGAGGTGGGTGACAGAAGGATACTGTCCGTGCTGAGCTCCATCCTGGAGAACAACTTCCATCCCATGTATTAGACCGTGGGCAGTACAGTCACCGACTGCTTCACCCCAAGTGTGAGAAGGAGCACTATCGGAGGTCCTTCCTCACAACCGTGGTCAGGCTGTATAATCAACACCAGGCTAAGCGAATATCACTCCGCACAGAGAACTAAATGATCCTGAGTCTTTCTTTTTTTTCTTTCTGGTTGCTATCACTCCTAGAATCTTATTAATTATATTACTGTATTATCCATGCTGCTGTAACACACTGAATTTCCCCATGGTGAGACTATTAAATGATTCTTATCTTATTTTATGCCCTGCAGTGTGCCAAAACAACAGTTTATGGCCAGTATTTTGCTTACTTATATAGTGCCATCATATTCCGCAGTGCTTTTCAAATATTGTCAATCACTGTCCCATATAGGACTCACAAATTACATTCCCTATTGGTATATCTTTAGAGTTTGGGAGGAAACCCACACAAACAAAGGGAGAACATACAAAGTCCTGTCAGCTGTTGTCTTTGGACAGATTTGAACCTAAAACTCCAGAGCTGCAAGACTACAATGCTAACCACTGAGCCTCCAGTAATAGTTTGCCACATAGCCATTGCCTCTGATATTGTGCCCTTGGGTCTTGTCAGTAGCCTGCTCCCTGGAGGATTCATCTGTTGGTAAGTCAGAGTCTGTGGGTATTAAGTAGGGTCTGGGCACAAACCAGTATGGTAAAGGGAAGAAGTGCTGTTTGGATTTTGGGAAAAAAAAAAAAAAAAAGATTTATACTGTGTGTGTGTGTGGTGTTTTTTGTGTTGTTTTTTTTTTGTTTGTTTGTTTGTTTTTTTGCCATGCTACTTTTGTAGAGCCCTTGAAAAGTGCTAGTAAAATGGAATTTCCTAAAGTGAATACTACACCCATCAAGGAACATATCAAGGATTGTAGCAAGTTTTTCATGTATATGTGCTGCCTGGCTTGTGTCAACAGACACACATACTCCAAAAGCTTTTGTAGCAGGGATAGATAAGTAACTGTTTTGAGGGGGGTCATTTCTGTGATATATTAAGGGGTAAAATGCTCACTTATCTCCTGATAAATTCCTTAAAAATCAATCCAAAATCGGACATAAATGTGTTCCTACAAATTATAAATCCTAATCAAAATCAATAATGAACACTATAAAATTTTAATTCTTAATCACCTATTAATATGGCCATTGGCCATAATAGTGTATTTGCCAAGAAATACTGCACTAAACATATCTTGTGCATGTCTGAGGGCTTCTATGGGATAGGTCATAGAATGAAGAATAGGTGGCTCACGCTAGGTTCACATTTGCAGTCTGGTTTCCATTCAGGGGTCTGCTTGGGAAGCCCCAGAACGGAAAACTAATCCATTTAAAAAAGCAGTCATCGGCAGACCCAACAGACTATGATGGGGTCCACAGGGTTTCCGCCTGAAAAGTGCAAAAGAAACCTATGAAACACTCCAAATAAGTCTTAATTTAGCGCAGAATCTGTAGTTAATGTCACTTGTAGTACTGTTTAACACCACAGGAAAAACACAGTGATGACTCTCTTACTCATAGTTGTCATACTGTGTGTGAGATGTCTTATAGGACTGCAGGTAACATGAACTACTATACCTCCCAACCATCCAGGATTCAGTGGGATAATCGCGGATTCCAGGTGTTGTAACGCAGTCCTGGTCAACTGGAGACTTGTCCCAGTTTCAACTCTTCTGCATCGTCTATGTACACAGAGGAGTTGAATAAAAGAATTTGCGAATCAGGGAGCCATCTGCTTCCTGTTTCACCACCATTCCTAACCTGTGTGCTCCAGGAGTAGTAGATGCAATGTGGTGATGTCTCTCATATTGCGTCTGCAGCTCCCTGAATCTTTTGTGCAGAGACTACACCCAGAACAGCAGGGGAGTGAGTTAGTTTTTTGTTTGGTTGGTAGCAGGAGAGGGACATTATATTGTGGGGACAGCTGGAGGGGGACATTAAACTGGATACACTAGGACTCTGCAGCAGCATATGGACATAGTATTCACCTTTGAAATGCACATGTTGTCCTGTGGGCATCTGGTTCAAGCAGCGTGTTGTGGCCACAGCTATTACTACTTTAAGGGCTCGTTCACACGTGAACAAAGGGGCGGATTTCGCTTCAAAATCCGCCCCTTTATAATGGTGGTCTATGCAGACCGCCGGGCTTTTCTTTTCCGCTAGCGGCGGGCTGCTGCTAGCGGAGTAAAGAAGTGACGTGTCCTTTCTTCAGGCGGAAGCCGCGGCGCGCTGGACCGCGGCTTCCACCTAGCGGCAGCACCCTCCTGTGTCGGCTCATTCATTTGAGCCATCATAGGAGGGGAAAGCCGTGACCGCGATGGTCGCGACAGGCTGGTTTTGACCAGAGAGAGACATGCGGCTCGCCGCATCTCTCTCTCTGTCAAAATCCGCGCTGGCGCTGCACATGTGAACTGACCCTTACAACACAGCACAGGATTGGTGCAGCAGATATGAGTCACTTTTTCCATTATAGTAGGTATCAGCTGATCCAAATGTGTGAGTAGGGGGACTGTGAAAGGTGCGTGGCCGTGGCACTTTACAAGGAATACTGGTCTGGGTTCATAGATGTGTAAATGCATGGACTTAGAGAACAGAGTGGTTGGACAGATGGACTTGTTCTAAGTATTGATGCCCTGTAGCCAGAAGTGGCTCCTGGAAGTCATCATAACAAATTCTGGTAGTGGCTTCTGTTCTTCAACAACATGGTGCTGATGTTCCTTCTAGAAATGAGCATTTCTGCAGGGTATTTTTGAACTTAGTATGCCACAGAGCATGCGCTGTTCAAAGCTACATTGACACCAGCATAGGAAGATGGAGTCGACACCTGTTTCTGCTATGTCTTATATGTGTCATATAACATCTATGTATGAGTCATTCCCTCACAATCATAAAGAATTGCTAAATATTATACTGTATAAATATCGGATGCTAAGAGGAAAGCAGATGTGGCAGATGAAATCACCTTAAAAATGCCAGTTTCCTTTTGGATTATCCTTTCTATCAACTTCAGGCAGGGTCAGACTGGCCCACCGGGGAACCGGTGAATCCCCTGGTGGGCCCCGAACCTTGACTATCAATGTTCATTTTCCCAATGCAGATGCATTGGTCAGGGGCCGGGTCCCTGACCAGTGCATTTGCATTGACAAACTAAGGACTGATAGTCATCAGGGGCCGGATCAATAAGCTTGGGGGCCCCAGGTGATAGCTGCTGCCCCTGGAGTCCTCTTGATGTATACTTTTCCTATATTAATAGGGAAATTATGCCACTGGCAGGTGGCCCTGTGTGTGTCAGGGCCCTGGGCAACTGCCGGCAGCACTGTAATGATTAAAGATGGTCAGCTGCCGGCAGTTGCCCAGGGCCCTGACACACACAGGGCCACCTGCCAGTGGCATACTTTCCCTATTAATATAGGAAAAGTATACATCAAGAGGACTCCAGGGGCAGCAGCTATTGCTTCCATCTTCAACTTTCTGTGCAGCACGGACTCCCCCCGAGTCATATCTTACATTGTACTATGCGGGGACAGGGAGAAGTATCCACATCATAATGTTCCCTTCCAACTATCCCACAGTATTAAGTCCCTCTCCTGGTGCCCCAGTTTAAACTGTCGGAAACTAAAGGGGACATGAAACTGGAGCAGCTGGAGGGGGACGTTAAACAGTGGGGGTAGTTGGAGGGGGGCAATAAATTAATGGCAGCTGGAGCAGGACATGAAACTGGGGCAACTAGAAGCAAATTGGTCCTCCACCAGCTACTCCCATGGTTTAATGTCCTCCTCCAGTAACCCCCATTGTTTAATATCTCACTCCAGTTGTCCTCATTTTAACGTCCCTCTTAATCCCCCCCCCCAGTTTAATTGCCACCTTCATCTGCTTCCAGTATAATGTCCCCCCACCATCTCTGCCCCCAGTATAAGGTTACCCTTCCATCTCTGCCCCCAGTATAACGTTCTCCTTTCATCTCTGCCTCTAGGTTACTGTTCTACCTCAATTTATCATCAGTTTAACATTAAAAAACACTGTAACCCACCTTTCCTCGATCCCCTACTGTTCTGTCTGCAGTCTGTCTGTTCTACTACAGTGCTGAGCTTCGGGCGCAGTGTGATGACGTCATCACATCGCGCCCAGAGCACAGCGTTGAGGAAGTAGCTGCGTCATCCAGACGCAGATGAGTTGAAACCGGGACATACATCCCACTGACCAGGACTGCGGGACATGACTCTGAATCCGGGAATGTCCCATAGAATCTGGGACTGTTGGGACGTATGTATATGGTATATGAATGTATATATGCTAATATATAATGTCAGGGTCTGGGGTTGCTAGGTGGGGTGGCATAGACACACAAGTCCAAAACAAAGGTAGAGTTTATTTTCACTCCAAAAGGTAGTACAGCAACAAAAGGAAACAATACAAAAATAAATCCCTGCCCGGCTAGGCTCTAACTAAACATAGAATAGGTTACCTCACCTAGAATAACAGAAATCAAAAGCCAGTAGAATCATTCAGGACACAGCTCCCAAAAATATGACCTTTCTGTCAGCTCTCCAGCCAAACTCTGCCAAAGTGTTGCTGCTGGAGCTGGCTTCTTAAGCTTCCTTGACTAGGAGACTCTCTGCAGCTGAGTCGCTGCCAGAACATCCCCAAAGTGTGGACTGGAGGGGGGTGGAATGACGGGTCCCACTAGCAATCCTACCTGTCATTCCTAAAAATCCAGCCCAGTACTGAGCATTTACCAAAATGCTCAGCAGACGAAAGTTGTCTGCTGAGAACAAACATTCCTGGAGTTTTCTCATCTCACCCACCTGAGTAGTCTGGGTGAGATGTACACCCCCTTAATTACCTGACCAGCCATCGGCTTACCATATATATATATATATATATATATATATATATATATATATATATATATATATATATGAGCATATATGAATGTATATCTATGAGTGTGTAGGTATATAGTGTTTACAATCCCATCCACACATTGCAGAAAAATACACACAGCAGAAACGCTGCAATTTCCAAAACTGTTGCAGTTTTGGAAATCGCATCATGTCACTTATACCTATAGAAACACCGGCAGTTTCCCTATAGGAAGGAAGCAGAAAGGGTTTCTGCAAAAAGCGCTGGGGGAAAAAACTGATCCGTTGCCGCCGGGGGTTTTCCCTCAGCGCTTTTTTGCTGCGGGACGATTTTAGAATTTGCAGCCTTTCACATCCTTTTTTGCTGCAGTGTGTGGATGAGGTAAATTTGATTACATTTCATTCACTTTGCTTGTTTTGTAAAACACATCAATTTTTCTTATGCTGTAGCCAAAAACGCTGTGTTTCTTCATTGTGGGGCTTTAGTCTAAAGAGGTTGTCCACAAACTGGAGCGATCACTGTGGCAGCTGCCAGGTAGGTGTAGAAATAATTTTAAAAAAGCCTTCTCACCTGTCCCCAGCACCCCGTTGTCCCCCGCCTATGTCTGTTTGGTCTCATGGCCTAATTTCTGGAAATCCTATACTTTAATTAGTCTGTGGTCACATGGGGTGCAGGACTCCCAGCAAGAGGGCGCTGGCACGAGATTGAATGGACACTGGCGGCGGACAACAGTGCAACGGGGACAGGTGAGTATGCTATTTATTTATTTATTTATTTATTTATTTATTTATTTATTTTACACCTCCCGCCCGGCACATGGCTTGCTCCAGTTCTTGGACAAATCTTTAAAGGATTTATCCATCTTTCTTATATTGATGGCCTGTCCTTAGGATAGGCCATCAATATTACATCTGTGATGATATAACAGCCAGGACCTCTGCAGATCAGTTTTCAGGACAGCGTGGCTACAGGTAATGGTAACATTTCTATGAGCCACACTGTTTACTTGTCATGAAGGGTGTAGCAGTGGGTTTAGGAAGTTCAGTGGTGCACATCGTATGGCTGGTGAGCAGCATGGCTCCCGACATGTTATTAACTTTTGCTGCCCTGTCCTGGTATCGCTGGTCTGCAGTGATCCTGAAGGCGGGCTCCTAGAAACAATTCCACTGGTGGGCCATAGACACCCCAGTCCGACACTGACTTCAGGGAAGCAGTTTGAGATGTCCTGAAAGAAACCAATGTCAAGAGCTGAAGATGTGGCCTCACCATGTGCAATGATAAACTTACGACTCTTCTAGGAATTCAACTCTGGATCTGATTTGTCTGACCTCGTGCTTTCTTTTAGCCAAGTCTCACATTGCAGTCTGTAGAATTTTTTTCAATGATTTTTTGCAGGCTTTTAGAGGCGATATTAACTTTGTTATCCTTCAGGCATTCAGCATCAGAAACCTCAGCTGCCACATAGGTGGAAGATATTTTCTACAGCTATTTATATAACTGTCTGAACTCTCTTTTATTTGGGAGTGCTCAGGTCATCACCTCTCTTTGCTTGCCCAATTTTCACCATTTTGTTATATTGCAGAACATTGACAGTCAGTGAATGGAGTGAAGTCTTCAAATGTCCATTTACTTTGCCATCTAGTGGCTGAGCAACAGATTGCAGATCAGAGATGTGGTCTCAGTGGTTCACTGGGCTCTCTGCTACTTTCATACATCATACTAATGCTAGGAATCTGTCTGCCAACATAATGTATGGACCAGGAAATCTGTGGCCCAATTGTTAGGGGACCTCTGGTACGGGGTGCCTAAATCTACATTCAGAGTCCCAGCATGTAGATGTAGAGGGCTGTTATTCCTTGGTCTTGTTTCTGTTGTTTAATATGCAGCACCCTTCCCTGTACACGAGGCCATTGAGTATTCACATATCTCCTGTGTAGTAGACAAATAGTCCGTCCTGATGCTACTTAGGGATCCCAGGAGAGTTTTTCTGCACTAATGAGAAAAGTGTTCTTAAAGCAATATTTGCCAGGAAAGGCAGGATCCAATGAAAAACTAGTCTGTAATAGGCAGGAAATACCATAATATATTTTTACTCTGATTCTGCGGTTTGTAGAAATATTCCATATGTGGCCCTACTATGCAACTTGATTCAAACACAGTCCTCAAAATTGAAAGAGCACCCCCAAAAGTGACACCATTTTGAAAACTATACCCTTTAAGGGGAATATGCGAATCTGTTTTCCAGGATGTAATTAGGAAAACAATGTCTCTCTTTGCTGCCTCAAGGACAGTCCTCTTAAACATCAGGCATGGCTTTTTCATACAGCCTTATAGCATGATGTGGGATTATTGCCAGACTAGTATATCTATCCCAAAAGGAACAGACTCCCAGCTGTGCTGATGAGATCCAACAGACGTTTCCCTACGCTGTGCTGATGAGATCCAACAGATCGAAACAGCGCTGTCCACAGCTGAGAGTCTGTTCCTTTTGGGATATCTAATCTAGTCTGGCAATAATCCCACATCATGGTATAAGGCTGTATGAAAAAACCATGCCTGATGTTTAAGAGGACTGTCCTTGAGGCAGCAAAAAGAGACATTGTTTTCCTAATTGGCTTGTAAAAATGGCTTGTAAGTCTCCATAGTCCCTATAAGTTTCTATAGTCTCTTAAGTAAATTCATCTGTGGGTGATTTGACCATTTTGACCCCTCAGACTTTTCACTGGATTTACAGTACTTGAATTTAGCTATCAATTTGAAAAAAGATAATTTCTCCAGTTGTATGTAATTTTTCATATTTGTCTTTTCCCTTTTTCCAGGAAATCTTGTTACACAATTTCTCCCAAATACAGCAATAACCCATTTGTGGTCAAAAACAGCTTTTTTTTTTTTTTTTTTTTTTTTTTTTGAAGCGAAGGAGTGTTATTTCTCTTAAGGAACTCTTATTTTACACAAATGATTTATAGATGCCATGTTGCATTTGCAGAGCCCTAGAGGTACCACAACAGTGGAAAACCCCCAAAAGTGACCCCATTTTGGAAACTAGACCCCTTAGGGAATTCATCTAGGGGTATAGTGAGCATATTGACCCCACAGGCTTTTCCAAATGATACTGCATAGCAGGAGGTGCAGAGTGAGAATTGCAATTTTCAAACCATATATGCCATTTCAGTGCTCGATATATTCTGCCCAGCACATGCCACAGGAGACATTGACCGCATAAAATGTAACGTAAGTTCTGCTGGATATGGCAATACCCTACATGTGACAGTTGTATAATGCCTGACGACACGGCAGGGCTCAGAATGGGAAAGGACCATGGATTTGGTAGCAGAAAAATATCAGCTAAGGCATGTACCAGTTGAGACCCCCAAGAGGTGACCCCATTTTAAAAGCGTAACCCCTTTAGGTACTCATCTAGGGGTATAGTGAGCATATTGACCCCACAGGCTTTTCCAAATGATACTGCATAGCAGGCTTTGCAGAGTGAGAATTGCAATTTTCAAACCATATATGCCATTTCAGTGCCCGATATATTGTGCACAGCACATGCCACAGGAGACATTGACCGCATAAAATGTAACGTAGGTTCTGCTGGATATGGCAATACCCTACATGTGGCAGTTGTATAATGCCTGACGACACAGCAGAGCTCAGAATGGAAGGGCCACTATTTAGACTACTGGAGCATGGACGTATTTTCAAAAGGTATTGTGCAGCAACTGGTGCACAGTGAGAATTGCAATTTTCGAATCATAAATGCCATTTCAGTGCCTGATATATTATGCCCAGCTTTTATTACCATAGGTTTTCCTGGAAATGGCAATCCCCCATGGCTGCTATGTGATACCTGGGCACACAAGGGAAAGAGAAGGGAAAGAGGCAGCATGCAGCAAGGGGATAAGCTGTGCGGAGTGCATCAGGGTAAAATTAAATATCAAGGGATGTATGATAAATGCGAAAACATTCTTTCATACAGAGCCCTGGTTTTTCAGGACACGTATCACACTGGTATATAGTGTCCTTTCTTATCCCCCTCTTTGCACAGACTCGGCACCTCTTTTGATTCTCTCCCTTCTTGGAAGTTTGAGGAACTTCTCCTGGAAAGTGTTGTCCTGGAACTATGTGTGGGGCCTCGCTTCCAGATGTACTGGGTTCTGTCCCTTCCTGGTCTCTAAACAGGAGGTTCTTGATAACCACCTCTTGAAAATCCAGGAAAGTTCGCCTCTGGCCTGCACATCGAAATGGCACGTACGCATTGTACATTGCCATCTGTACAATGTGCACAGCCAGTTTTTTATACCACACCCTTGATTTGCGCATGGCGCTGTAGGGCTTCAGGACTTGATCTGACAAGTCTACCCCTCCCATGTACCTATTGTAGTCCAGGATGCAATCTGGTTTGGGGGTCTCTGTACTGGTACCTCGTACTGGTACATGGGTGCTGGTGTGGCCATGTTTTGTTGTCAATACAAGGACTTCTCTCTTGTCCTTGTACTTGACACACAATACATTGCTGGTACATTGAGCCCTGCTCTCACCCCTTCTGAGCGTTTGCCCAAGCAGGGTCTTAGGGAGGCCTCTCTGATTTTTTCGGACGGTGCCGCATTCTGCAGTATTTCTGGAGGCGAGGCTATTGAAGAGTGCCACACTGGTATAAAAATTATCCAGGTAGAGGTGGTAACCCTGGTCCAGCAGTGGGTGTAGCAAATCCCACCCAATTTTGGCACTAACTTTCAGGAAGGAGGGGCATTCTGGAGGATCAATTTTGGTGTCCTTCTCTTGGTATATCCTAAATCTGTAGGTATACCCTGATGCACTCTCGCACAGCTTATACATCCTCACGCCATATCTTGCCCTCTTGCTTGGCAGATATTGGCGGAATTTAAGCCTCCCTTTAAAATGTACCAGCAATTCATCAAAAGAAATATACTTCTCTGGGGTGTATGCTTGGACAAACCGGGCACTGAAATGGTCTACTATGGGTCTCAATTTATATAAGCGATCAAAACTGGGGTCATCACAGGGTGGGCACTGTTCATTGTCTGCATAGTGCAGGAATCAAAGTATAGCCTGATAGCGCATCCTGGACATTCTAGTGCGATATAATGGGGTGTAGTATAATATGTCCGTGCTCCAGTAGTCTCTAAGGGACGGCTTTTTTTTTTTTTTTTACAAGCCCCATGTTTAACAAGAGTCCCCAGAATATGTACATTTCTTTTACTGTTACGGGGTCCACCTGTGGGGTTGAGAAAGAAATGCAACACCGTTTTTGGTTTTGTACTGTTCGGTGTACAAATTAGTCTGCGCCACCATGAGCTCTATGAAGTCCTCCGAGAAAAAAAAATTAAAGAAATCAAATAGTTCTCAGGAACCAAAGTCCAAATGGAGCCACTTTCCTCTGGGCTTTGTACAGTGCTGTCACTCCTTTCTGGGGTCTCAAGTGCAGTGGGTCTAGGGTGTCTTCTTGGGGGCCCCTCATCATCATCATCAACATCATCATGACTTGATGAGGATGATGATATATAAAACAGTGTGGCACCATCAGAAGATTCGCTTTCAGAGGCGAGAAATTGATACGCCTCTTCAGCAGTAAAGGAGCGCTGGGACATTTTTGTATGCAATGTAGGTGTGCTCACAGTATATATTTGTGTGTTCACAGTATTAGTGTGTTCACAGTATACTCTAAAAACTGTATAAAGAAAAAAAAATAATATACCCCCCAAAAAATAGGTGTATAAATGAAAAGTTTGGACTTCCCTACACTACACTAAGGATTCCCTAAACTACACTACACTACACCTAAACTAATTTTATTTATTCCCTGATGCTAAACCTAACTAACCTAACTAAATTTTTGCAATATCCCTGACACTAACTAATTACTAACACTGACTATAAAAGAAAAAAAAAAAAAGACAGACAGACAAGACGCAGGGGGTAGATGGACAGTAAACGCACCTAACTAACACTGAACTACATTACACTGAACTAGTCCCTATTACTAAAACTAAGGTGACGGTTTCCTAACAATAAACTACTATGTTATAATTATATTAAACACACACACACAAAAAAAGGACAAACAGACAAGACGCAGGCAATACAACAAAGATGGGACACAGGTAAGGAGGTGGACGGATGGGGAAATTCAGGTGGTGCAATAAGGATCTGGGCAGAGGGGGTAATTCAGGTGGTGCAATAGGGAGATGGGCAGAGGGGGAAATTCAGGTAATACACAGAAGTGGGCACAAACACACAGGAACAGAGTTTTGAATATATCTCAAAATAGCACAGCACAGCAACCACTAGCAACCTCTCTCAACTACTGACTAAACCCAACAGAGAAGATGGAGGAGGGTGCAAGATGTAGTAGCAGTTTTGTGACATCACTAATCACTCCTATTGGTCAGTAGTCAGTGACTAACCAATAGTGGCGATCAGGAGGCAGGACTACTACTACAGTAGCCAATCACAGCATGGGTGCCAATGCACATCTGGATAGATGGAGAAATGCAAACAGCAGCATATCGCGCACATATGCAACGGCGTTCTTCATTCACAGCAGGATAAACATGCAGAACGTTTGCATATTGATGATCGCCGCCATTGCAGACATTGTTCACATGTCTGCAATGTTTGCAATGGCGGCGATCGCCAATATGTTCACTATCCTAGCGGCGACCGCCACCATTTTTCTCTGGCACCTCATACCGAATGCTGGCGCCTCATACCGGGGTTTGGTGGATCATACTGGGACCTCATCTTGCATGCTGTGATGACTGCTGTCCCTTACAGCAGCCATCACAGCAGGAATTTCATTTATTGCAGCGACGAGACTCACATGGCAGGGGTCACACTTCTGCAGTCGCCGCCATTATCCACGTGACTAATGGCGGCGACCACTGATGTGGGACCGCTGCCATTTGTCATCTGGCAGTTAGCTGGGATCAGTCAGTGACTAATGGCGGCGATCGCTAATTTGGGACTGTCACCATTTGTCTTTTTTTTTACTTGCCTCTGATGGTCTGCTGTAGGGAACAGCAGCCATCACAACTTTTTCGGTGAAAGGGAAGCCGGTCAGTAATATTACTGACCTGAGCGTTTCCGTAGTACTTGTGAGGACGTACTATTGCTGAGCGTTAAGGGCAGTTGCAAGGGGTATAGGTGGCTTGTGACCTCATCAATAGCTACTATTGATCAGTAGTAAGTGACAAACCACTATTGGCAATCAAAGGAGCAGGACTGCAGTTCCTGATAGTAGTAGCCTATCACAGAGCTCAATAGCAATTGTCGGCAAACTCACATCCCGGATTGCTGCCATTAGTCTCAAAGTAGTCACTGAGTAATGGCAGAGTTCATCATTGCTTGACCGCCAGCACCTACACTAAGCAGCGGTTCAACATCAGAAATTGCCGCCATTAGTCACATGGTTTACATGTGCGTTTATTTTAAGCTTGTTTATGATTTTACTATGTCATTTTTGCTGTAATGGCTGCTGACCATCACAAAACACAAAATCTGCTGGGGTACGTAAACTTTTTAGCACAAGTGTGTGTGTGTGTGTGTATATGTGTGTGTGTGTGTGTGTGTGTGTGTGTGTGTGTGTGTGTGTGTATATATATATATATATATATATATATATATATATATATATATATATATATGTAAATAAAATATATTAGCATCACCCGCGACCTTGTCCGCGCCGCTCTCACTCCCTGTGCCACTCACCCCTTACACAGGCCGACACTCCCCCGCGCACCCGTCCGCCTTCCCCGCACACGCGCGGCATTGCCAAGCCAGTTTCCTCATGCACAGCATCCGGTACCCGGCTGCGGCACGGAACAACGTCCCCCGCAAGTGTTACACATACTAACTAAACATAGAATAGGTTACCTCACCTAGAATAACAGAAATCCAAAAAACAAGTAGAATCATTCAGGACACAGCTCCAACAATATGACCTCTCTGTCATCTCTCCAGCCAAACTCTGCCAAAGTGTTGCTGCTGGAGCTGGCTTCTTAAGCCTCCTTGACAAGGAGACTCTCTGCAGCTGAGTCGCTGCCGGAACATCCCCAAAGTGTGGACGGGAGGGGGGTAGAATGACCTGTCCCACCAGCAATCCTACCTGTCATTCCTAAAAATCCAGCCCAGTACTGAGCATTTTCCAAAATGCTCGGCAGACAAAAGTTGTCTGCGGAAAACAAACATTCCTAGAGTTTTCTCATCTCACCCACCTGAGTAGTCTGGGTGAGATGTACACCCCCTCCATTACCTGACCAGCCATCGGCTTACATATCCCCCCCACCCCCACCCCACCCCTCTTCTCCAGACCGGAGGGCTGGGCATTTGTGGCCATCATACAATGCACCCTTGACAGGGCATTAGCGTTTCCCAATAATTTCCCTGGCCTGTTTTCTACATCAAACACAAAAAATATGCAGAGACAGGAACCATCGGGTAACCCTAGCATTTCTGTCCTTATTAATTTTCATCCATGTAAGGGGAGCATGGTCAGTGATCAATTTAAACTTTCTGCCCAGGAGGTAATACCTCAGAGCATCCAGCGCCCACTTAATGACCAAACATTCCCTCTCTACAATGGCGTAATTTTTCTCAGCGGGGGACAGCTTCCTGCTCAGGTACATTACTGGATGCTCCTCACCATTTACCACCTGAGACAGCACCGCTCCTAGACCTGTATATAAGGCATTTGTCTGCACCAGGAACTCCTTCCTAAAGTTAGGGGCTGTCCGCACTGGCTGCTGGCATAGAGCTTGCTTTAACCCCTGGAACGCCTCCTCTGCCTCTGGTGTCCAGGGGATCATCACTGACTTCCCACCTTTCGTCAGGTCAGTGAGAGGAGCTGCAATAGAGGCAAAGTTTGGCACAAACCTCCGATAGTAGCCCGCAATGCCAAGAAATGCCCTGACTTGCTTCTTGGTTAGTGGTCTCGGCCAATTCTGTATCGCCTCCACTTTATTGATTTGGGGCTTTATTACCCCTTTGCCAATGACATAGCCCAGGTACTTGGCTTCCTCCAGCCCTAAAGCACATTTCTCAGGGTTAATAGTAAGGCCTGCCTCACTTATGGAGTCCAGTATTGCCTGCACCTTACAGAGGTGACTTCCCCAGTCTGGGCTATGAATGACCACATCATCCAGGTAAGCTGCTGCTTAGTCACGATGTGGCTGCAAGATCTGGTCCATCAACCTCTGAAAGGTAGCAGGAGCTCCATGCAAACCGAATGGCATAACTGTGTACTGGAACAGACCTTCTGGAACAACAAAGGCAGTTTTCTTTTTGGTTTCTTTAGACAGAGGTATTTGCCAGTAACCTTTTGTCAGGTCCAGTGTGGTTATGTACCTGGCATTACCCAACTTCTCAATCAGCTCATCAAACCTGGGATAAGCGTCAAACTTGGAAATCTCATTCAATTTTCTAAAATCATTGCAGAACCGCCAAGTACCATTGGGCTTTGGCATCAGTACAATTGGGTTAAATCACTCACTTTTGGATTCCTCAATTACACCTAACTCCAGCATACGTTTAACCTCAGCTGACACTACCTCCCTATGTGCCTCTGGTATTCTGTAGGGTTTGAGGTTTACTTTCCTCCCAGGTTCTGTCTGTACATGGTGCTCTTTCAGGTGTGTACACCCTGGTAGATCAGAGAACTTGCGTCTATTTTTCTGCAGGAACTCTCTTGCGTCCTGTTGCTGGGGCACTGATAGGGTCTCTTTCACACAGACTGGAGGTATTGGTGGCAACGAATCACCCACCTCTGTATTTGAGGCCACCAAGGATTCCCTCTGGTTCCAGGGCTTAATCAAATTCACGTGGTAAATTTGAAAAGGCTTCCTTCCTTTTTCCCTGGTTGGTGAATCTTATAGTTGACTGGCCCTATTTTTTCCACAATTTCATATGGGCCTTGCCATTTCGCTAAGAACTTGCTCTCCAAAATAAGGACTCTATCCCCTGGGCATTCCCACCTCACATACTCATCAGTCTTTACTGCTGTAAAATCTTCTTTCTTCCTGGTTTCTTGCATCATTTGGTGGGCGGGGTTTCACATGCAACCTGCCGTTTAGCTCCGCCCACCCATATTGGACTATGAAGTACAGGCAGCAGCAACTCCATTCTGTGTTACATACAGAGACTGCCTGTCTCTGCCGTAATGAACTCAATTGAATTAGCTGGCCTGATAACTGGGAGAACAGAAGAAATGAAAGCAGCTCCTCTCCCCTATCTGCTAACAGGAAGATAGGTCACGTGGTGTAGACACAGGAATAGCTAGATACACAGGCTCGCTCCCTGCACTTAGCCCCTCCTCCCTCCCCCTGAGAGCAGCAGATACATCACTTGACTCATGAGCAGCTAAGTCAGGGCTGTGGCCACAAAGAATTGAATAAAGTAAGATAGTGGACAAACAAAGCAGTTTTGCTGAAGCAGTGTATTTAGGAAAAGTCTTACATCCACATTAACAAGTAGTATAGATAGGATCCTTGTGATGAGACAACCCCTTTAAACTCTCGGACTTTGCAGATGCTCTTTTACAATTGGCATGACTGTTGAAATGCGGTCCTGCATTTGAGCTACATGCTCTATGACACTACGGTGTGGGGAAGCCTCAGTTTCCCAGGTTTCTTTGGCTATATCTAGTAAGCCCCTGGGGTGTCTACCGTAGACACTTGTGGAACCTCTCTAATAGAGAACATCAGGTATGGCAACAGGCAATCCCAGTCATGACCATCTTTTTTTACCACCTTTTTAAACATATGCTTGAGAGTCTTATTAAAGCGCTCCACTAAACCATCTGTCTGGGGGTGATACACAGAGGTCCGTATGTGGGTAATTTTAAACAGCTTGCATAACTCTTTCATCACCTTTGACATGAAGGGCGTGCCTTGGTCAGTCAGTATCTCTTTAGGTATGCCTGTTCTTGAAAACATATAGAATAACTCATAGGCAATACTCTTTGATATCGTATTATGCAAGAGAACCGCCTCAGGATAGCGAGTAGGGTAATCTAAGACAACCAGAATATATTGGTGACCTCTAGCTGACTTGACTATTGGACCGACCAAGTCCATACCAATCCTTTCAAAAGGCACTTCAATGATGGGCAGGGGAACCAAGGGACTACAGAAATGTGGGGACAGGACGCACAGTAGTCCTTCACTTCCCTGTACACGCCTGGCCAATAAAATCCTCTCCTGTGTTTTCTCCACCCCTAGGTGTCCCCCAAGCACATGATTATGGGCCATATCAAGTACCACACAGCGTTATGGCTTTGGTACACGAAGCTGCTCCACAATTTCCCCATTACTTTTTGCAACCCGATACAAGAGGTCATTATTCATAGCAAAATGTGGGAATTGGTGGTCAGCATCAGGTTCCTGAGGCACATTGATAACAACTGTCACATTATCACGAGCATTAGCAAGACACATATACTTTCCCTATTAGGAAGTATATGTCGGAAGCACACTGTGTACCTGCAGCATCGGCTGATAAACAGCAGCCAGCCAGGGAGCTGCAGCTATGGATAGAGGACGCTCCCTCCTCACCCCCCTTCTCTGGCTGCCCTCTGTCAACCAATGAGAGGGTGAGGAGAGCCGAGGAGGCGGAGTTTATCGCTCTACAGCAGATGGATCCTGCCATCCTGCATCTTACACATGAGAGGGAGAAGTTCAGCAAAGTGAACGTAAAGACAGAACACGCAGGTACATGCTGGAGGGGGGAGGGGGTTACTCTGCCTATTAATGTCAGGCATTTGGAGTTATTCATTTAGCTTTGGTAACTCCATGTGCCTCATATTAATAGCAGTTAACCCCATCATGTCCCTCACATTAACCCCCTGTGTACTTCACCATAAGGGTTACTCATGTGTGAGACATATGGGGGTACTAATCATGAAGATACTTCATTATTACCTCCATGTCTCTCACATATCAGTAACTCTTATGTGAGGCACACAGGGGGTTAATGTGAAGGACATGATAGGGTTAATTGCTATTAATATGAGGCACATGGAGTATCTTAGGGGGCGTTCACACTACTGTCAGTGTCCGCTGCTAATGTTGTTCAAAATCTTGCACGGACATTAGCAGCGGACACTAGCTGTGTCCGTGACATTCTGCATTCATTTAAAGGGGCTCTATCAGCAAAATTTTGCTAATAGAGCCCCACATATGCGTGAATAGCCTTTAAAAAGACCATTCAGGCACTGTAAATGTTATATTAAACCCTGGTTCCATTTTTAAATAAAAGCATTAAAACATATATGCTAATCATACCTGATGGGCAGGGATGCACAATGCTACGTCATCTTCAGGCACGCTTGCCTCTTCTGTCTTCTTGTAGTTACGCCCTCTGGTTCCGTGTCGTCTTCCGTCTTCTTGTCTTCAAATCCCACGCCTGCGTAGTAGCGCTTCCCTCCGGAGCACTACTGTGCAGGCTCACTTGCCAGTCCCCGTAGAACTACACGAGCATACTGCACGCTTGCAAACTGCCATTAAGTAAAATGGCGAGTGAGCCTGCGCAATAGCGATCCGGAGGGAAGCACTACTACGCAAGCGCGAGATTTGAAGACCTCAAGCCGGAAAAAGACCAATAGGAAGCCTGCAGAAGAGAGAGGACCAGAGGGCATCGCTCCAAGAAGACAGAAGAGGCAGGTGTGCCCGAAGATGACGCGGCATCGTGCATCACCGCCCCCGGTGCATGTTCAGTAAGCTATGCATATACACTCACCGGCCACTTTATTAGGTACACCATGCTAGTAACGGGTTGGACCCCCTTTTGCCTTCAGAACTGCCTCAATTCTTCGTGGCATAGATTCAACAAGGTGCTGGAAGCATTCCTCAGAGATTTTGGTCCATATTGACATGATGGCATCACACAGTTGCCGCAGATTTGTCGGCTGCACATCCATGATGCGAATCTCCCGTTCCACCACATCCCAAAGATGCTCTATTGGATTGAGATCTGGTGACTGTGGAGGCCATTGGAGTACAGTGAACTCATTGTCATGTTCAAGAAACCAGTCTGAGATGATTCCAGCTTTATGACATGGCGCATTATCCTGCTGAAAGTAGCCATCAGATGTTGGGTACATTGTGGTCATAAAGGGATGGACATGGTCAGCAACAATACTCAGGTAGGCTTTGGCGTTGCAACGATGCTCAATTGGTACCAAGGGGCCCAAAGAGTGCCAAGAAAATATTCCCCACACCATGACACCACCACCACCAGCCTGAACCGTTGATACAAGGCAGGATGGATCCATGCTTTCATGTTGTTGACGCCAAATTCTGACCTTACCATCCGAATGTCGCAGCAGAAATCGAGACTCATCAGACCAGGCAACGTTTTTCCAATCTTCAATTGTCCAATTTCGATGAGCTTGTGCAAATTGTAGCCTCAGTTTCCTGTTCTCAGCTGAAAGGAGTGGCACCCGGTGTGGTCTTCTGCTGCTGTAGCCCATCTGCCTCAAAGTTCGACGTACTGTGCATTCAGAGATGCTCTTCTGGCTACCTTGGTTGTAACGGGTGGCTATTTGAGTCACTGTTGCCTTTCTATCAGGTCGAACCAGTCTGGCCATTCTCCTCTGACCTCTGGCATCAACAACGCATTTCCGCCCACAGAACTGCCGCTCACTGGATGTTTTTTCTTTTTCGGAACATTCTCTGTAAACCCTAGAGATGGTTGTGCGTGAAAATCCCAGTAGATCAGCAGTTTCTGAAATACTCAGACCAGCCCTTCTGGCACCAACAGCCATGCCACGTTCAAAGGCACTCAAATCACCTTTCTTCCCCATACTGATGCTCGGTTTGAACTGCAGGAGATTGTCTTGACCATGTCTACATGCCTAAATGCACTGAGTTGCCGCCATGTGATTGGCTGGTTAGAAATTAAATGTTAACGAGCAGTTGGACAGGTGTACCTAATAAAGTGGCCGGTGAGTGTATGTTTTTATGCTTTTATTTAAAAACGGGACTGGGGGTTAATATAGCAGTTACGGTGCCTGAATAGCCTTTTTAAAGGCTATTCACGCATATGTGGGGTTCTATTAGTATAATTTTGCTGATAGAGCCCCTTTAAATGGACATCGGGTGCATTGTTTTACGCTCCGTGCCTGTCCTAAAGATGTCCAACTTTTCAAGCGGACAGAAAAAACCTACATGTCGGGTTTTTGTAAGTAGGGTCCCGCCACAGTCAATTGCCCAGGGCCCCGCAAAGCCTGGATCCGCCACTGGAAGAGGCATCATCCTCCTCTCCAGCTAGGACCTGTAACAGAAAGGTGTCGCCCTCCTCATGCACTTTGGGCGTAGGCAGGGTTTCCACCTTTGGCTGTGTGGTTGTATCTTTTTCGCACAAATCCCAGAACAAAGGGAAAACGCGTCCCAAATTCACATTATGCATAAGGTTTTTTTACAACACCCACTTCATAATAAACAGATCCTAATATAGTCTCTATTGTGACCTTTGACATGGGTTAGTCCTTGACATCCCCATGGATGCTACAAACACTCATGCATTTGTCCGGGATAAAGTCCCCAGCTATCAAGCTGGCATGCACCAGAGTGACCAGGCTACCAGAGTCCAACAACGCCTGGACAGAATGGCCATTCACCTCAACTTAACAGACCTGAGGCCCAGTCTCTAGTCCCGGTGCCGCAGCACAGACAGGTCTGGCAAATAATGATTGACGCCCACCATTATCACAGTCCATTGGCTCAGAGGTGACTGGGCACTGGGCAGCAATATGTCCCTGCTCATGGCATCTCCAACACTGTACCAGCCCTGGTTTCTCCAGCAGAGAGTCCCTTCTTGGGCTGGTGGACTGCCTAGAAAACACATCTCCAGCTCTTTTCCCTCCGCTTTCAAATAACGGAACAGTCTTACCAGGAGGTGCCCTCCGCCGGGTGTTCCTGGGGGATGGTCGCGCTGTAGGGTCATCACAGAGTTCCGCCTCAGTCGCCAGGTACCTTTCCAGAAGGCTGACGAGCTGGTTGGCAACTTTGTTGTCTCCATGTCCAACCCAGCGCTGCACACTTTTTCACCAGGTGAATCAGGTCGTATATCTGGGATCTGGCAGGCTTGTCCATATGGTAGCTCCAGATATGTACCTGCCGGGCACGGACAGCAGTTGTTACTCCCAGCCGAGCAAGAATTTCTGCCTTTAGTTTGTCATAGTCCTGGACATCCTGGCAGAGATCATAATAGGCCTTCTAGGGTTCACTGGTCAGAGAGGGTGCAATGGTGTCTGCCCAGTCTGCAGCTGGCAGTTTCTCCCGTTCGGCGACTCTCTTAAACATAGTTTGGAAGGCATCATCTGGGGTAATCTTTTGCAAAGCTCTTTTCACAGCCCGCTTCTCATCTCTGTGCTCCACAGGTCTTTGCGGGCTAGTGACAACAGTCTCTTTAAGCAAATTATTCGTTGTTTGTTGCTGCACATTGGACTGTACAAGATGCTTCAGTATCTGCTCCATAGTCTGGGTCTGTATAGCGGCAGCAGCCTACACCCAGGACAAAAATAAATAAATTTCTCCAGCAAGGAATGGACGTGTCGTTGCCTCTAGCAACCGCTGTATGCCTGCGTCCTCCACCAATTGTGCACCCCCTCCATTACCTGACCAGCCATTTGGCTTATATATATATATATATATATATATTTGTGAGATGGTGACTGAGAAAGTTCTAGAACAGTGGTTCTCAACCTTTCTAATGCCGTGACCCCGCAATACAGTTCCCCGCATTCAGTTTGCAATGTGCGTCCATAATGGCGTACGTTCCAGCTGAATAGTGTTGCTGCAGACAGTAGCGCAGCCGTCGGAAATATGTATTTTCTGATGGCTTTAGGCATACTCCCAACTTTTGAAGATCAGAAAGAGGGACAAAATATGCAGCGCGCCGCAGTGAATTTAGCCCCGCCCGCTTTTTTGACTCCGCCCATTCTCATTCATTTTTCATGTGCTCCCACACAGTATAATCCTCCTACACCCGTACATTATTTGTCCCCTCACCATCTCTCCCCCAGTTTCATATAACCCCTTCATCAGCCCCCAGTTTCATGTCCCCCCCCTCCATCTCTGCCCCCAGTTTCATGTCCCCCATCTCTGCCCCCAGTGTCATGCCGTACCCCCCCTTCATCTGCCCACAGTTTCATGTCCCTTCATCTCTTCCCCCAGTTTCATGTCCCCATCTGCTCCCCAGTTTCATGTTCCCCCATCTCTGCCCAGAGCTTCATGTCCCTCCATCTCTGCCCCTAGTGTCATGCTGTTCCCCCCCCCCTTCATCTGCCCTTTCATTATGTTCCACCTTAATGTTTAAAACAAATAAAAACACTTATACTCACCTTCCAACGCTCCCCCGCCGCTCTCCCCGCAGTCTTGCTTACTCACATAGTTGTAGGCGCGATGTGACGTCATCACATTGTGGCTACACATGCAGAAGCTGCAGCACAGTGTTAAAGCATGAGCTGGCTGTGACAGATCCTGCTGTAATCGCCTGTGTTTTCAACTCATCGACGTCCTTCGGGCGCCGATAAGTTGAAACCGGGACATACCTCTCACCGACCGGGACGGTTGGGAGGTATGCTTTAGGCGATCCCTGTGTTTTGGTCATTTGACCCCCGCTGGGGTCGCGACCCACAGGTTGAGAACCACTGTTCTAGAAGGTCGCTATATCTCCCCCAGATTCCTCACGTATGTGTGGTGAGGTTAACACAGGGCTGGACACTGCCACCATGGAGGACGTGGTGAGACTACTGGTGCAAGCCCAGCTGGACACTGAAAAGCGGCAACAGTGTGCCATGGAGGCATCTGAAAAACAGGAGGTGAATGCCTTGTTGATGAAACAACTGACTGTATTGTGTGAAACCGTGGTTGCTCAAAGGACAGGAAGAGAATCTTCTGCTGAGACCCAGACGTTGAGACCCACTGCTTGAGCAGCTGTGCAAAGGTTACTACAGAAGATGACGTCTGTTGATGACGTAGAGGTGTATCTTCATGTTTTTGAGCATGTGGCTGAACGAGCGAGGCTGTCAAAAGAACAGTGGGCTGATGTCGTGGCACCCTTTCTAACTGGAGAACCCCAAAAAGCATATTATGACCTGTGTGAAACTGATGCCAGAGATTATTCCAAGTTGAAAAGTGAGATCCTGGCCCATCTTGGTGTAAATATGCATGTTCGTGCTGGAAGAGTACACCACTGGACTTTTTCTGAAGGTCTCCCGCCCAGGTCCCAAATACATGACCTGATCCACCTGGTAAAGAAGTGTCTTCAACCAGAAGAAGCCTCACCTGCCCAGATGGTGGAACGTGTGGAGCTGGACAAGTACACCCGGTCCCCCCCACCTAGAATCCAACGCTGGGTTAGCCAAGCAGGTCCCACAACAGCAGACCAGCTAGTTTGCCTGGTAGAGAGACATAGGGCCACTGAGGAACTCCTCCAGACCAACGTCCCCAAGAACTGGTAAGACAATATCCACCAGCAGGGGTATGAAGAAGTTTGGGGTAGAGGGTCATGTACAAGGGTAGCAGGCAGCTGGAAATTTGAACTCCAGACCCAAGCCTCAAAATGGGGACCAATCCCATTTACAATGTTGGCGGTGCCATGAGTTGGGACATATAGCTGCACACTGCCCCATGGACTGTAGCAGTTCCTAGCGTTTCTCGCTATTTGCTCACCCTGCCTGCTTAGCGGAACTAGCAACTGACTGTGATCCCCAAGTGTGTGTGGTAACTCTGGGGGGGTCACTCTGTATCCGCTCTCTTGGACTCTGGGAGTGTGGTGAGTTACTCCACTGGTGACCTTGGTGCGGACAACTCTGATAGACCCTGCACGATACACTGGGCGTCCTGTGGGTGTGCTGTGCATTCATGATGAAATTAAAGAGTACCTAATTGCCGAGGTCCCTATAGAGACTACATGTGGTGTAGTCTGTCACCAGGTTGGTGTGGTCAAGTCTCTGTTCCACAGCATGACTCTTGGGAGAGATTTTCCTGTGTTCTGGAGCCTGTGGAAAAACCAAAAGGTTCCATATAGTAATAATCATGATGTGGTGACTGAAAGGTTGCCCAAGGCTAAGCCAGAACCTTTTGACCTGGACTGTGCGGTGCCAGCAATAGCCACAGTCCCAGAAGAGTATAACTCGCCCCTGACAGTGTTAGCTGCGATACTGAAGGTCAGCGGGAGTTATCTGACCTGCAGGAACTTGAGGTGTCACATGACAATTTTGGATCTGCACAACTCAGAGACCCAAACCTGTATCATGCAAGCACAAATGTTAAGGTGATAAATGGTACACCCCAGTATCCGGGGGCTGACCGAGAGTTTCCCTATTTTGCTATGAACCAGGATTTATTGTATAGGGTAAGCAAAATAAGAGATGAGGTCATTGAGCAGTTGGTGGTACCACAACCCTTTCACAAAGTGGTACTAGACTTAGCTCATAAGCATGCGCTGGGAGGGCATTTGGGGTATGAGAGAACTAAAGAATGTTTACTACAGCGTTTTTATTGGCCAGTTGTGGCCAAATATGTATGTGACTACTGTAACTCCTGCCCAGTGTGTCAATTAACTGCTCCAGACTCACACTTCAGGAGTCCTTTAGTACCCCTGCCAATAATAGAGGTGCCTTTTTAGCGGATAGCTATGGATTTGGTGGGACCACTTGTAAAGTCTGCCCGGGGGCATCAGTACATATTGGTCGTGTTAGACTATGCTACTTGGTGCCCTGAAGCTGTGCCCCTAAGACACACTTCAGCAAAGCTGATCGCATAGGAGCGGTTTTATATGTTTTCCCGAACAAGTATCCCTAAAGAAACCCTGACTCATCAGGGAACCCCCTTTATATATAAGGTAATGAGGGAAATGTGTAAGCTCTTAGGTATTAAGCACTTGAGAACCTCTGTCTACCACCCTCAGACAGATGGCCTCATCGAGAGGTTTAATAAGACCCTTGAAAAGGGTGGTCAGCAAAGATGGTAAGGACTGGGACTGTTTACTGCCTTATCTTTTATGTTTGCTATGCGAGAGGTACCCCAATCCTCTACTAGATTCTCGCCTTTCGAGCTAGTGTATGGCAAACATCCAAGAGGTCTCTTAGATATTGCTAAGGAAACTTGGGAACAGAAACAAACTCCTTACCGTAGCGTCTTTGAGCACATCACCCAGATGCAGGATAGAATTGCAGCGGTAATGCCAATTGTAAAGGAGCATATGGAGCAGGCTCAGTTGGCTCAAGACTGTGTATATAACAGAAAGGCTAAGCTCCGAACCTTTAATCCAGGTGATCGGGTGTTAGTGCTTGTGCCCATGATGGAGAGTAAATTCCTAGCAAAGTGGCAAGGTCCCTATGAAATAATTTAAAAGGTGGGAGATGTAAACTATAAGGTCTTCCAGCCGGGCAGGAGGAAACCTGAACAGATTTACCATGTGAATTTGTTGAAACCCTGGCAAGACGGGGAATACTTGTCTGCCATAAGTACCCCTAAACAGGTTACTGCTAAAGCAGGGGGTGCACTTGGTAAGCATTGCCCTGAGGTTTATATTGCTGAGACTCTGTCTACGGTACAGGCGCAGGAAACAAAGGAATTGGTAAAGAGAAAAACTGATGTATTTTCCGAACTCCCTAGACGTACTAATTTGATACATTGTCACCGAGCCACAGGTACGAGTCAACCTGAAGCCATATCGAATACCTGAAGCTCGTAGACAGGCCATAACCAAAGAGGTCAATGATATGTTAGCCCTAAGGGTAATTGAAGAGTCTAAGAGGGTATTGGCAGGAGCCGCTCACTGAGACTGCAAGAGAAAAAACAGCATTTGCTACTCCAGATGGGCTCTTCGGGTTGAATGGTGCTCCCACCACCTTTCAGCGGTTAATGGATAAAATCCTCAGGCCACTTCGCATGTACGGTTCAGCCTACCTTGACGATATAGTTATTTTTAGTCCGGACTGGGAGAGTCACTTGCCAAAGGTTCAAGCGGTACTAGACTCCCTTTGAGCAGCTGGGTTAACTGCTAACCCCAGAAAACGTGCTTTTGGCCTGGAAGAAGCCAGATATTTGGAGTACACAATAGGAAGGGGGATAATAAAACCACAGGTAAATAAAGTAGAGGCTATTCAGAATTGGCCCCGTCCCTTGAGTAAGAAACAAGTGAGGGCTTTCTTGGGAATTGTGGGGTACTATAGGAGGTTCATACCCAATTTTGCCTCTATTGCAGCTCCCCTGACTGACCTTACCAAGAGAGGAAAATCTACTCTCATCAAATGAAGTGAAGAGGCTGAGGGGGCATTCCAGGAGTTAAAATCGGTCCTCTGTAAACAACCAGTTTTGATCACTCCCAACTATGCCAATGAGTTTGTGGTACAGACTGATGCCTCAGATGTGGGGTTAGGCGCAGTCCTTTCTCAAGTAATTGAGGGTGAGGAGCACCCTGTTACTTACTTGAGTCAGGAGTTACAGCATTGTGGAAAGGGAGTGTTTGGCCATCAAATGGGCTCTGGAGTCCCTAAGATGATATTTGCTTGGCCGACATTTTCGTTTGGTTACCGACCACTCCCCTCTCACATGGATTTCCCAGGCTAAAGAGAGGAATGCCAGAGTGCGAGGTGGTTCCTGACATTACAAAATTTCTAATTTACTGTAGGTTAGCACAGGGCTGTGAGGGCCCTGTTCCGATCCAAAAGCTGGGTCGCCGTGACTGAAAGCCAGTGCACTGTACCGGCATCCAGCTTCGCGCTCCGCTCCGGATTAGGCCCAATGAATGGGCCTAGTCTGAAGGGTGGAGTTTCTTCAGGCCGAATTGCAAGGCGACTCGGCCTGAAGAATGAACAAATCGCTTCTTTTTTTCCGGGAGCCGGAAGAAACTGCTCCCGGAAAAAGCTCCTGAGCAGCTCCCATTGATTTCAATGGGAGTCATCTTCTTGGTCAGTATTTTGAGGCGATTATGGCCTCAAAACCCTGACCAAAAAACCCAGTCTGAACTTACCCTAAGGGAATTTTGTGTCTCAATGTACTCTTCATAGCTTATGTATTAATTTTTCTCCATCTGCTATGCATTCATGTCTTGGAAATCGAATGATAGGTTCACTCTAGCTTTGGGACTAGCAGTTATAGAATATAATATGGTCAGTTGGGTTTTCTGACAATTCTATACTGAAACTGGCGAAGAGAGAATTTCTTCTGTCAGGACTAGTGTGAATTTACTGTGCCCACTCGATACATTCTTTGAGCGGTGTCATTTTCAAACAGTGGTTACTCCCTATGGGATTCCACTTTATGAAAACTTCAGTGGTTCTGTAAACAATTTATCCAGGGGTGCAGTAAACATTTTAACCCCCAAATGTTGATTTAATGTATTCTCCAGAGAAGTGAAGATGGCAATACACCATTTCAGTTCACAATTTGTTGTGCCTAGTTTGTGTCAGACAAACACTCCATTTGCTTGTGCCTGAAATTAATAACACCACGGCACACATTTGCTTGAATGAAGTTTTATTTACATATCCACCAGTGTATATAAAAAAAGAATGATGGCATAATAAACCGATGCAGAGAGTAGTGACAACATTTCACCTGTGAAGACAGCTTTTCTCAAGCCCAATCTGCTAATGTAATATGCAGAGTTCCAGGGTGTAGATCCAACCAAAGGAGTATATCCCCCTATTAAGACTCCATAAAAAAAAAAACAGTTTCTGTTTTGAGCACTAATGTACCGACACAGAAGTTTTCAACCATATGTGGAGTATTGCTTTGTTAAGGAGAAACTATGTAACTAACTGTTTTGTGCATTTTCTCCTTTGGAACCCCTTGTGAAAATGACAAATTTGAGGCTATAGTGAAGTTTTATTGTAAAATAAAACTATATATATATTTTGTTTGTTTGTTTTAATGTCTTTATTTTTCCATATATACCTATTTCCAGAAGCTTTTGTGACCTGAGTGAGCCTTTGGATGATGATGATGATTCTTATGAAAGGGATTGTACAACTCAGATTCCTGATTTGAAACTGATTCGCAGGATTGTAAACCAAGTGGAGTTCTACTTGTCAGATGAAAACTTATCTCATGATGCATTTTTACTGAAACACGTCCAAAAAAACAAAATGGGCTTTGTTAGCATCAAACTGCTCACTTCTTTCAAAAAGGTATGTACTTGTATTTCATTGTGGGAAAGTAACTTGCTTGACAGGTGATGAAATTTCATATTGTCTGGATTACCGTAATTGGGGCAGATTTACGTTTTCTATTGTACAAGACAAATGAGCTTTATTGTCTTATTCATATGTTTGTTGGATCTGAAGAAGGGGGGATTGCCTTTTTGTACACCCTGAAACGCGTAATCTTGTCACATGGATAAAAGGAAAACTGTTACATGACGTCTCCTTGAAAATTCTTGCTTTTAAAAGTACATTTGAGGGAGCTCAGAACTTAAAGATTTTTCTCTCGAGAGGCCATTCTGCTTGGCTTTGGATCTATACAGACTGTCTTGAATACCCAAAGAATGGCCGCTTGTGAGTGCTGCACACTC
Source organism: Leptodactylus fuscus (assembly GCF_031893055.1). Classification (NCBI taxonomy): domain Eukaryota; kingdom Metazoa; phylum Chordata; class Amphibia; order Anura; family Leptodactylidae; genus Leptodactylus; species Leptodactylus fuscus. Next base: position 215,709,184 of record NC_134265.1, read on the forward strand.
TTTGATGCTGTCATAGTGGTTGTGTTTGCATACAACCCATCCAGTTGAGTACCGTAACATAGGGGCTTCAGCTTTGGGTTATTTAATTCCCTTAGTTGAAAGATTAATAGGTTCCACACAGGAGCGTGTGTTTTGTTTTTTCTTCTCCTCCAGACATCATTTATAAGAAGGTGCAGTGTCTGAAAGAAGGGCCTAGGGCCCACCGAGACACTTGCTCTGACGGTTCACTCAACAGCTTCCTGCTAATAACCTCCAAGATGGATCCTTCACTGACTACTGACATATGTGCTGATTTATCCAGTATATAGTACTGTGCACACACCAATGGCTCCATGGTGCATTCATGCACAAGACTGTATGGGATATGGCACGGCTGTGGAGCACAACACGTATGTGCAAGATTATAGTGAGGGAGAAGTGATTCAGACATGGCACGCAAGGCTGCCAGCAGGAATTTTGAGAACCCCTCCCCACATAGTATAATGCTTCCCATGGTATATAAAGCTTTACAGTGACCCCACACAGTATAAAATGCTCACCTGAGCCCCTCATAGTGGCCACAGGTGGTATATAACACTCAACATTCCCCAGATGCTCCCCAGAGCCCCAACACAGTATAATGCCCCTTAGTGGCCCCACACAGTAGATTATGCTGCCCAAAAATATGTACCACACTGTATAAAAGACACCCCACAATGCCCCATACAGTGTAATATTCTTCCCACAGTGACCTCAAATAGTATAATATGCTCCCCAGAGCCCGCCCCCCCACCACAGTGGCCTGCACACAGCATACGATTCTCCTCACAGTTCCTCCTCAGTATAATGCTCCACAGTGGCCCCCTCCAGTATAATATGCTCCCAAGAAGCCCCACACAACATAATAGGCTCCACAGTGGCCCTACACTGTATAATAGGCTCCCTACCACACAGAAGACTAAATCTCACCATATAATAGGCTCTCCATACTGCCTCTCCCTCCCTGCCCTAAGTATAAAGGGAAAATACGTTACACTCACCTGCCTTTCCTCTCCTTGGCATCCTGGTGTTGCTCTGCTATTTCCACTGGCTGCTTCTTCATATCTGCGGTTGATGTCACGCATTCCAAAAGTAAATACTAAGGCCTGTGATTGGGCTATCAGCGGACACGTGAATCACACTAACGTTATGATGCCAATGCGCCCCACATAACCACTGAAGCTCAATTAAAGGCCTAAGCAGTGACATCTGTAACACGTGACATCATCTACATGCCAGAACATGAAGCTGGATGCCCAGGAGAGGCGAATAAAGATGTTTATTTTTACAGACCTCCTAGGCTTCTACCGTGCTGCCCAGAAATACAGAGTATTTCTGTTTGGGAGATCTGTGCCACCTCCATGCGATTCCTCCACCTTTCACTGAAATAAGTGAAGGGTGCAAGTGTGATTCTCTCCATTAACTTCTATGGGAATTCCAAGATATTGAATATATTGGATATTGAATCTTCTAGTATTAGGGTAAGTTCACACAGCAAAAAATGAAGTGAAGTGTTTTGTGCAGAATATATTATAGTCTATGGGGTTCATGTGGTTTCCCTGGTAACCTCTTTTTAGTGCGTATAGGTTTCTGTTCGGGGAGGCCCCAAGTGGACTTCTTGATCGGAAACTCGAACGCTGATGTGAACCAGGCCTAAGATTGATGGCCTATCCATTAATGTCCCTTAGAAAATGGATAACCCCTTTAAGTCTTCATATGCCACTGTATCTCTTCACTGAACAACTTCTTTTAAATGGGGATTTACATTTTAGCACAATTACTAAAATTATACTGTCAGCTCTGAGTGGTGTCCAGAACAGAAATGCTGAAGCAGTTGATAACCTGCCTTCCATGTCTTTCTTGACATCACCATGGCCACTGTTGGCAAGCTTAGAGTGGCCCATAAGTGAATCTGCCAGAGGGCCCCTACCTCACACTGGCATGGCACAGTACACTCGTACTTCATACAGATACTCCTCATACAACATCCCAACCAGGCTATGTATGCATCAGTATAATATACTGTGTAGAGTGTAAGAAACTATCCAGTTTCATTTTACATACTGTATACACAATGTACAGTTGAGATCACCTCTAGGTGCAGGGTGACGCCAACCATTATCCATCTGCTGCTGTCTCTGGCTTACACAGCTTTAAGGGCCCTAGTTCATGGCACGGTTTCTGAGCAAAATAAGAGCTGAAAGGTTATAATAATAATAGTCTAATAATAATAATAATTTACTTATTTAGCACCAACATATTCCACAGCAAAAATTATAGGGTTAAAGTACAGACCAAAAAAAGATACATTACAAAGAAATAGTCAATTCACACAATGGGACTGAGGGCCCTGCTCGCAAGAGCTTACATTCTATGAGGTAGAGGGCGGTGACACAAGAGGTAGTGATAAGGTCATAGTCACGTTTATGACTAATTGACCAATAATCTCGGGTAACTGTCGTCATCCTAATTAATAAGGCTGAGGGCCGGCGGTCAAGAAATCACACCACTCTATGTGTTGGTATTCATTCTTCTCTCAACCAAAGAATGTATGCTGACGCACTTATTATTGAGAACACAGAGTTAAATAGTATCAGAGAAAGGAAGTGATATAACGTAACATAAGTTTTCGTATTCATTCCTGATTGGTATCTCAATCAAACAGAAAAAGTTTATGCAGTGCCGCTGGTCCCGCTTTATGCTGGTCCCGCTTCTGCGTGTTGACCTTGGGGCGCTGTCTTGTGGCAGCAAGCCAAGCATTTGCTTGTTTTTCTTGCACCCATCTTGGATACAGGTGCCATCTTATGATATAACATTATAGCGGTTTCAAGCATAAGCAACTACATCTAGCATTCAGCTTTAAAGGATAACAATGTTTTTCATACATTACATAATTATAACCTTCACAGTAGTAGGGACAGCATAGGAAGTAGCATTAGTAGTTGCTTATATAGTGGTCCAGAAATTTGTGTGATAGAGGTTACTGTCATTACATATATTAAAACTGTATGAGCAATCGCCAGTGTCCTTTACTGTGCAGATGGTTCCTGGACATATAAAGTTACATCATATCCTGTGGGGTCATGTGGGAGTGTGGACAGAGGAAGGTTTATTGTAGGGATTCTAACTGCATAAGGTTTTACTTTAGGAATTGTGATAGGACTGTCTGAAAAGATATGTCTTTAGTTAGTTTGGGCTTTAAGCTGTAGAAATTGAGTCTTAATCTAATTGTCTGGGGCAGAGCATTCCAGAGAAGTGGTGCAACTCAGGGCTCGTTCACATCTGTGTTCTCCTCTCCGTACTGCAGGTTCCCGTTTCCTGCATAAAACAGAGCAGGAGACGAAAACCTGCAGGAGTCTTTCTCACCCATTCAAATGAAAGCTGTCCGGCTGTGAGCGGCGGTGAGTGTTTTATGCTCTCCGCCGCGAAACCGGGTTTTATAATCCGGACACAGTCGGACATGCAGTACTCTGTGTCCGGATTAAAAAAACTGGTTTCGCGGCGGAGAGCATAAAACTCTCACCGCCGCTCACGGCCGGACCCGGTCTGTGCTTTCAGTCTTCTGGCATTCAGAAGACTGAAACCACAGAACAGAGACCCTGAACGCAGGTGTGAACCTAGCGTCAGGAGAAGTCTTTGATACGGGAGTGGGAGGATCTGATAATGAAGGATGTTAGACTTGGGTCATTGAGTGAACAGAGAGCATGGGTTGGGTGATAGACAGAGATGAGGGAGGAAATGTAGGGAGGTGAAGCATTATAGAGAGTCTTGTGGATGAGTGTGATAAGTTTAGGGTGCATTCACACGAAGTATACGCTCACTGATTCTGAACGTATAACTCGTTCCAAATCAGCGGCGTTAAAACAGATCCCATTGCTTTCCATGGGAGCCTGCATACGTGCGTATCACATTGAAAGCAATAAGGAAAAAAGCATCCCATTCATTTCTATGGGGAGCGCACGTATGTCGGCTCCCATAGAAAGCAATGGGATCTGTTTTAACGCTGCTGATTCGGAACGAGTTACACGTTCAGAATTGGTGAGCGTATACTCAGTGTGAATGCACCCTTATATTGCATTCTGTAATGAATAGGCAGCCAATGTAGTGATTGGCACAAAACGGAGGCATCGCTGTAGCGACTAGACTGATGGATAAGCTTTGCTGCTGCATTCAAACTACATTGTAGAGGGAAGAGTTTAGTAAGGGGAAGACTGGTTAGAAGAGAGTTACAGTAGTTAAGGTAAGAGTGAATCAAGGCGACAATAAATATCTTTAATGTGTCTGTTATTCACCTTATACCAAACTATTTCTTTGTTTAGTTAACCTGTTAATGACCACTAGTGTGTTCTTGTTTTGGGTTTGTTTTTTTAAGTTTGACCTATGAAAATATATTTTTAAGGAAAAAACCAAATCTATTGTGCTGTACTGTGAGAGGGAGCGTCTATGGACAAGTACTATCAGGAGTAGGGGAGGGGACGTTCATCACCGCTCAGCGTCATCCCTGGGCGGTAAGGAACGCTCCCTCTCACAGTAAAGCACAATAGACGCTACTGTGAGGAAGGGCGTTCCTGACTGACTGTCAGAAACACCCTTCTGACACTGAACAGTTTCTGTACCGGCAACGATAGCTCTTCAGCGGGGGCACAGAACGGGAAAGCCAATGTCTGCTTTCTAGCGGTGCATCACATCGCATGTTACCTTGCTAAAAGAAGCCCTCATATGGTTACACCGATAGGGGCCACTATACAGAGGTTATTGTGAAGTGGGTAGATGACTTATTCACCATGATCAAAATGTATACTAAGAATATCGTATTTTGCTCCATGTCATTTGTTTTATTTTTCCTAAAATGTTGATCTGCTTGGTATTTTATACTGTTATGCTCATAAAAGGCCTAGAATGCATGCAGTTAAAACAAGATTACATATACTGGTACACTTGTTATTGGTATCAATCATATCACTACAATTTTTTTTTTCCAGATTAAGTCCCTAACTCGAGACTGGAGGCAAACCTTGTATGCACTTCAGTTTTCTGAACTGCTAGAGGTTAATAAAGAGGAAACAAAAGTGAGGAGAAAAAAGCCAGTTCCAGACAGTCTCCTTGGACTTCCTCCCACCAAACTATTGTTAGTCTGGGATCTAAACATAGTAGAAAAAAATGTACCTGCAAAACCTCAAAACTTTTTGGAGACTGTTACATGTCTGTTTGCATCATATGGTATAATTACTTCAGTGCATATCATAAAGCCTGGTAAAGAGATGCCTTGTGATGTTAAAAAATATTTATCTAAATATCCAGAACTGGCTACAAGAAGCTGTGCTCTTGTAGAATATGAGAGTCTTGAAGGTGCTAGGAAAGCATTAGATGCATACAACTCAAAACCCTGTAGCATTACTTATTCCTGCAAGGTGATTCCAGTAAGTGGTCGAGGAACACGCAAAAAAAATGGCATGGAGTCTGATGAAACTGAAAATTCTGGCTGGCTGAAAAAGAAATTGACAAAAAAACATAGAGTTCTAGGAAAGCTGCGGCACACAGCAGAGGAATCATCATGCTACAGCTCATCTGAGTCTGATAGTACTCCAGCCTCACCAATTTTGGAACCCTGTTACCTCAATGCTGTGAATTGTACAAATGCTGATGTTGACTTTAAACCACAATTATTCAGCAGTCCTCGTTCCCCACTAGTAGCTCGCAAATGTTTCATGCAATCGTACCACAATCTGTCTCCCTTGGCTACAAATCTTGGAAACCATTTTTTTGCTAGCCCTGGAACAAGCCCTGAAGTTTATCGAAGATTTTCAGAGAATTTTAACGATAGTGGTATTTACTCTTCCAGTCCTTGGGTACAGAAACGCAAAGCTATTACTAACAATATATATATTGAGAATAAGTTATTACCTTGCAGTCCTTTAGCTGTCAAAAAGACCACAGTCTCTCTTGGACTTCCAGGTGGAGTACTTCGACTTCCACATGGACCAGATGGAAGTAGAGGTTTTCACAACAGTATTGGCAGGGGGAAACTTGTTCTAAGACATTGATGAATGCGTCTATGCTTGTTAAACCTGTTGTAGGATAATTTCTAACAAATAAAATGCTGTGTTGGCGACATTTTTGAAAATGATGGCAAAGAAGTGTTAATCTGGGCAGATGCCAACACCTCATTATCATTTTGTTTGTGTGCTATTTTTTTTTTTCTTTTATCACACTCTGTAAACCATATTTAATACTTAGAGTGACTACAGTACTAGTTCAACAAATAGAGGTAAATTATGAACTACACATGTAGTTAATTTTTTATTTCAATACTATAAACCATAAACTGCTAATACTGATTGTTTATATCACTTTCGTTTGTTATTGGTTTGGTTTATTTAGCGTTTTGGTTTTTTTTTTGTAAATTAGTTTGATATAAAATAAAATTAAATAATTTTGCATCCATTTTTGAACTCTCAAATTTGATGTCTACCATATTCTGCAAACAAATAAAAATAAAAATGCTTTATATTCTACTTGCATACCTTAGTTATATTGGTGATAAGGTCGAAAATAGACTATTAATAATTGATCCAGTGGAAGGAATTTTTTTTTTTTTTAAGTTAATGGCAAATGCCTCATATTGCAGAAGGAAAAATTCCTTCCTGATTTTAAATATGGAAATCAATGTCCTCATGCCATCATAGTACCCATAAAATGCAACAATATTACTTTCACAAAAGGAATTCAAGACATTCTTAAATGTATATCAACTGTTATAAATAAGGCAGAGTTGCTTAGTCTTCCTGCTCTTAAAGGAGAGCCCTGGCCCTACTCTAGATAGTTCCCGCCCATGGTGCTCCTCATTGGCTGCTGCTCCCCACACACACTGCTCACTGGAAGTTGCACTTTCACAATACTGAGTCTCAGATTTGAGAATGTTGGATTTCCTGGCCTATGAATTATACTGGGAGAGAGACTTCTTAGGCATAAGAGAGAACATATGAAAAAGCTCCTATTCAATAAATCCCTTAAGGGCATGCTAAAGAGGGCCGTTAGCAAGGACGGCTAAGATTGTGATTGCCTACTGCCCTATTTAATGTTTGCAATCCGGGAGGTACTTTTGTCGTCCACAAGTTTTTCCCGATTTGAGATGGTGTATGGTAGACCCCCACGTGGTCTCCTAGACATAGCCAAGGAAACCTGGGAAGAAGAGCAATCTCCTTAGAGGAGTGTAATTGAACATATTACCCTGATGCAGGACAGAATTGCAGCAGTAATTCTTTAGCATGTACTGTTAAAGAACTTATGGAGCAGGCCCAAATGTCCCAGAGCCGTGTCTATAACAGAACAGCTAAACCTGGAACCTTTAGTCCGGATGATCAAGTGTTGGAAATACCAGGTGCATTCATTCATTTCTATGTGAGCGTGCTGTTCGGATCAGCTGATCCAAACAGTACTCGCTCATCTCTAATAGTGATGTGTTTTCTGAGTCACCTGGACACACCCATGTGATAGAACGCGACATTGCAACAGAGCCACAGGTAGTGGTATAAGGGATTCTATTATTAGAATCCCTTTTTACTTACCACCACATTGGAATAGGCTTAAGAAAGGCTATTCATCTACTACCTTTCGTCGTCTTCTCCACGCCACCGTTCGCCTACAATCTTGATTCTTGTTGGTATGTAAATGAGTTGTCTCGCAGCACTGGGGGCGATCCCCAGCGATCAAACAGCACTGAGGGCATCCCCCAATGCTGCGAGAGAACTCTCTCCAGCGCCGCCTCCATCTTCGTCAGCAGCGTCCTCTTCAGCCTCTTCTTCCGGCGGTGGCTTGTAACTTCTAGGTCTCGGGCCTTGGGCAGAGAAGACTGTGCATGCCCACAGGCCACGAGAAAATGGCCGCTTACAATACTGTGCAAGCGGCCATTTTCTTGTGGCTTGTGGGCATGCGCAGTCTGCTCTGCCCGAGGCCTAGAAGTTACAAGCCACCGCCGGAAGAAGAGGCTGACGAGGACGTTGCTGATGAAGATTGAGGCGGCACTGGAGAGAGTTCTCTCGCAGCATTGGGGACGCTCCCAGTGCTGTTTGAGCACTGGGGACTGCCCCCAGAGCTGTGAGAGAACTCTTTTACATACCGACAAGAGCCGGGATTGTAGGCGAACGGCAGCACAGAGAAGACGACGAAAGGTAGGAGATAAATAGCCTTTCTTAAGGCTATTCTGACGTGGTACCTAGAAAAAATTGTGTCTGAGTGATCGGATCCCTTTAAGAAAGGCTATTCTTCCCCACTTCTCTCTTCACCTTCCTCAACCACTTTAACCCACCTTGTGCTTCTGTGCAACAAATTAGACCATATCACAATTCACTTAACAATCTGATGTCTCTCTCTATTCTCCTGCTACTGGCTGCTGGTGACATCTCTCCAAAACCTGATCCTCCTTCTGTTAACCTCAACTCTGTACCTAGTTCACCAAGAAACCCTGCTAACTATATTAATTTTCATTGTCTGCCATCTCTTTCTACTCCACCAGTGTCTTTCTCTTGTGCTCTCTGGAACGCCCGCTCAGTCTGCAAAAAACTTGACGTTACTAAAGATCTCTTCATTTCAAAGTATTTTAACCTGCTGGTGTCACTGAAACCTGAATTAAACAATCTGAAATAGTCTCTCGTGCTGCTCTGTTATGATGGCCTTCAATTTTATCACACCCCTAGACCTGAGGATAGGCAAGGAGGAGGGTTAGGTGTCCTCCTATCACCAAAATGCACTTTTTTAGGTCCCGTTCCATCACTCTTTCCCCTCTTTCGAGATGCATACTATTTAGACTCTTCCGCCCTTTCTCCCTGTGAGTAGCTGTCATCTACCGTCCTCCTGGCTCACCTTACCAGGTCTTAGATCACTTTTCTTCATGGCTTTCCAACTTCCTATCCTGTGAAATTCCTACCCTCCTTATGGGTGACTTTAACATTTAACACCCCTGTCTCCCCATCTGCCTCTCTTGGTCTCTCTCAGCTTGGTCTCTGACTTGACTAATGCTCTCCTACCAATTTCCAACCACTGCCTTCTTTCCTTTACTATCAAAGGTTCTTTTTTTTTCACAAAATATACTACTCTAACGCACATACAGAAATCTATGGGCTGTAAACACACAGCACCTCTCAGACAATATAATAGTTATCACAGTTTCCAATCTCTTCTCTCTCCTGTCCTGAACTGGCCACCAAACATTGCAATGACAATCTCAAAACCACCCTGGATAAAGTAGCACCCTTGACCATCCAAACACTTCAACACAGACACCAGCAATCTTAGCACACACTTCAAACATGTTTTCCTCAGCAATGCTAAGATGTGCCGAACGTCTATGGCGAAAATCTAACACTGCTGTAGATTTTCTACACTTCAAGTTTATGCTCAAATCCTATAACCCAGCCCTTAACCTCGCCAAACAAGTTTACTTTACCTCTTTCATCTCTTCTCTCTCCAATAACCCCAAACGACTCTGACTCCCTCCTCACGCCCGCCAAAGGTGCAGGTACCTGTCACAGACCTGAGTGCTCATGACCTGGCCACGTACTTTAACCCCTTCCCGCCGATGGCATTTTTTGATTTTCGTTTTTCGTTTTTGCCTCCCCTCCTTCAAAACCCCATAACTTTTTTATTTCTCCGCTCCCAGAGCCATATGAGGTCTTAATGTTTGCGGGACAAATTTTTCTTCATGATGTCACCATTAATTATTCTATATAATGTACTGGGAAGCAGGAAAAAAATTCAGAATGGGGTGGATTTGAAGAAAAAATGCATTTCTGCGACTTTCTTACGGGCTTTGGTTTTACGGCGTTCACTGTGTAGCTAAAATGACATGTCCCCTGTATTCTGTGTTTCGGTGCGGTTCCAGGGATACCAAATTTATATGGTTTTATTTACATTTTGACCCCTTAACAAAAATCCAAAACTGTTAAAAAAATATTTTTCTAAAAGTCACCATATTCCGACAGCCGTAACTTTTTTATAAGTAAGTGTACGGGGATGCATAGGGCGTCTTTTTTTGCGGGGCCGGGTGTACTTTTTACTTCTACCATTTTCGGGAAATGCTATTGCTTTGATCAATTTTTATTCAAATTTTTATCAGAATCAAAACTGTGAAAAACCGGCGGTTTTTCGACTATTTTTCCCGCTACGGTGTTTACCGAACAGGAAAAATATTTTTATAGATTTGTAGAGCGGGCGATTTCAGACGCGGGGATACCTAACATGTATATGTTTCACAGTTTTTAACTACTTTTATATGTATTCTAGGGAAAGGGGGGGTGATTTGAACTTTTAATTCTTTTTATATTTTTTTTAACTTTTTTTTTATTTTTTTTTGCATTTATTAGACCCCCTAGGGGTGTTGAACCCCAGGGGGTCTGATCACTAATGCAATGCATTACAATGCTAATGCATTGCAAAAAAACATCCTTTCTTTTGCAGGCTGCATACACCAGCCTGCAAAAGAAAGGATTTGCAGACAAGCCTGGGAGCCTGTACAAGGCTCCCGGCTGTCATGGCAACGGGACGTCAGCCCTGGAGCATGCTCCAGGAGCCGGCGATCCCAGCCAAAATGGCGGCGCCCATGCGCCGCCGGGAAAATGGCACCTCCGGTGCCTTTGATCGTGGCGCTGGAGGGGTTAATGCCTCCGATCGGTCCGGGGACCGATCGGAGGCATTAAAGCCGGTTGTCTACTGCTTAAAGCAGTAGACACCCGGCGGCTATGGCGGCCGCCCGGCTCCCGGGCGGTCGCCATAGTTACAGACCCGACATGCGCCGTACTATTACGGCGCATGTCGGGAAGGGGTTAAGGACAAAATCGACATAATCCGTCATGAAATAAACCAATCTCCAAGTGGCTTCAGTTCCCTTCCCTCCCTTACTCCTCATTGTGAACTCTAATTATTTTACCCAAGAAAAAATTATCTTTGTACCGTATTAGCCAGTGGATATGAAATGTAAAGATTGAGAGTTCTATTAAAGCCATTAAAAAGGGGTATCAACTACTGAGAACTCTCAATCTTTATATTTTACCCAGTAACAGAAGAAGTTTCCAAGCTCCTTTCTTATTCTCGACCCACTACTTGCACAAGTTACCCTATCCTATCACACCTCCTTCAGTCTCTGTCCCCTGCTTACTAAAAAATGTTTTTCTCTTACTTCTGGAATCTTTCCCTCCTCCTTTTAAACATGCTGCCATAACCCCACCACTGAAAAAACCCTCCCTTAACCCATCCTGTGCTGCTAACTAACGACCTGTCTTTAACCTCTCCTTCATGTCTAAACTCCTAGAACGTTTGGTCTATTTCTGCCTGATCCGCTATCTCTCTTCCGGACCCCTTACAATCAGATTTTTGTGCTCTACACTCTACAGTAACGGCCCTGCCAAAGTTCTCCAATGCTCTTTTGACTGTTAAATCTAAAGGGAACTATTCAGTACTTATTCTTCTGGCTCTCTCAGCAACATATAGCACGGTAGACCACCAACTCCTCCTCATTATGCTTCACTTTATTGGCCTCGGGTACACTTCTCTCTCTTGGTTTTTGCCCTATCTTTCTGATCACACATTTAGGGTATCACTTGCTGGTGCTATTTCTGTTATGATCTGGGAATCTCTGACCATGGACTGGCCCCTGACTGATAACTTCAGTCAAGTGCATAAGAAAATCACAAAAGAAAACAAACAAAAAACAGTAATGAGCAGATTAAATTACTTGTGTGTAGATACTCCTAATTCCTGCCTTGCACACTAGAAGTAGCTGTGGGCCCAACTAGCTCACCTTAGAGGGCACAAAGACAGCCGGGGCAATAACTCACCTGCAAGAGAAACAGAAAACCTGACTTGTTTCACATTTAGAAAGGAGAGGCAAGATACAGTGAAAGCATAGAGCAGAAAGTAAATGTGAAACACAACAATGCTGATACTATGCAAAGTGATAAGATAAACGGGGCCACACGGTGACTCAGTGGTTAGCACTGTAGCCTTGCAGCGCTGGAGTCCTGGTGGTCAAATCCCGCCTCGGGCATAAAACCATCTGCAAGGAGTTTGTATGTTCGCCCCGTGTTTGCATGGATTTCCATCCCATAGTCCAAACACATACTGATAGAGAAAAATGTACATTGTGAGCTCTAGGTGGGGCTCACAATCTACATAAAAACAAAAAAAAAAAGTGATAAGCAAATATCAAAATAGCATTTATAGGCAGCAAGGCAAGCAGAATGGGCCAGGACACACAAATGCAGCAATTTCTGGCAGACAGATCACTTCAGGAACCACTGGAAACTGGAGTTTAAAGGGGTATTCCCATGAACATAATTATTTTTAAATTTGTAGATAATTAAAAGTTAAACATTTTTGCAACTATAAGTAATTAAAAATTTTTAAGTAAGAAAAAAAAAAAAAGCTGGAGTTCACTGTAAATATTCAGTTTCTCCTCGGGGTGCACGATCCATAACCCTCGGACTCAAAGGGATGTAGTCAATGCTGGATATACAAAAAGAAGGATTGGTATCTCTCCGGTATAAATATAAAATATAACTTTTAATTCATTGAAATGATAAAAAATACAAAAAGTGAAAAGAGATGAAAAAAAATACAAAGAAAAAGCTTAAAAAACGCGTTTCAGAACTACATGTTCCTTAGTCATAGCGTAACTGCACATTGACCAGTCTCTAGTATATATAGCAGGTGGGTAAGTTCTACTTCATATGTTCCCAATCGCTTAATCAAGTTGTAATGTTCGTATTTCAGGTTTCCTCATATAAATAAAGATTTATTAAAAAACATGTATCCTAGTCTTCTTTCCCGTTATTTTATGCTTATTGAAAGGAATGAACATTCATTTCCAAACAATGTCAACATATCTTTACAATCGTCAACATACGTAAAAATATGCAGTTTTTTTTTATAAAGAAGATGCTTTCCATTTTCATATAACCCAGAAGAAGTTGAAAAACATGGCACTCCGCCAAATTTATATTTTGTTATGGCTCTAAAAGCTATCCCATTTTTAAATAAATGATTTCCCACTACAAGGGAAATACTTGAAATACGAACATTACAACTTGATTAAGCGATTTTGTATATCCAGCATTGACTTGCATCCCTTTGAGTCCAAGGGTTATGGATCTTGCACCCCGAAGAGAAACAGAATATTTACAGCGAGCTCCAGCTTTTTCTTTTTTTTACTTATTCGTGGATATTTGGAATCATATGTGTAGCCACTGATTGAAGTCTAGGACTGTTACAATTAGTACAATATATACACATTTTTTGATTTTTTTGTTTTAAATAAGAGTCTGTTTAAAAACCATGCAGGAAGGTACACGCTCCCAAAAAAACTGCATCCATATTTGGGCATCAAGATGATTTCTCTATTAATAAAGAGGACTATATCACAAGTAAGGATTTACTACGAAAGAAAGAAAAACTCCTGATACAGGAGCTTAAATTATTCTGGGATCATACTACTTTAGCGCAATATTTGCAAAAACAAATGATCCCAAGAGTACTGCGTCTTAAAAAAAACTACCCACTTTCTCATATAGTGAGGTTTTCATTGATTCCTGGAATAGGATTTTAAGTGAATGCTCATTCAAACTTATGGAACTCATTGTGGAACAGGAGAGCACTAAAACGTCGTCTATACAGGAGGAAATCCAGGATATTCAGAACAAGCTGGATAAAATAAAACTACCAGAGATAGATTGGGACAAAAATATACAGAAAAAAATTGAGACGCTGGAAGTCAAAATTATGGACACGAAAAGGAAAAAGTTTAATAGGGACACAGAGGACTACACTACTGGCTATGTGTATAAAAAGGCATCAGGCAAATGAGAAAGGAATTTGAAATCTTTATTAAAGGATCAATACAAATGGGGTGCACAACGAAAGACCCCAAGACAAGTATCATTTAAAATGTTTTTTTTTTGTTTTTTTTGCTTGACTCGAGTATAAGCTGAGGGGTGCTTTTTCAGCACAAAAACTGCAGCACAAAAACTGTGCTGAAAAATTTGTCTCATACTTGAGTATATACAGTATGTCAATTCTTGAAAACATACTAAGTGAGATAGTTTCCTTAGACGTTTTTTCCAATAGAGAGTCTCAATATTTGTTAAACCGTACCCCAAGCACAGCCATTTTTTATGGGCTTTCCAAACTCCACAAGGGGATCATTCCCCTTCCCCTCTGCCCAATCCTCTCGGGCTACAATTCGATTAATGAATGAACTGCTGTATGGCTTGACACCATCTTACAGCCACTTGAGCTAAAAACATCTGGATTTAGCAAATACAGTACAGAGGTTAAGTGTTTTGACAGTTTTTTATGGAATTCTAATTTGTATTGGATTATATGCGATGTCAGTTCCCTATACCCCAGTTTACTACACGATCTTGCTATTGAAGCTTTAGCCTATCATTTGTATAGGTATGGAGAATTTACAGAGTCGGTTTGTGAATACATTTTATGTATCACTAAATATTTATTAACACATATTTTTTTTCTTTTTGACAGTGTTTTTTTTATTTGCAGATTTTCTTTGTTCTTGCCCTCCCTGGCCAATCTCTATATGGCCTTTTGGGTGGAGCATTTTATTTTTTCTACAACCAACCCTTTTTGTTCATTTTTGTTCTGGTATGGGCGCTACATCGACGACATACTGATTGTGTGGTCGGGCAACATGGCGCCCATACCATAATTTTTATTTTACTTAAACAATAATAATCTTAATTTAAAATTCACATATCATATTGATCCTATTTCTGTGAGTTTCCTTGATATAACACTCACTGGGAATGTAGAGTTAGGGAAAGTGGTTACCTCTATTTACAGAAAAAAATCTGCAGGAAACACTATTCTTAGAGCGAATAGCAGCCATCCAAAACACACTATGAAAGGAATACAACTAGGTAAACTCATTAGAGTAAAAAGGTCATGTACATTACAGGAAGATACAGATCCTATTTCCAGGGAGACCATGAATAGATTAAAGGATACAGACTATCCAAGATGGATGCTAAACAGAGCTGAAAATATTGTTAAAGAGAAAGATCGTAAAATGTTATTGGAGGGCACACATAACAACAAAAATACGGTTGGAGAAAGATTAGTCTTCTCCACAGCATATAGCCCTCAATCAGGGGTGTAACTACCACAGAGGCAGCGGAGGCGGCTGCCACCATGCAGGCCAGGCCATTAGGGGGCCCGGTGACAGCCGCTACCGCTGCGTTTTTAAAAAAAATAGGCCATTAGGGCCCCTATTCACTTGCCGATCCTGGCTGGGCCAGGATCGGCAAGTGACACCGCGGGCCCCACGGATGCTATCATTATACTCGGGGGTCTTTGCAGACCCCCGAGTATAATGATCGGCGGATCGAGAGAGGTAAGGGAACATAACAAACAGTACTTTGTTACTTACCTCTCCACGATCCTGCCAGGCCTCTTTTCTGACGTCTCTGACGTCACATGAACCCAGCCTGCGTCCGGGTACTGTGTGCAGGGGCCAGTAAGGGACATAATACTGTGTGCAGGGGACACTATGGGGATAATACTGTGTGCAGGGGCCAGTAAGGGACATAATACTGTGTGCAGGGGCCACTATGGGGGATAATACTGTGTGCAGGGGCCAGTAAGGGACATAATACTGTGCTCAGGGGCCAGTAAGGGACATAATACTGTGTGCAGGGGCCACTATGGGGGATAATACTGTGTGCAGGGGCCAGTAAGGGACATAATACTGTGCTCAGGGGCCAGTAAGGGACATACTACTGTGTGCAGGGGACACTAATGGACATAACACTGTGTGCAGGGGCCACTATGGGGATAATACTGTGTGCAGGGGCCAGTAAGGGACATAATACTGTGTGCAGGGGCCACTATGGGACATAATACTGTGTGCAGGGCTTACTAAGGGACATAATAGAGTGCGGAGGAGGGGGTAGGTCGAGGTCTTCGACACGGTGTCGGTTGGGGGGGCCGCATGTCAAAAGTTCGCCACGGGGCCCCGCCATTCCTAGTTACGCCACAGCCATCTTGGGTACTGATGATGGTACAAATAAAATTTTTAAACAAGGAGTATCCTTTGTGGCCAAAAAAGGAAAATCACTTGGCAACATTTTATCACCCAGCAATTTCACTTCACATTCTAATCCATCTCTCACTTGGCTGGCACACAAGGGCTTTGTAAAATATGGAGCTAACTGTTGCTCTGTCTGTAGATATGCATTAAAAACTGAAAAAGTTGTGAGTTGTGCTTCCAATATTACTGTGAATTTAACAACATACATTAACTGCAATTCGGACCATCTTGTATATTGTATAAAGTGCACAGCCTGTGAATTGGATTACATAGGCTGCACGATTAGAGCGTTAAAGTTCGAACAGCAGAACATGTAGCAGACATAGAGAAGTTACAACCGGAAAACTCCTCCAGTGCAGCGAAGTATTTTATTGTGGTACATGGGGGGAGTTTAAAAACCATGAAATTTTGTGGGGTAGAGTGAGTGAAAAGACTTTTAAGGGGAGGAGACTGGAGAAAAAATCCATTACAAAAGGAAGCTTTCTGGATCCTAAAATTTACTTCCAGATATCCAAAAGGAATGAACATGAGAACTGATCTTGCATACATATATTAATATTTGATAAATAGGGTAATAAATTGCAACATATTTGCCTAATTTATTACATTTTAAAAATTTTATTGTGACATCTTATACTCATGTTCAAAAATGCAGAACTTTTGTATTGCCCCCCCATCCTCTTTCCCTGCAATGAATAAGGTAAACCTTAATGAAGACTGGTTAATAAAGAGGTTGTTAATGAACTTTGATTTGATAGAATCTCTATTCTTTATAAAATATCTTTTGCTCTCTATTTTCATCCCCTACATAAGAGTTTAAAAATAATGGCATCTCATTAGAGCAAAATGATTAAATGCTTTCACATATGCGTTTTCAATAAAAGAAATGGCATTATCTACTTATCTCCAGTCATAAGATTCCGGAGTTGTATGACCTGATTGGCTAAAAACCATCACGTGACCCCCTTTTTGAATCATGAATGAAGTTGGATATATACAGAGTTGTGAAAGCTCATTGGTTAAATATCATCACGTGACTTTTCTAGAATTATGAATGGGGAGTGTATACACACAAAGTTGTGGAATTCCATTGGTAGACTAAAATCACGTGACCTCCTCTAAGCCGTGAATGAGGTTGTAGATCTCTCAACAGTGTGTTTATACAATACAAATTTCCCTTGTAGTGGGAAATCATTTATTTAAAAATGGGAGAGCTTTTAGAGCCATAACAAAATATAAATTTGGCGGAGTGCCATTTTTTTCAACTTCTTCTGGGTTATATGAAAATGGAAAACATCTTCTTTATAACAACTGCTTATTTTTAGGTATATTGAGGATTGTAAAGATATGTTGACATTGTTTGGAAATGAATGTTCATTCCTTTCAATAAGCATAAAATAACATGAAAGAAGACTAGGATACATGTTTTTTTAAAAAAAAATCTTTATATGAGGAAACCTGAAATACAAACATTACAATTTGATTAAGCTATTGGGAACATATGAAGTAGAACTTACCCACCTGCTATATATACTAGAGACTGGTCAATGTGTAGTTATGCTGTGACTAAGGAACATGTAGTTCTGAAACGCGCTGCCGTTTTTTAAGCTTTTTCTTTATTTTTTTCATCTCTTTTCACTTTTTGTATTTTTTATCATATCAATTAATTAAAAGTTATATTTTATATTTATAGCGGAGAGATGCCGATCCTTCTTTTTGTATATCCAGAATTAAACATTTTGCAGAGTTTTAAAGGGGATCTATCATTGGGAAAATCATGTTTAAAGAGGACCTTTCACCATTTTGCCCACAGGCAGTTCTATATACTGCCGGAAAGCTGACAGTGCGCAAGGTTCAGCGCACACTCAGCTCTGCTACATCTCCGGAGTAGCCGAGCTGAGCGCACAGACAGCTCTGCTTCATCTCCGGTGTAGCAGTGCTGGCCGTGCGCTCAGCTCAGTTGCATCTCCGGAGTAGCCGAGTTGAGCACACAGACAGCTCTGCTTCATCTCCGGTGTAGCAGTGCGGGCCGTGCACTCAGCTCGGCTGCATCTCCGAATGTAGCCGAGCTGAGCGCATGGCCAGCACTGCTACATCTTGGCATAGGAATGCATTGACCAGCGTTGATTGGCCGAATGCCATACAGAGTACAGCATTCGGCCAATCAACGCTGATTCTGACAGAGGAGGTGGAGTCTAAGATCGGTCCACAGCAGTCTCCATTCTGGTCCGATATTAGACTTCGCCTCCTCACAGACGAGCCTCCGGCAGAACCAGCGTTGATTGGCCAAATGCTGTACTCTGTATGGCATTCGGCCAATCAACGCTGGTCAATGCATTCCTATGGGAAAAAGTCAGCTCGCGCATATCGCAAGCTGACAGGGATCCCGACCAGATAGAGCCCCAAAAAGCTGGATGAGTGACATTCCCACCTAAATAAAGGCAATCCTTAGCTAGCCCTGCCAGTACATCTATCCCTGTCTCACAGTCATATAGTTCACAGTCTCATATGAACTGGATATTAGATCCACTCCGATCTCACCTTTACCCAACATAGTGAGACACTCGCAGACTCATTGTCGCTTTGATTGTGTCTATGGAATATATGTTCATTCCACTATAGACTACAGATATATCCTGTTCATTCCTGGTCTATGTAGCACAGGAAAAGTATTATACATCTGTTTTTATGGAATATCTTTTCATTCCATTATACAGTACTGATATATTCTGTTCATTCCAGGTCTATCTAGCACAGGAAAAGTATTGTACATCTGTTTGTATGGAATATATGTTCATTCCACCATAGACTACAGATATAACCTGTTCATTCCTGGTCTATCTAGCACAGAAAAAGTATTATACATCTGTTTCTATGGAATATACTGTATTTTACGGACTATAAGGCGCACTGGACTATAAGCCGCATTGCCCATGAGCGCCTTATAGTCCGTCTCGGTTCATATATAAGGCGCACCGGACTATAAGCCGCAGTCCGGTGGGCATTATATGTTATTGAAAGCGCCGGCAGGCAGACTTTGCCAGCGGCCGCTTAACCCCCCGCGTGCCAGCCGCTTCTATTGGAAGCGCTCGGCAGGCGAGGAGGGGCTCTATCAGCAAAATCATGCTGATAGAGCCCAACCGTAAAAGTTAGATTAAACTACCCCCCCCCCCCCCCCCCCGTTTTAAAATAAAAGCCTGAAACAGAATGTGAAACTTACCGAGCGGTGCAGGGTGGGCGGGCATTCAGGCCTCCTCTTCCTCCGATGTTCCGTCCTCCTCCTCCGCCACTCGCTAACTGATAATGGTCTGGGCGCATGCGTAGCCGTAGTAGAAGCATTATGATATTGCGCATGCGCCCCGGCCATTATCAGCGAGCGCCGGAGGAGAAGGAAGGAACATCGGAGGAAGAGGAGGCCTGAATGCCCGCCCGCCCGCCCTGCACCGCTGGGTAAGTTTCACGTTCTGTTTCAGGCGGGCGTGACAGCAGGGCTGCCGACACTTCCCATTCATTTCTATGGGAGCCGGCATGCGAGCGCTCCCCATAGAAATGAATGGACTGCTTTTTTCCATTCATTTCTATGGGGAGCGCTCGCATGCCGGCTCCCATAGAAATGAATGGGAAGTGTCTGTCCATTCATTTCTATGGGGAGCGCTCGCATGCCGGCTCCCATAGAAATGAATAGGAAGTGTCCGGCAGCCCTGCTGTAACGCCGGCGTGTACGGCTGTGATTACACGCCGGCGTTCTATAGTGTGAATGCACCCTTACGGTGCCTTTTATGTATGTATGGAAGCGGCACGCAGACTTTGCCGCCGCTTCCATCCATATATAAGCCGCACCGGACTATAAGCCGCACTTACGATTTCTGAGGAAATCGTAGGTTTTTATGTGCGCCTTATAGTCCGGAAAATACGGTACGCTCATTCCACTATAGACTACAGATATAACCTGTTCATTCCTGGTCTCTCTTGCACAGGGAAAGTATTATACATTTGTTTCTATGGAATATATGCTCATTTCACTATAGACTACAGATATATCCTGTTCATTACTGCTCTATCCAGCACAGGAAAAGTATTATACAGCTGTTTCTATCAAATGTGTCTTCATTCCACTATAAACTACAGATATATCCTGTTCATTCCTGGTCTATCTAGCACAGATAAAGTATTATTCATCTGTTTCTATGGAATATATGCTCATTCCACTGTAGACTACAGCTATATCCTGTTCATTCCAGGTCTATCTAGCACAGGGAAAGTATTGTACATCTGTTTCTATCAAATATGTGTTCATTCCACTATAAACTAGAGATATATCCTGTTCATTCCTGGTCTATCTAGCACAGGAAAAGTATTATACATCTGTTTCTATGGAATATATGTTCATTCATTCATTCATTCCTTTATACACTACAGATATATTCTGTTCATTCCTGGTCTATCTAGCACAGGGAAAGTATTATACATTTTTTTTTCTATGGAATATATGTTCATTCCATTGTAGACTACAGATATATCCTGTTCATTCCAGGTCTATCTAGCACAGTATAAAAAAGTCAGTTTGTTCCTGCTCACCTCTAATGATGAAAAGGTCTCTTCGGGGTGCACGGCTTGCACTTCACTCCAAAAGTGCTGGAAATATATAACATATAGATATAGAAAAATGTGTAGTCCGGCAACTCTTCCGATAGTAAATAAAATTTTACTTTTAATAGATATTATAAAAATCACCAAGTCAAATTGTTCATTTTTATGATATGTATTAAAAGTTAAATTTTATTTACTATTGGAAGAGTTGCCGGACTACACATTTTTCTATATGTTCTATCTAGCACAGGGAAAGTATTATACATCTGTTTCTATGGAATATACACTCATTCAATTATAGACTACAGATATAACCTGTTCATTCCTACTCTATTAAAAATAGAAAGTTCATGAAATCTTTATTTTACATCTTTCCCCGTTGGTAATAATATTCATTCTTTTTCTTTATTCTTTTTCTTCATTCTTTTTAGTATGTCCCCTCTTATGAGCAGGGCCCTCATTACTATTGTTTGAATTATTTCTTTGTCACATTGTAATGTCTCATATTGTCTGTTCTTGTGTCCTCTGATTTATAAAATGCTACGGAACATGTTGGCGCTATATAAGTAAAGTTTTTATTATTAGTGTGAACCTTGCCTTAGCTGGCTAAGTACTACTTCAGTTCAGGACCTGACCACTAGGGGGCAAAAAGTCCTTACTAGTAAGGGAAAATAGACAGCTCAACAGTGATCCGGCTATTTACTATTACCCATAAGGACCAGGTTCTTACAGCAACACATGTATTCACAAATGTTCCAAATGACCTCCATTGGTTTGAGGAAGGTGACGTAATCAGTATGCGTCGGAAAGAGCGTGCTGCTCACCGGACGTAGACAGCGAGCTGGAGAGAGTGGAGAAACATGACAGCTTACTTGCGTTTGTGGACAAGTAGCACGTGCCTGGTGCGGAGCCGACTGGCAGGGTTCAATGCTACTAGTGAAGTGATACGGAACGCTTCCAATGCCGGGAAACATCGCTGCGCGCTCAGCTTTCCCATGGTTACTGCATCTAACAGGACTCCTCTCAGTCGTTGCCTCAGTGCAGGCGCCCATTTCCCTCATCTTCAATGCACAGTGTTTTCTCGATCCTTCTATAGCTATGGAAACCGAGGCAGCGATGCATTCTCAGGGGACGATGATGCACATGGCGGTGCAGGAGGTGAGAATGAAGGAGGGAACAGTGGAGACCGCGGAGGGTCAGAAGAGGCAGAGTATGGAGCCCCCGTTGTGACAGCTCTTACTCCTCTCATAGTTCCTGAAGTCTTCCCTAATGTGCCTGTAATCCCAGTATCCAGGAACCCTGTGTTTCCTAGGTTTGTCAAGATCATAGAGGTAAGTCTCCCTTGCTGTTCTAAGAAGAATTACTTATAGGGCTTGGGTATATTTAAGGTTGTTTGTATATCTGAAATAAAATATGAATTAGTATGCAGATATTGTTCCTGCCAGGAATCCGGTTGTGAAACTGAACCACTATAGAGGCCGGGCCATTACACAGTGTGCAGTTGGGGCCGCTGCGGGCCATTACACCGTGTTCCACGGTGTAATGGCACACGGTGAGGAACTGTGAGGAATGCCCCTTCTGACAGTAAAGTCCATAGTGCTGTAATTTCAGAGGGGGCGTTCCTTGCCGCCCAGCAATGACGCCCCCTTCCCCCCTCATCACTGGGTAGTAAGGAACGTCCCCTGACAGTATAACGCTATGGACTCTACTGTCAGGGGGGGGGTGGTATCCCTCACACTGTCAGAAACGCCTTCTGACACTGAAGAGCTACGGTAACGGCATTGATAGCTTTTTATCAGGGGCACATAACGGGAAAGCCGATAGTGCACTGAATTCAGCGCACTGTTGGCTTTTTAGCGGTATATAAAACCGCAGGTGCTCTCTTTAACCCCTTACTGCCGATGCCACTTTTTGACCAAGCTCGATTTTTCAAAACTGACATGTCCCTTTATGTGGTAATAACTTTGGAACGCTTTAACTTGCCAAAGTGATTTTGAGATTTTTTTTTGTAACACATTATACTTCATGTTAGTAGTAAGTTTTGGTTGAAATGTTTTGTGTTTAAAGAGGCTCTATCAGCAAAATCATGAAAAGGGCTATTCAGGCACCGTAAATGTTATATTAAACTACCCCCCACCCCCCCGTTTAAAAATACCCTAAAAACGAATGTTCTACTTACGCATCGTGCACGCTGGGCAGGCATTCAGGGTGCGCCGTCTTCTTCATCCATGCCTCCTCTTCCTCCGATGTCCTCGGGTCCCGTCCTCCTCCGGCGCTCGCAAACTGACAGTGATAAAAAAAAATGGCCTGGGCGCATGCGGCTTCTACTACGGCTACTGCGCATGCACCCAGGCCATTTTTTTTTTTATCAATGTCAGTTAGCGAGCGCCGGAGGAGGACAGGACCTGAGGACATCGGAGGAAGAAGAGGCATGGATGAAGAAGAAGAGACACTCTGAATGCCCGCCCAGTGTGCACGATGCGTAAGTAGATCATTAATAAAAATTAAAATGACCAGAGTTTTTGGGTGCAGTAGATGCTGGGTGCTGGGGAAGGGGAGGGGGTGTTTTGGTTGTCTGTCTGCCCCTTCCCTGAGCTTGAGGACTGTTTCTCTCCGGTGATCGCCGGCTCCTGGAGCATGCTCCAGGGACGAAGTCACGTTGGCATGACAGCCGGGAGCCTTTACAAGGCTCCCAGGCTTGTATGCAAGTTCTTTCTTTTGCAGGCTGGTCTATGCAGCCTGCAAAAGAAAGGATGATTTTTTGCAATGCATTAGTATTGTAATGCATTGCATTAGAGATTAGACCCCCTGGGGTTCAACACCCCTAGGGGGTCTAATAAGTGCAAAAAAAAAATGTAAGTAAAAAAAAAAATATATAAAAAGTATTAAATTCAAATCACCCCCCTTTCCCTAGAACACATGTAAAAGTAGTTAAAAACTGTGAAACACATACATGTTGGGTACCCCGTGTCCGAAATCGTCCGCTCTACAAATCTATAAAAATATTTTTCCTGTTCGGTAAACGCCGTAACGGGAAAAATAGTCAAAAGTGCCAAACCGCCGTTTTTTCACTGTTTTGATTCTGATAAAAATTTGAATAAAAATTGATCAAAGCAATAGCATTTCCCGAAAATGGTAGAAGTAAAAAGTACACCCGGCCCCGCAAAAAAAGACGCCCTATGCATCCCCGTACACTTACTTATAAAAAAGTTACGGCTGTCGGAATATGGTGACTTTTAGAAAAATATTTTTTTAACACAGTTTTGGATTTTTGTTAAGGGGTCAAAATGTAAATAAAACCATATAAATTTGGTATCCCTGGAACCGCACCGAAACACAGAATACAGGGGACATGTCATTTTAGCTACACAGTGAACGCCGTAAAACCAAAGCCCGTAAGAAAGTCGCAGAAATGCATTTTTTCTTCAAATCCACCCCATTCTGAATTTTTTTCCTGCTTCCCAGTACATTATATAGAATAATTAATGGTGGCATCATGAAGAAAAATTTGTCCCGCAAACATTAAGACCTCCTATGGCTCTGGGAGCGGAGAAATAAAATAGTTATGGGATTTAGAAGGAGGGGAGTCAAAAACAATAATCAAAAAATGCCATCGGCGGGAAGGGGTTAAAGAGGTTGTTCAGGATGGTAATGAAAAAAAATTTATACAGTGGGGGAAAAAAAGTATTTAGTCAGTCACCAATAGTGCAAGTTCCACCACTTAAAAAGATGAGGCGTCTGTAATTTACATCATAGGTAGACCTCAACTATGAGAGACAAAATGAGAAAACAAATCCAGAAAATCACATTGTCTGATTTTGAAAGAATTTATTTGCAAATTATGGTGGAAAATAAGTATTTGGTCACCTACAAACAATCAAGATTTGTGGCTCTCACAGACCTGTAACTTCTTCAAGAGGCTCCTCTGTCCTCCACTCATTACCTGTAGTAATGGTGCCTGTTTTAACTTATCAGTATAAAAGACACCTGTGCACAACCTCAAAATGTCACACTCCAAACTCCACTATGGTGAAGACCAAAGAGCTGTCAAAGGACACCAGAAACATAATTGTAGTTCTGCACCAGGCTGGGAAGACTGAATCTGCAATAGGCAAGCAGCTTGGTGTGAAGAAATCAACTGTGAGAGCAATAATTAGAAAATGGAATTGCAAATTTTGATTTTACAATCCTTGCTTTAAGCTTCCCTAAAACTTTATCTCTGACCTGTCTGGCGAGTTCTTTGGTCTTCATAATGCTGTTTGTTCACTAGTGTTCTAACCACTGAAGATTTCACAGAATGGTTGTATTTATACTGAGACCAAATTAAATACAGCTGGACTTTATTAACTAATTAAGTGAATACTGAAGGCAATTAAAGAGGACCTTTCACCATTTTGCCCACAGGCAGTTCTATATACTGCCGGAAAGGTGACAGTGCACTGAGTTCAGCACACTGTTGGCTTTCCCGATCTGGGCCCGGTACCGTAGCTCTTCTATGGTCAGAAGGGCGTTTCTGACAGTTAGCCAGAGACGTCCTTCTGCCTCGCGGCACCAATCGCGCTGTGCTGTGGAGCGGGGAGGAACGCCCCCTCCCGCTCCTGATAATACTCGTCTATGGACGAGCAGAGGGCGGGGGCGTTCCTCCCTGCTCCACAGTTCAGCGCGATTGGCGCCGCGAGGCAGAAGGACGTCTCTGGCGAACTGTCAGAAACGCCCTTCTGACCATAGGAGAGCTACGGTACCGGGCCGTAAGCGCTTCACACCGGGCACAGATCGGGAAAGCCGACAGTGTGCTGAACTCAGCGCACTGTCAGCTTTCCGGCAGTATATAGAACTGCCTGTGTGAAAAATGGTGAAAAGTCCTCTTTAATTGCGCTGGATTTTATTTAGGGACATCAGAATACAGGGGCCTGAATACTTTTGCACATCACTTTTTTCTGATTTTATTTGATTAAAATTGTAACCCAAGGTGAACAAGCTTACCTTCACTAAATGTCTGTGGTTAGAGTTCCAAGATGTTTGCAACAAGGTCCCTGCCAAGTTCCTTTAAAAACATTGTGCAAGTGTGCTTACAAGAACTGACAAATGTTGTTAAGGCAAAGAATGATCATATGAAAAATGTATTTCTTACTTGTCCCTTCAGTTAAGGCTACACTCACATCTGTGCCAGAGTCTCCATTCAGAGTCTCAGCTGCTAATCTGTCAAATCCTACTAATATTATAAGTGTGAAAGTTTGTATGTTTGGATGTTTGTGAGTTTGGATGTTTGTTCCTCAATCACGCTAAAACTCCTGGACGGATTTGCGTTCAATTTTCCACAAACATAGTTTTCCCTTAGGATTGAGTCACAGGCTACTTTTGGTGCCACTAAACAACATGGCTTCCTAGCAGGAGACTCACAAAAGCAGGACTCCTAGCCCCAGCTATAGACTCACACACACTGCCTGGCATTTCCTGCCTCAACCTGCCTGCACACTCCTTACTGTCACCTCAGGAGTAGCCCTCACTCTACTCACTCACATTTACATATAGCTTTCCACTATACATACACATCACATTGTCTGTATCACTACATACACAATATAACACATCACATTGTCTGTATCACTACATACACAATACAACACATCACATTGTCTGTATCACTACATACACAATACAACGCATCACATTGTCTGTACCACTACATACACAATACAACGCATCACATTGTCTGTACCACGACATACACAATACAACACATCACATTGTCTGTATCACTACATACACAATACAACACATCACATTGTCTGTATCACGACATACACAATATAACACATGACATCACATTTGCTAGCCCACCAAACTTTTTAAAGCACTTTTACAGTTTCACACGTCTGTGTCCGCCCAATTCTCAAATCACCGCAGACGAAGTCGCGGGTAAAAGCTAGTTGTTTTATAAAGGGACAACATGGTGGCTCAGTGGTTAGCACTGCAGCCTTGCAGCGCTGGAGTCCTGGTGTTCAAATCCCGCCAAGGGCAATAAAAGCCATCTGCAAGGAGTTTGTATGTTCTCCCCGTGTTTGCATGGATTTCCATCCCATATTCCAAAAAGACATACTGATAGGGAAAAAAAATTACATTGTGAGCTCTATGTGGGGCTCACAATCTACATGAAAGAAAAATGTTTTATAAAGCATTTTTACTTTACAGCATTTTTTCAACACTTGCCTACTTGAAATGACAAGCTGTCTTCAAATAGAGTGTATGATCTTACAATATAAAAAAAACAAACTTGAGTCTTCAGTAGTTCATACCTTTTTTTTAATGGCTAACTAATAATGATGACAGATTACAAGCTTTCGAAGCTCTCGGCTTTTTCCTCAGGTAAATTTACCTGAGGAAGAAGCCGAGAGCATCGAAAGCTTGTAATCTGTCATCATTATTAGTCAGCCATTAAAAAAGGTATGAACCACTGAAGACTCAAGTTTTTTGTTTTTTATATTTCATTACCCACTGGCTGACACGGTACAAAAACAAACTTACAAAGCTTTTAATTGTTAAACTATTTTATATTTTTCAATTAAAGGTTAAGAATCCAAACTTGGTGGCAATTCTGAGACGTAAAGTAAGACTTGCCCAACCGTATGCAGGGGTTTTTCTAAAGAGAGATGACAAGTAAGTATTTCTTTTCTTCTGTCTTCCTTTCTATAAATTGACTAAATATTTTTTAGAGTGTGTGCATACTGTCCTATTGGAAAGAGTGTGTTCCAGAAACTCCTTGCTGGAGTAAATTTCCAGTGTTACTTAAGCCAGAAAAATGCCCATTCACATTCACCCCATCCATTATTTAAGAAAGAGTTTTTTGCAGGCAGATTTTGACGTGGAATCCGCCTCAAAAACTGCCTGGAAAAATGGCATTGACTTCAATGGGAGCCACTTGATTATTTATTTATTTTTTTAAATTTTTTACGCTAGCTGCCGCTTCTTTTTATCGCTATCTCGCTTCTGCGGCTGAGTCAGCTGCGGCTCGAAACGCACTCCTATTTAGGTCCATTCATTCGGACCTAATCAGGAGCAGGATGCCACCACACGGCGGAAAGGTTTTCCACCGTGTGAACGAGCTCGAAGGCTAAAGCCCCACTTTGCGGA
Source organism: Leptodactylus fuscus (assembly GCF_031893055.1). Lineage (NCBI taxonomy): Eukaryota > Metazoa > Chordata > Amphibia > Anura > Leptodactylidae > Leptodactylus > Leptodactylus fuscus. The sequence goes on from NC_134265.1 coordinate 215,737,019, forward strand.
AACGCAGCTTGTTTTGTTGCAGATTTTGCTGCGTTTTTTTGATCCAAAACCAAGAATGGCTAGAAATGGAAAGGGAAATATATAGGAAGTTCTTATGTCTTCCTTCTGTTCAATCCACTCCTGGCTTTGGCTCAAAAAACTGCAACAAAATCTGCAACAAAAAAAGCTGCGTTTCCGCAACGTGAGGCTTTAGCTCGAGGGGTTTTCTGGTCAAAAGTTATTTAAAAAAAAAAAAATCTGTTAGTGCTATTAATGGATTAATAAGTGCACCCATAAACTTTAGCAGTGTTTTGAGTGATTTCTGGTTTTCTCTGGGAGTACCTAGCATCTTCTTCATTTGTGCACATGGTGTAGCTTCCCGCTGCCTTAACTGATGTAATGCATTCTGGTAGCTGTAAGCTCTCACAGGATCTCCCTCCCTCTAACATCCCCTCCCTGTCTCCCTAGCTATTCCTCCCACTGCTAGCCCTTTCCAATTCACTCAGCCCACCCGTGTACCCTATTATACAGTACTTTACCTGTTTTCCTTGTGCGGGGAACAGCTCCTCTTCTTTTGTGACTGCCGGCACACAGCATTCCTGACTCTGTGCTGTAGCCCTCAATACATCTCTATTGCGCAGGCTCCCAAGCTTGCGCAATAAAGATTGAGTGTCAGTTTCAGCACTAAGCAAGTGCCTGCTCTTTTACGCATGTGTGGGCTCACATCAAGGAAGGAGGGGCTTTTCCCCGCAGAAGGAAGTTTAGACAGGAAGATAATGGGTAAGTATAATCGAGTGGATGGAGAAGGGTTGGGGGGGGGGAGTAGTCATGATCCATTTCCGGAAGTGGGGAAACGGAGCAAAACCTGCCATAATATTTAGAACTCTGATGCTGCGATCTATAGAAATATCCCATATGGCCATACCGTGCAGCTTGACTAAACTTGTCCTCAGAAATAAAATCACACCTTTATGGATTTTGTTCCAGTGATTTCTTTAGGATAGTTTTTAGACAGCATGTTGCATTTGCAAGGCCCTCGACATACCTCAACAGTAGAAAACCCACAAATTTGACCCCATTTCATAAACTAGATCCCCCTTAAGAAATTTATCTCAGGGTGACTTAATAATTTTTAACCCCCAGTCTTTTCACTGAACTTATCTGAATTTGACCTGGCACCACAGGCCTGGAACGGTCAAGGCACCAAAAACCACTCCCCAACCGGAAAGTCTGGTGTTGGTGCCAACGGAGGGAAAGTACTTCCCTTGGCAGCAGAGCCACCATAGGCTCTCGAGGCTGGATGGAGACTCGGTGGGCTAGAATTTCCAGTAGCAGAGGACACAAGTGAAACTGAGCATAATTTCTCCGAAGGCAGGACACACTGGAGGACAAGGGTCTTGTACTCTGGTAGAAGACTCTTGCCCTGATATAGAGGTTCATGCCCAGGAATTCCATATGCTGGGAAGACAAGAGACGGAACTTTTCCTCGTTGATGAGTTAATATTTGTGATATATACTAATAAAGGACCTCAATAATGAAGATATTTAATTACCTCTCTGTCTCTCATGTATGAGTAACTCTTATGTGAGGCACACAGGGGGTTAATGTGCGGGACATGATGGGGTTAACTGCAATTAATATGAGGCACATGGAGTTACTAAATTGTAATGCACATGACCATACTTTTTATCCACAATTGTGGACAAAAGTATGGACTATTCTATCTCAATGGTCCTATACACACGGCCGTTGTTTTTGCGGCTGTTTTCCAGGCCAAAAGTCCAGAGCTGCAAATTAGGGGGCAGAAAACCTGATTTGTTTAATATAACTGGTATTGTCTTGCTTCTAGTATTTTGTTTTATTTGTTGTACCAGTGTGTGGTTTTGTCTAATTTTTGTGTATTTGCTTTTATACGTACATGTATTTCAATAGATATCAATTATTATACAGCCTAGTATTTATCGAGGAAGGTATTTTTTTGCAGGTTTGACTGAGGTATTTGCAGGTTGCATAGTATACAATAGGCATAGTATACAGAAGCCCTTTTTTTAAAATATATATATTCGTTACAGTAGGAAAACCAAGATATCAGACAGTGTAATGAGCAAAACTTCAGTAAGAATGCAAGAAAACAGTAGGGAAAGTTTATACGGAAGAATTTGGAGCTCAATTTGAGGCAGTTTTCTCAAAAGAAGCTCCAAATTCCATCCTGAATCTGTCTCCCATTGTAGTCAAGGGCAGGCAGAAACTGAAGCAGGGAGATGAAAAATTTATTTATATATGCACCCTTGTGTTTTGTTATGTGTACTATATGCTGCTGTCCAGCAGTTCCTGCAGTTTACGGCTGACACTGATCAAGGTTTTAATAATTTAGATACCACAGTCATTATGAGCAAAAATATGTTTGTTTTTTATTTACAAATTTCAAATTTATTTATTTATTTTTGTGTTTTTTTTCTGTACTTTTAGTAATGAGTCTGATTCTGTTGGAAGCCTGGATGAAATCTACCACACAGGAACCTTTGTTCAGATTCATGAAATGCAGGACATGGAAGACAAGCTACGTATGATTGTCATGGGACACAGAAGGCATGTATTTATTAAGTTTCTAAATATATATCATGTATTACAGTTTGCTGTGGCTAACCTTAACCTGCTCTTCCTTGCACAAAGTGTTTTCCAAGACTACTTATATATGGCCTATCTTTGGGATAGATAATCAATATGAGATTGATGGGAGTCCACCACCACCGTACAGTTTATTGAGCAGTACACTTTGAGAGTGTAGTAGCAATGGTGCAGCATGGCCAAGTAGCTGTTTTTGGTGTGCTGGGTGTTGGAGCTCCAGTGGTCTTATGTTGATGACCTATTCCTAAGGATACATCTTATGTATAGAATATGGCTAATTAGACGACTAAGACACGGTTGTGTCGAAACGCGTCAGCTGAGATACGGTTTTAAAACACTTTATGTTTTCCTACTACTTTCACTGATGTCCATGTCTCTTGTCTATGGAATTTTAACAAGAATGCAATAAAAGTCACGTTTTATTTAAAACACCGGTTGTGCCGCTCCACCTATCTGCCTTAATTAATAAGTCCCTACAGCTCTAATAAATTAGGACAACCGATACCTGCGTAGCCATAAACTTTTTTCCTTCTCTATGCGTTTCTGCACCATAGATCACTTTCTCAAGGGTTCTAAGTTGTGTATAAGTCTGTCTAAATGTATGGTAGCGTCAAGAACTAAGTTTCAGGAAATGGAGGCAGCCACCGGCTAGTAACTTTCTCTACGCCTACAATTCGGTGTATAAATGACCACAAGACGTGGCTAGCACAGGCTTGGATTACGGGGACTATGTAGAATGTACTGTAGAGAAAATTAAGGTGGGGGGGAGGGTCACTTCAAACAGTTATATCTCGGACGTTAAAAAGTGTAGAAACTTCCTTTTGGTGTCATATTAAAAAAAAGATTAGGATATTTATATGCACCTTCATAATATAATATATATGATATAAATGTCCTTCTCTTGAATGTCTTCAATCAGTGATATGTCTAAAAATATAGATAGCACTACAACAATTTACTACAATCTCCTCTTTCATATGACACCAAAAGCAATTTATTATGTTTTATAACACCTGAGTTTTGTTTGATCTGACCCTCCCCACCCTCATTTTATCTACATTTTATACAGCCTTGTACTCCAAGGATTTAACAGAAAGAAGCCAGAATTTAAAGAGGACCTTTCATCAGATTGGGCACAGGCAGTTCCATATACTGCCGGAAAGCAGACAGTGCGCTGAATTCAGCGCACTATCGGCTTTCCCGATCTGTGCCCCGGGTAAAGCACTATCAGTCCCGGTACCGTAGCGCTTTACAGTCAGAAGGGCGTTTCTGACAGTCTGTCAGGAACGGCCTTCTCCACAGCAGCGGCTATCGCACTGTACAGTTTGATTCCTTCCCACTCACACTGTACAGTGCGATAGGCGCTGCTGTGGAGAAGGCCGTTCCTGACAGACTGTCAGAAACGCCCTTCTGACTGTAAAGCGCTACGGTACCAGGACTGATAGTGCTTTACCCGGGGCACAGATCGGGAAAGCCGATAGTGCGCTGAATTCAGCGCACTGTCTGCTTTCCGGCAGTATAGGGAACTGCCTGTGCCCAATCTGATGAAGGGTCCTCTTTAAATTCTGGCTTTCTGTTAAATCCTTCTGTAAATCAGCGATTTACCTGGGGCACAGAGAGCAGATACCTGATACTCCTGATGCTTGTGGAGCATAACCTATCTTATGATGCCTGATACCAAGTCTTGTCATCGTGTTTTCTGTGGTCCTCCTCCACTGTCAGGTTTGGGTTGGGCAGTAGGATATTCCACAGTACCTGGGGCTTCAGGCGATAGCTAGCAGTTTCACATACTTTTTAGACCTCTGCTGAGACAGCAAGCAGCATGTGATGTCACTTCCAGTTTCTGTCTTCTCTTCCGGTAACTCCGAACTATTCTCCTATCTCTCGTCCAACTTGCTCTTTGACAGACTACAGTCAGGTTTCAGACCGTGTCACTCCACAGAAACTGCCCTAACCAAAGTCACTATTGACTTTCTAACTGCCAAAGCTAAGCGTCATTACTATGTCCTCCTCTGCCTTTGACACAGTCGACCACTCCCTCTTGTTACAAATGCTGTCATCCCTTGGCATCTCAGACCTGGTTCTTTCCTGGATCCCCTCATACCTCACCAACCGCATATTCAGTGTTTCCCACTCGAATACCCCCTCCTCACCATCCTTTTTTCTGTAAGTGTGCCCAAAGGCTCCATCCTAGGACACCCCCCCCCCCCCGTTCTCCATCTACACCTTAGGCCTGGGCCAACTCATAGAATCTCATGGTTTTCATTACCATTGCTTACCATTCATTACACTCAAATATATCACTCTGGACCAGACATTACCTCTCTGTTAGCCAGAGCTCCAAAGTGTCTAGCGGCCGTAGCCTCCTTTCTCTCATCCCACTTTCTCTAACTCAACATGGAGAAAACGTAGTTCATCATTTTTGCCCCACCTCGTATGGCACCTCTACCTTACCCATTTATCACAGTTAATGGAACAACGCTTACCCCTTTCCCAGGGGTCGTTTGCCTTAGGGATAACCTTGGACTCTGACATATCCTTTAACGTCCAAACCCTCAACACCTTCTGCTGCCTCAAGAACATCCATCGAATCCGCTCCTTCCTCGTCCTTGAAACTACAAAGATGCTAGTCCATGCCCTCATAATCTCCTACTTAGATTACTGTAACACCCTTCTCCATGGCCTCGCAGCAAATCCTATCGCCCCCAACCAGCCCAGTCCACCTTAAACTGTGCTGCTCGCTTAATACACCTCTCCCCACGTTCTTCGTCAGCTGCTACCCTGCCAATCCCTTCACTGGCTACCTGTTGCCCAGCGAATAAAGTTTGTCACTGACATACAAAGCCATCCACAATTTGTCGTCTCCATGTGATCTCTGACTTAATCTCCCACTACCTGCCCACATGTAACCTCAGATCCTCCTGTGAGAGCGGTGAGGAACGCCTCCCTCCCCTCCTGATAGTACTTGTTCATAGACTAGTACTGGGGGGGGGGCGTTCCTCAGTGTCATCGCTGGATGGTAAGGAACGCCCCCTCTCACAGTACAGCGCTATAGATGCTGCTGTGAGGAAGGGCGTTCCTCACTGACTGTCAGAAACCCCCTTCTGACACTGAAGAGCTACCGTACCGACACCGATGGCTCTTCACCGGGGGCACAAAACGTGAGAGCCGACTTTCGGCTTTCTAGCGGTGTATTACATCGCATGTGCCCCAGGAGCTAAAATGTCCTCTTTAAGTTAAATTGTATGTATTATATGTTCCACTATGGCTGATGAGGATTAAATAATATTTGGTGGAGACTTGGGACAACCCTTGCTACTTGGGTATGTCTTTTAAAATTTGCTGAATATGAACTTTTTAATCTAACCATAGCACCACAAGGCACTTTTTATTTTTTTTTTTAAACTCTCATACTATTTTCTCCTACTCATTCAGTATTCCACATCCATTTAGTTATTTGTGGTTTTATTAAATATTTTCCACAAAAGTTACGTTATGGATATATTTGGTACTGTAAAATACTGCATAGGTAAAAATTCACAAAAAAGTATGAAATAACTAAATTGTTGGACCATTTGTTTTATAGGGTCCGTATCAATAAACAACTTGATGTTGAAGCTGATAGGCTCGAAAGTGAGGAGAAAATAGAAGGCAAAAAAAGAAGAAACCATGCAGGTAGACATGTTAATGAGAAGGAAAAGAACATGCAAACTGTACTTAATCCAGAAATGGGACGTGGAGTTCTCATGGTTGAAGTGGACAATGTAGTTCATGAAGAATTTCAGATCACTGAAGAGGTCAAAGTAAGGACTCATGTTTTTTTGGTGTTTTTCAGTGGATTCAAGGGCACCAGAATAGTTTTACATTCAATAATTAAGTGAATTAGAGCCACATTCAACTCCTTATTCATTCATTCATTTATTTCAAACCATGCAAGGTAGCTATTGAAATAAATTTTATAAAGTAAAGGCAATATTACAGTAAGGAAATGTATTTTATTCTGGCAGTTCAAAATGGTGTTTTCAATCCATAGAGGCCTCATTCAAATGCTGGCGGCAGAGAAAATACTTATGATCTGGTGAGGGCGAGGCTAAGGTTTCCATTTCCTGCATAAAACAGAGCAGGATGACGGAAACCTGCAGGAGTCTTTCTCACCCATTCATTGGAATGGGTGAGAAAGATGTCCGGCCGTGAGCGGCGGTGAGCATTTTATGCTCTCCGCCGCGAAACCGGGTTTTATAAACCAGACACATCTGCAGTACTCTGTGTCCGGATTTTAAAAAAACGGTTTCGCGGCGGAGAGCATAAAACGCTCACGGCCGACCCGGTCTGTGGTTTCCGTTTTCTGGCATGTAGAAGATGGAAACCACAGAACGGAGACCCTGAACGCAGGTGTGAACCTAGTGTCATGCTTAACATGTCTGGGTCACATGTCAGTTTAGTTTGGATCTTACGTATGCTGTTTTTGATGTTGGTTTCTTCTCCAATAAGTGGAATGCCTTCTTGTCACAAAAACATCCTGGAGGTGTAGATTCTTGGCCACTTCCTGTGACTTTCAGTCTCTCTCCTGTCTGTTGCATATGTTGTCAATAAGAATTGAATCCCTCTGGCTGCTGTGACATACTAGAGGATGACTGCTGGAATAGACTGAAGATGTAAATAACTTGAACTGTATGAAAATCTTCTATAGGACGACCCTTTTAGAGACAGAGTCCCCAAACTGCAACCCAAAACGATTCAAAAATTGCAGTTCTCCTTCTGTATCATCTGCTGTGCACTACCATTTAGAAAAGCTGCTCACTGTACCCCTAAATGAATTCCTCAAAGGGGCTCTATCATTGGGAAAAGTAATTTTTAACTAAGCACATACATGCATAGCCTTTAGAAATGCTATTCCGTCGTGGCATACCTTTTGTATGTAAATTGTCTCAGTGGTTTTTGAATGAGCTGGGTTTTTTTATTCATATGCTAATTAGCTTCCAGCCAACACAGAAAGTTCCCAGCAGCACTCGTCTCTGCTATTCTTTCCTATCTGTGTGTGCAAAATGGAAGCAGGAAGTCGGCGGCGGCAGCAGCAGCCTGTGCTGAATACATACATAGGAAAGAATAGGCAGAGGGTGCGTGATGGGTGCACCGAGAGGCTGATTAGCATATGAATAAAAAAAGGGGTCATTCAAAAACCACTGAGGCAATTTACATACAAAAGGTAGGTGTGGAATAACCTTTCTAAAGGCTATGCAAGGATGTGCTTAGTTAAAAAATGACTTTTACCAATGATAGAGCCCCTTTAAGGGGTCCCATTTGGGGGTTTCCCATTGTTGTGGTACCTATAGGTCTCTACAAATGCGACATGGTACCTATAAACCATTCCAATAAAATCAGAGCTCCAAAGGACAAATAATGCTCCTTTGCTTCTATGCCCAAACAGCAGTTCATGACCACAAATTGGGCATCGCTGCAATTGTGAGAAATTGTGTAGCAAGATGGGGTACTTTATTCCCTAGTAAAAGAGAAAAAAAAAATTATGAAAGAGTACATATAACTGGAGAAATTACCATATTTTTCTGATTGACAGACAAGTTCAGATAAGTTTAGTGAAAAACCTGGGGGTTCAAAATAGTGAAATCACCCACAGATAAATTCCTTAGGGCTAGTTCGCAGTTTTTTGGCAGCGGATTTTGACGTGGAATCCACCTCAAAATCCGCCTGCCAAAACGGGTCCCATTAACTTCAGTGGAAACCTCTTGCTTCTTTTTTCTGCTAGTTAGTAGCGGAAAAAAGAAGCGACATGATATATCTTGCTGCGGAACGAGACTCCCTCCCAATTAGACCCATTAATTCGGGCCTAATCCGGAGCAGAATGCTGCGACGGGATGCAGGTGCACTGCATCGGCATTCCGTCGTGGCTAGCCGTGCAGTACGTTCACATGCGGAATCCATTTTCCGCCGTGTGAACATACCCTTAAGGGGTCTATTTTCTAAAATGGAGACACTTGTGGGGGTTTTCCACTGCTGTGGTACCTCTAGGGCTCTGCAAATTGCAACATGGTGAGAAGTGTGAAGACACTATCTTAATTAAATCAATGCAACAAAATCCATAAGGTGCTCTTTCATTTCTGAGGACTGTGAGTCAAGTTGCACAGTAGGGCCACATATGGGATAATTTTACTAACTGCAGAATGAGAGTAATAAATATTATGGTATGTTTTGCTGTTAACCCTGTCTTTCTTAGGTAGGGTTCAACACTACCATTGTTTTTTCAAACTGACAGCAAAGTCCTGCATGTAGGATTTTTTTAACGACTTGAAAAAAAGTATACTATATACGGAAAGTATAATGAGCAAAATTTACCAACACCATAAAGTACAATGTGTCATGAAAAAACAGTCTTGGACCTGCGATCTTTACTACTGTACCGCAGTCTATGGAAGAATTGCTTTATACCTAATGAGGCCTGCCACAGGGAAGCCTAATATGCAGTGAATGGGTGATGGTGCATACAGGGCTCGAAAAATGCTTTAATTGAATAGGGTAGAAACACAAAAAAATAGTCTCTTGCTAGATTGGTCTCTGCTTGATTGTCCTGTCTTTTTGGCTGCTTTTGTTACTGTTGTTGGTTTCACTGCCTGTTCGTCATTTTTTTTTTGTGTTTGTTTTTTTTCTATAACACTTAAGGCCCTCACTGCCGAAATTGTGAAGACCATCCGAGACATCATTGCTCTTAATCCTCTGTACCGGTATGTTTTTGATTACACGGGCAGGTAAGTGTTAAGTGTAATGGTTTAATATGAGGTCGTTTAGTAAACTTTTTGCTTTTTGATCTTTTATTTTTCAAAAGGGAATCTGTAATGCAGATGATGCAGGCTGGACAGAGAGTGGTAGATAATCCAATTTATTTGAGCGACATGGGTGCAGCATTAACTGGTGCTGATTCTCAGGAGCTCCAAGATGTCTTAGAAGAAACAAATGTAAGTGATCCAGTAATGTTTCTTCCTGTTATTTCAGGTGTGTTGTGTATATATTGTGTGTAGATATAAAATAAAAAAAAAATGAAAATTTTACAGATTCCAAAGCGTCTTTACAAATCTTTGTCACTATTGAAGAAAGAATATGAACTCAGCAAGCTACAGCAGCGTTTGGGTCGAGAGGTAAGAGAGAACTATTCTTTTAAATATAAATTTTCTAAAACCTTAAAGCGGCTTTCAACCTTTTTATACAATGCTTTCATGTATGGATTGTCTTAACACGTGAATGGGGTGAATTATTCCAACCGCTGCACCCACCTCACTCAATTTTGCACTCTCCCTTCACTCAGGCTTCAAGTTGAAAATCATTAGATGTGGTATTGCTTTCATTAGGCATTGACTTATTACACTATGATGATCAATGTATCATTTTCCACATTCTGTCACCAGATCTAAGATGGCCTAACTATGGAAAAGCTCTGATCTTACTTGCATAACTGAGATTAATAGAGGTGACACCTCTAATTGTACTATGGAACATATACGGTCATGTAGACTGGGCAACATTCATACCTTAAAAAACGTGTGGGGTAAAAGGTTTGCGTGGACAGTCTGAGTGTTTGCCTTGTATTGACATTGTTATTACCACTGGTTTACATCTCTAATCTAAAATTTGATCAACTGGAATTTGCTCTCTTTGCCTCTAATTTGTTACAGCTGCTACTGGAACAATGTTATGTTCTTGTGATTGTGTATCACATATTATCGCCTATGTCCTTCCATTCTGATCCCTACTGACCCTTCCCCTCCCTTCTTCTTTGCCTCCCTTTAAGCCTGCCTCTAACTCCTAGCCATCCTTATTCCCTCTGGCTCTCCCCCCCCCCCCCCCTTTCCCCCTTTTTATTACACTTTGCTATACTGTGACTTATACTGAATCATTGTATTTATTTTGTGTATTTAAAAATCTTTCTAATAAAATACAAGTTAAAAAAAATAAATAAAAATCACACTCTTCCCAGATCTAATAGTCTTCATGCGTCCAATTCCTGCATTTGATGTCCATTCGTAAACCTTGATCTTCCTGGCAGCTTCCAAGACCCTCATTCCCCCATTTAAACAGTGATGTTCAACATCTCACCAAATAGCGAAATTTGAAGAGTTACTAAGCTGGTTGTGTGAGAAGGTGACAGGCACAGTACTGGAGTCCAGATATATTATCCCCAGGTTTCTGACATATGTGTGGTCCAGGGTGGATCTGGAGTAGGCCGCAGCCCAGGTGTAGATCCTTGGCCCAGGAAAGGCTGCAACTCCTGCATTGCAGTGCCGTTCCATGAGGTGAAAGGAGATATAGATATATATATATATATATATATATATATATATATATATATATATATACAGTAGGAAAACCAAGATATCAGACAGTGTAATGAGCAAAACGTCAGTAAGAATGCAAGAAAACAGTAGGGAAAGTTTATACGGAAGAATTTGGAGCTCATTTTGAGGCAGTTTTCCCAAAAGAAGCTCCAAATTCCATCCTGAATCTGTCTCCCATTGTAGTCAAGGGCAGGCAGAAACTGAAGCAGGGAGATGAAAAATTTATTGATATATGCACCCTTGTGTTTTGTTATATATACTATATGCTGCTGTCCAGCAGTTATATATACATACAGTAGCTACACCATATACAGGTTATACCATATTGGCCATCTAGTACATCAGTCTTTTCAGTGTATAGGGATTGACTTGGTGGATGATGAAACCATGTATGATGTTATAACAGACTTTATATAGGTTTGGTGATTGTGAGCATTAGCGTCAACTCCCCTCTACTCCTGAGGACGCCTGAGGTTGAAGGAGGGGTTACAATTTTTAACCAGCACTGAGCTTTTCTATCTCCTGTACCAAACACATGGGGATGTACTGCAGACCTTCCATATGTTATGGAGCAATATAACTCCATATGAGGCAGGTCATTTATACATAGAGATCATTTATACTTCTGTCTCTGGTGACTATTTGTACAGTATTCTAGTCCACTAGTCCCAAGGCAAATTCTTTTTTGAGGGCACAGCACTATAAATAATAAAGGTACATATCGGGTTTTGCTGTCCGCTTGAAAAGTTGGACATCTTTGGGAACGGACAGTTAAGGACACCCACGGACTGTAAAAGAATGCACCCAATGTCCATTTAAATCAATGCAAAATGTCACGGATACAGCTAATGTCTGCACAAGATTTTGAATGGACATTAGCAGCTGACACTAGCTGTCGGACACTGACGCTAGTGTGAACGCCCCCTTAGAACGCAGCTGGTACAGGGGTGGGATCGTTGTAGGGGTACAATAATCTGGGGAAGAAATTCATTTTCAAAATGCTAACAAGGCCAAACAAAGAGTTTATCATCCTTATCTTGTTTTTGTATTTTGAACCCTTGTTATGTTTTACCTTTTGGATATATTGTAGTGTAAGTTTAAATTAGTTTTTAGCCAAACTTACACACCCTATACGGAGCAGACACTGTAAATGCATCTTTTTATTCTTTTGACACCTGTACTTGCTACAGTAATTTAAGTTATATAATTTTGTGGTTTGCAGGTAGAAGAAAAGATCAAACAAACACATAGAAAGTACTTGCTGCAAGAGCAGCTAAAGATCATAAAGAAAGAACTTGGTCTGGAGAAAGAAGACAAGGATGCCATTGAAGAAAAGTTTCGGGACCGTTTGAAAGACCTTACAGTCCCTAAGCATGTTATGGAAGTCATTGATGAAGAGCTAGGGAAACTGGGATTACTTGACAACCATTCCTCTGAATTTAAGTAAGAGACTCACTTTACTATTTTGAGCAATAAGCATTAGAAGTAAATTTTGTTCAGATTGAGAAAAAAAAAAAAGATGTAGAGTAAAGAGTGCATCGCCACTGAAATAACGTTGGCACTGCCACATCATTCCAGTGTATGATGGCATCTTTGTTATGGGCTGGAGTGTAGCTGGGAACAGATGTAGGCCCATTGTCCCACTTACCGGAGGGGGTCCTCATATAGCTAACCCAGGGACCAGACTGACTCTGGTATGAGCCATCAGAGAGTAGAGGCAGAGGGATAGTCAGGAACAGGTCAAAGTTCAGTGGCAGGCAGCAGAATAACAAGGTTGTAGACAATGGGTTAGGGTGGGCAGCTCGGGTTCAGTAGGCTGAGATCATACATCGATACACAGCAGCACAGAATCAGGCTCAGAGTATGGTCAATATAATATACACACACAATATTGTTTGGGCATGGAACAGAGGGCTGAGTAGACTAATTACACTGCGCAACAGTGATTTTACTACTGAGAGAAAAACGTGATTTATACTAAAATGAGCACACTGATTTCAAATATGAACTCGGAATTTGCCTGACACATCTAGATTATAAGTTATACATGCAAAGCTATAAAGTTATAATATACTATTAATTATATATTAAAAATATTCCAATGGACATTCCCAGACCTGTCCGGACGCACACAGGCTGATGTCAGCAGTAGGTATATAAGGCAAGCTGCATAGATTTCGATAGTGATCTATGATAGTGCTATCAGTTTTGAAACTTAAGATGGCTAAACACAAATGTGATAACAATCCGGACAATTTCTGCTACATATGTGGCAAATACACTACTGATGATCAGCGCAAGTGAGTGTGTCTTTCTTACAAGTATTACTTTGACTGTCAAATTGAAGATCAAGATAAAAGCTGGGCACCTCGTGTTTGTTTCACTGTGTGTTACTCTGGGCTAACACAGTGGTTGAATGGTAAAAAGTAAAGGAATGGCTTTTGCTGTGCCCATGGTTTGGCATGAGCAAAAAAAATCACTGTTCAAACTGTTACTTTTGCATCACTAAAATCGCCATATATTCAAAGAGAATCACAAAATTTACAAAAATATTTACAAAATAACCACCTTAAGGTTCTCCTCTATTAAGGTTTTATGTTAGTAGGAGACATACTTACATACATTACTTGATTTGTCCGTGTCTGTTTTTCTTACCGATGGTTATTTTGTAGATATGTCCTATGCTTTCAGCGCTAGTAACAGTGCTTTATTGAGGGCGGCGTGGCTTTGATCGCGTCACTCCGTGTGCGCAATGCGATTGGTTGGTGGTACGCGCATGCGCATCAGGGCCCGGAGAGATCTCAATAGGCTTGGTCCTGTTGACATCCATCTATTGGTCGATGAAATGAGGGGAGGCATGGTCCTTTGCCTATATTAAGCTGCGTAGCGACACGCTAACTCGCAGCTGTGTACTAGTGCCAAGGGGGAGCGGGGTTGCGTATTGGCTCTTCTGAAAAATTAGATTGTTAAATGATACACCTCTGATGAATGGCTGCAAGATATCGCAGTCTAGAAACGCGTTAGGTGTTTATACTTTTGAGTATTTTTTAGGGGCTTTCCATCTCCGTAAATAGGGATTCTGACTGCCTCAACAAAATCTGGCGAGTTAGGTGATCCCATTGAACCAGGGAAATTCTATTACTCAGGTTCTCCTGGTCTGATAGAAATCTAATGATAGAGTGTGTGTGGATAGTTAATGAAACAGCTATCCAGACTAGATTTCAGATTGAGGGGGGAATAATAATAATAAAGTTTAGTGTTTTTAACATATATCCTCTTTGGTGGGTTTTGGACTTTCCACTATTCGTTTTTTCTTTAAAGGGATCCTATCATTCAGACACTATTTTTTGTAGGTACCACTTTCACAGGATTGTGAACAGCCATTTTCTCGTGGCCAGAGGGCATGTGCAGTCGGCTTGCCCTAGGCCCGAGGCCTAGAAGTAAGAAGACGCCGCCAGAAGAAGACGTGGTGAAGAGGACGTTGCAGATGAAGATGGAGGTGGCGCTGGAGAGCTCTCTGGCAGCATTGCGGACGCCCACAGTGCTGTTTGAGCGCTGGGGCCCGCCCCCAGTGCTGCGAGAGAGCTCATTTATATACCGATAAGAACCGTGATTGTAGGCGAATGGCGGCACGGAGAAGAAAAGGAAAGGTAGGAAACTTATAGCCTTTCTAAAGGCTATTCTGACGTGGTACCTAGAAAAAATAGTGTCTGAATGATAGTATCCCTTTACTTTTTGGAGGCTACTACCTTAATTTATATTTCTATTTTTGTAATGGAAGCTGGCATTGCCAAACACGAGAGGGCACCCCAGGAGCTCTAGACTCAGGAACGTGGAAATAAGGACATGCTGTTCTTTTTCTGTTTTTCAATCTCCTGCTGCTGTTGGTATAAAACTAATAACCTTCTGTCTGTGGAAAAGGGTATCACTCATCTGAGCCAACACTTTTTGTATTCTCCGTGTCTGCCTCCTAGTGGCTGGCCCTATACCCATATTGCTGAGTCCCCCAATGAATGCAACAGGAAATGGATTTTAGAGTAAAAATAGAATTTTTTTTCCCCATACTTTGTATAGAATTCTATTTTAACCCCTTCCCGACATCCACCGTACTATTACAGCAGATATCAGGTGTTTAAACTTGGCGGTTGCTTGGGAGCCAGGCCGCCGACATAGCCGCCGTGTGTCTGTGCGCACCGATCACCCCTCTGGCGCCTTGGTCAAAGCTGGCAATGACGCCATTTCCATGCGATCGCCAGGATCCAGTTGTCATGACAGCTACATAGCTACTCTATGTAGCCTGCAATAGAATTGCAGGGGTTTTTTTTGCAAAGCATTGCATTGGTGATCAGACCCCCTGGGGTTCAAGACCCCTAGTGGCTCTAAGAAATGCGTAAAAAAAAAATGTTTTATTAAAAAGGAAAAATAAATAAATAAAAAAAAAGTTAGTCTCCCTCCTTTCCCTCGAGCACGTATAAAAGTACTTAAATGCTGTGAAACACATACACATTAAGTATCCATGTGTCTAAAAACACCCGGTCTACAAATCTATAAAAATATTTTTCCCATATGGTAAATGCCGTAGCAGTAAAAAAAAATAAAATTAAAAGTGCCAAATCACTGTTTTTTTTTCAGTGTTTAAATTTGAATAAAAGTGATCAAAGCAATAGTAATTCCCCGATCGAATACCACGCGGCAAAAGAAGTAAAAATTCATATCCCCTCCCACCTTCCCTGGCGCGCTTTTTGCACCAATAACTGTGCAGGGGAGGTGGGACAGGAACTACGACAACGGAGGCATTGAAAAAAATTGAAAAAACCCATTGGCTGCCGAAAACATGTGACCTCCGTTTTATAGTCAGCGCCATCTTCGTCACATTTGCGGTGAGAGATAAGGAGAGAAAGAGATCTGCTGAGGGCTAGATAGGTATGAGCTTCTAGTAGGCAGGGAAAAACGGAACAAAAATAACAGCTCTTTTCAGAGCTATATACTGCAGGGAGAGGAGTCGAGCTTTCCATCGAGTGTCCCCCCAAAACAGGGATACAGAGCAAATAGGTCCGGCTATATACCCTCAACCCAGCTTTCCAGGCAGTGTCCCACCAAACACCTAACAGGGATACAGAGCATTAAGTCTGGCTATATATGCTCAACCCAGCTTTCCAGGCAGTGTCACCCCAAACACCTAACAGGGATACAGAGCATTAAGTCCGACTATATATGATCAACCCAGCTTTGTAGGAAGTGTCCCCCCAAAACAGGGATACAGCGCAATTAGGTCCGTCTATATACGCTCAACCCAGCTTTACAGGAGGTGTGTCCCCCCCCATATACCTAACAGGGATACAGAGCATTAAGTCCGGCTATATATGCTCAACCCAGCTTTCCACTGTGTCCCCCCAAGCATCTAACAGGGATACAGAGTAATTCAGTCCGGCTATATACGCTTAACCCAGCTTTACAGGTGGTGTCCCCCCATATACCTAACAGGGATACAGAGCATTAAGTCCAGCTATATACGCTCAACCCAGCTTTGCAGGCATTGTCCCCCCAAAACAGGGATACAGAGCAATTGGGTCTGGCTATATATGCTCAATTGGGTCCGGCTATAAATGCAGATGGGAAGCAAAGTTGCGGTCAACCAACAGCGTCTCCCGTGCTTACTGCTCTGTAGCAGCAAGCATTGTGCTTCCCCACAGTCCCCGGCTTGATGGCCACATTAAGTAAGGTGCAGGGCACAAACCTAGCTAGACCCGAGCACCAGGAACAGGTGTTAGGGGGCGTTCACACTACCGTCAGTGTCCGACAGGTAGTGTCCGCTGCTAATGTCCATTCAAAATCTTGTGTGGACAGTAGCAGCGGACACTAGCTGTGTCCGTGACATTTTTCATTCATTTAAATGGAGATCGGGTGCATTGTTTTACACTCAGTGCCTGTCCTTAAGTGTCCGTTCCTAAAGATGTCCGACTTTTCAAGCAGACAGAAAAAACCTACATGTCGGATTTTGCTGTCCGCTTGAAAAGTTGGAAATCTTTAGGAACGGACACTTAAGGACTGGCAAGGAGTGTAAAACAATGCACCCGATCTCCATTTAAATGAATGAAAAATGTCACGGACAGAGCTAGTGTCCGCTGCTAATGTCCATGCTAGATTTTGAACGGACATTAGCAGCCGACACTACCTGTCGGACACTGACGGTAGTGTGAACGCTCCCTTACAATGGCTGGCGGATAATGCTTCCCACACATTCTTCACCAGCCAGTCAGCCTCTACCTCAACTCCTCCTGCCCAATCTTCCCAGCAAAGTAATCCCACCTTTCCCACCTCCCAGGAGCTGTTTTCGGGTCCATTCACTGTCCCTCTCTCTGTCCCACCACGTCCCGAATCACAGGAGGTACCAAATGAGTTTCTGTGTCCTGATGCCCAAACACTGGAGCATCCGCTATCTCCTGTTGTTGTTGACCAGCAATCCGCCCTCAGTGAGGACGATGACAAGACACCGTTGCCTTTAGGGAAGTCTGTTGCCATGGTCAGTGTGCAGGTGGAGGAGCCGATAGAGGAATTGCAAGAGTAGGTGGTGGACGACGAGGACACTGACCCGACCTGGACAGGGGAGATGTCAAGCGGGGAAAGCAGTGCAGATGTGGAGGGAAGTGCAGCACCAAAGAGGATGGCTAGAGGCAGAGGCATGTCCAGAGGCAGAGGACAGCTGCTTCACTGAAGCCAGGCCATAGCCAGCAGGGCCCAAAATGTTCCCTATTCTAGCCAGCCTAGAAAAATTCCCACATCGAGGCCACGGTCTTCGGTGTTGTGGAGATTTTTTTAATGTATGTGCGGAGGACAAATATAGTGCGGTTTGCACACTTTGCAACTCAAAACTGAGTAGGGGCTCTGAAAAGAGCAAACTTACGACCACTGCCATGTGCCGTCATTTGGAATGCAAGCACTGGGCTAAGTGGGAGAGGGCAAACGCAGGACAACTGTTGTCCGGCGTTGCCGCCACTGCCTCTCCCACTGTTGCCAGTGCTGGCGCTGCAGTCCAGACCAGCAGCCAGGACACCTCCACATCTGCCTCCGCCACTTTGGAGACTTCTCCCTCATCCTCCCCTTTTCCTGCCTCAGCTCCTTCTCCTACCTCAGTTCCTTCTCCTGCACCATCATGCGCCTCATCCCAGCAACCCACCATCTTCCAGACGTTTGAGCGCAGGCAAAAATACAGTGCTACCCACCACCATACACAAGCTTTAAACGGGCACATCTCCAAACTCCTAGCCCAGGCGATGTTGCAGTTCCGTCTTGTGGAAACTCAAGCCATCCGTGACCTGATGGCAAGTGCGGCACCTCGCTATGCCGTCCCTAGCTGTCACTACTTCTCCCGCTGTGCCGTCCCCACCTTGCACCAGCATGTGTCACACAACATCAGGCGGGCCCTAAGTTCCGCGCTTTGCACAAAGGTCCACTTGACCACCGGCACGTGGACAAGTTCATGCGGACAGGAACGCTACATTTCACTGACGGCACACTGGGTGAATGTAGTTGAGGCTGGGACCCGGTCACAAACTCGGGCGGTCTATCTCATTTTCCCACCCGACATTCCTGGAAGGGCCTCTGAACCACTACCCTTCACCTCCGCCATTACATCGACCCCAGCTACTTGCTGGAAACGCTGCAGCACTGGCGTGGGTAGACGTCAGCAGGCCGTGCTGAAGTTCATCAACTTGGGGGACAGACAACACACTGCCTCCGAGGTGAGGGATGCCCTCCTCGATGAGACGTCAACATGATTTTCGCTGCTGCACCTGTGCCCAGGCATGGTCGTGTGTGATAACGGACGGAACCTGGTAGCTGCTCTGGAGCTTGCCAACCTCCAACATGTTCCATGCCTGGCCCACGTTTTCAATTTAGTGGTGCAACGGTTTTTAAAAACATACCCAAATTTACCCGAGCTACTGGTGAAAGTGTGGTGCTTGTGCGCCCACTTTCGCAAGTCTACAGTAGCTACAGGAGGCTAGTGGGGAAGTTAATTGCGTTCCATTGCTGCAGCGCAGATGGGGCGAAATGGAGGAGGAAGAGGAGGAAATGGAGAGTGACCATTCCGGTGGGGGCAGCGAAGTCATGCCAAGTAACACTCTAGCACACATGGCTGAATTCATGTTGGGGTGATTTTTCAACTGACAAACGCATTGTCAAAATCCTGGAGAGCAACCACTACTGGATTTTTGCAATCCTTGACCCCCAGTATAAAAATATCTACTTTTATTCCGGTAGAGGGGAGGGCCAGTCGCACCAGTGATTGCCACAAGCAACTGGTGCAGAATATGATGGAGATGTTTCCATCAACTCTCGGCGGCAGAGAAGAGAGTTCCTCCAACAGGCTAACTGCCGCCATACGGTACACACCCACCAGGAGCACACTCTCCAAGGTCTATGACATGTTAATGGCACCCCCTCGCCAAACTACCGCCACTGAGGGGCCTATTGTCACCAGGAGGGACAAGTATAGGCGCATGTTGCAGGAGTACCTGGCCGACCCCAGCCCTGTCCTCTCCGATCCGTCTGCGCCCTATACTTATTGGGTCTCCAAGTTGGACTTGTGGCTGGAACTTGCGCTGTACGCATTGGAGGTCTTTTCCTGCCCTGCCGCCAGCGTGCTTTCGGAAAGGGTCTTCAGCGCAGCCGGTGGCATAATTACGGATAAGCGCAGCCGGCTATCAGCTGACAGTGCTGACTGGCTGCTGTTGATCAAAATGAACAGCCACTGGATAGACCCATCATTTTCATGTCCACCGGTGTCAAGCACCCCGACATGTGTGTGCTCACCCTCTACAATTCCTCCTCCTTCTCCTCCTCATACTCCTCCATCATCAGCGTTGCACAATTCTGCTCCTACTAGGCTCAATCCACCCTGATTCCCCCAAACTCTGCTGGTTAGAGGCTCTACTCACTCCAAGGGCCAAAAACACTGCTGGTGCAAGGCTCAATAAACCCCAAGGGCCAAAAACACTGCTGGTGCAAGGCAGAAGTAAGTTAAAAGGCCTAAAACTCTGCTGGTAAAAGGCTTAAGTCACCTGAAGGGCCTGAATCTCTGCTGGTAGCTCACCTTAAGGGCCTCTAACTTAATTTGGAAGGGCTCACGTTAAGGGCCAGAAAAGTGAATTTTTGAAGGTCTTACCTCATCTCACAGACACACACACACATCCACAATGACAGTTAAGGGTGGGTACTGTTGGATTTCCCATTGCCTATGCCATCTGTGGTTGTCATGGGCAACGTGATTTAAAGGGGTGCTTGGTAATGTTTCTTTAGCTTAAAAATTTGGGTTTCTGTCCATCCAATTCGGGAGGAAAGAAGGTTTCCAGGTATGTTCCCACTTTCATAGATGTTTTTTTGAGTGTGGAAAGTGTGTAGTTGATAGGCTGTGATGGTGGGGTAAAACTGTGACTTGGGCGTGTTAGATTCCCCCAGACATGCTTCCCTGCTGTCCCAATTTCATTGCAGAGATGTTGGCATCATTTCCTGAGGTGTCATAGTGGACTTGGTGACCCTCCTGAGTCAAATTATGGGTTCCACTGAAACTAAGCATTTTTCCCCATAGACTATAATGGGGTTTGATATTTGTTCGAATATCGACTATTTCACTGTTCGCTCATCTCTGTCTATATATAGAAAAGTGAGTAAATCAGTAAACGGTTAGGTTTGTAACATCTGAATACTTTACTATAAAAAACAAACAAACAGAGGCTAATAGAGCGTTGGAACGTGTTGGGTGAATGGAACTATAACACATAGGCCAATAGTTTTTACAAACATGATGTAAACAGAGCCCTAATGCCATAACTTTGTTTTTTTTGTTTTTTTTTTTGTATTTTATGTCTTATTAAACCAGGTTCACAGGCACTTCCTGGCACAGTTACTGGGGTTTTCTGACATAGATATAGAGATATATAAATAAATAATGTGCAGAAATATTTTTTTTCTAATTGAGAACATATGAAATTTCCCTACACTTTTGCAGAATTGAGGGACCAGCACTTTTTTTTTTACTATCACTTCTTTACTTCTGATAGGAATTGTGCTCATGTCTTCAGTTGTTAGCCACGCCCACATGAACATAATGTAATTCCTGATGAAAGCCATTTTTGTCTAAACTTTGACTAGGAGGAGTTGGGAGCTTGTCCTGATCACCAGACAAGCCAGCTTTTACTTTATACATTAATAGTGTGATCATAATCAGCAAGGACAGGTAGATTAATTAATTTATTTTAACTATTCAAGCCTCTCCCCTGCCTTCATTATTAATTCTTCGAGTAGAGGGAGGGTTTTATGGGCACTAATAGGCTGACAGCATACTGGATGTATAGGGAGAAGAGAAGAGCAACATGTGCAATAAAATGTGAATGCTTGATCAGCAGTACCACGCAGTTGTCTGCTCAGACACTGTGTTCTTATGTTGCTTTTTTTTTACCCAAGAATAAGAAAACACTTTTTTATTTTTTTATTATTTTTTTTTTGATCAATGTATGCTGTTTTTTAAAAAAACATTTGCAGGTTTCAACATCAGCAAGACAAACGACAGGAAGAGGAGTGTAGTGGGCATCAATTAAAAACTGCTAGGATGTGTAATGGGCAGATGCTGGGGTAGGCTGCTTGGAAAAACACTGACCCTCCCACAACCAGGAAGTATTGCTTGACCCTTAAAATATAAGGAATGGTAAAAATGGTACACACATGTAATCAGTTGTCTGTTTATTCATATAAAAATTTCCTGCCTTTAGTTACGTTTTATTAGCCCCGGGAAACCCCTTTAAAGCAGAGAAAGAATGCACTAAAGCAGAAAACATGTAGAGCACCATGTATACAGAAAGTGAGTTAAGCAATCAAACAATGAAGTGATGGTACAGGACTTAATGCTATTTGTCTGTTTACAGTGTAACAAGAAATTACTTGGATTGGTTAACATCCATACCCTGGGGGAAGTATAGCCAAGAGAACTTGGATCTGCGGACAGCTGAAAAAGTTTTGGAAGAAGATCACTATGGGATGGAAGATGTCAAGAAGAGAATTCTTGTAAGATTTTGCTAGAATCTAGAAGTTTCCAGGATTCCTCACTGCTTTTATTGTAAAGAATATACAAACCTACTTTATTCATAATATTGTGAGTTCCCCATTATTATAAATCATTAGAATTAGAATTATCTCTTAGGGGGTGTTCACACTACCGTCGGTGTCCGACAGCTAGTGTCCGCTGCTAATGTCCGTTCAAAATATTGCGTGGACATTAGCAGCGGACACTAGCTGTGTTGTGACATTTTGCATTCATTTAAATGGAGATCGGGTGTGTTCTTTTACAGTCCGTGCCTGTCCTTAACTGTCTGTTCCCAAAGATGTCCGACTTTTCAAGCAGACAGAAATAACCTACATGTTGGGTTTTGCTGCCCGCTTGAAAAGTCGGACATTCTTTGGGAACGGACAGTTAAGGACAGGCACAGACTGTAAAAGAACGCACCCGATCTCCATTTAAATGAATGCAAAATGTCACGACACAGCTTGTGTCCGCTCCTAATGTCCACACAAGATTTTGCAGACTTTAGCAGTGGACACTAGCTGTCGGACACCGACGGTAGTGTGAACGCTCCCATACATTTTTATTTTGTTTTGAACTGTCTGGGTGCTACAATTCACCCTTTTTATTTAAAACTCCAGGACAATATTACCAAACCAAAATTGGCAGGCCTCTGCTAAATTAATCTTAAAATTTTACTGTAATAATTCAGGGCAAGTAACAGTAGTGCTTTAATCTGCACATGGTTTTGGTAATCTGTAAAGAGATTGTTCCATCAGAGACCACTCCTTTCAAAATGTAGCTCTGTCAAAGTCATGCCATCTGTGGATAAGTGAACCGGTTTTGATGAAACTACTCCATTTTTCTCAACTCTAACATCCATGTTCCTTAAGGAGTAAGGCTGCAGTTCTTTCAAAGTCTCTTCCTAGCACTTGGTTCAAGCTCTTTCATGTTTAAAGGGATTCTACCATTAAACTACTTTTTTTTTTTTTCTAATTACCACGTCGGAATAGCCTTAAGAAAGGCTATTCGTCTCCTACCTTTAGACGTGGTCGCCGCCGCGTCGTTCCGTAGAAATACCGGTTTTAGCCGGTATGCAAATGAGCTCTCCGCAGCAATGAGGGCGGGCCCCAGCGCTGAAACACCGATGAGCACATCCCCATTGCTGCCCGAGAGCTCTTTCCTGCACCACCTCCTTCTTCTGCAGCAACTCCGCCTCTTCTGGCTTTTCTTGCTCTTGTAGTTCTATACAGGAGCATAGAGAGGCCACCCAAAAATGGCCGCCGGCCGGCTCTTGTATTGAACTGCAAGAGCGACTACCCAAAAATGGCTGGCGGCCATTTTTGGGTAGCCGCTCTTGCAGTTCAATACAGGAGCCGGCCGGCAGCCATTTTGGGGTAGCCGCTCTTGCAGTTCAATACAGGAGCTGGCCGGCGGCCATTTTGGGGTGGCCTCTCTATGCTCCTGTATAGAACTACAAGAGCAAGAGAAGCCAGAAGAGGCAGAGTTGCTGCAGAAGAAGGAGGCGGCGCAGGAAAGAGCTCTCGGGTAGCAATGGAGACGCGCTCATCGGTGTGTCAGCGTTGGGGCCCGCCCTCATTGCTGCGGAGAGCTCATTTGCATACCGGTTAAAACCGGTATTTCTACGGAACGATGCGGCGGAGACCACGTCTAAAGGTAGGAGACGAATAGCCTTTCTTAAGGCTATTCTGACGTGTTCATTAGAAAAAAAGGTAGTTTAATGGTAGAATCCCTTTAAGCTGCAGCTTAGGTATGTGTGACCCATTTCCTGAAGAGACCTCCTTTTGTGACATGGATTCTAACGTAGATTGACATGTTTAAATGCCTTCTCTCCAACATAGACTTCACTTTTTAATCTCCTTTTTCTCTTCGGCCTAGTTGAAACAGGGTTAATAAAGATTTATATTGCATTAAACACTATATAACTGTAGACATCCAGAATCTACTATTATCTATAAGGTTCAAGATTAGGGCAAATTACTCACAGTGGTAGTTATCCTGGGGTTATCCTTCCACCCAGGTAAACTAAAAAGGAAAAAAATAAATGTCTTGTCTGATTAATGCCTTATATCTGACCACTGTGAAAGAAACTTTTCATCGATGCTAGTTATGCTTTGCTTCAAACATATTGAAACTTATTGCATTGTCTTTTAGGAATTCATTGCTGTGAGTCAGCTCAGGGGAAGTACACAGGGAAAGATTCTTTGCTTTTATGGTCCTCCAGGAGTAGGAAAAACAAGTATTGCTCGCTCAATTGCCCGTGCATTGAATAGAGAGTATTTTCGGTTCAGTGTGGGTGGAATGACTGATGTGGCTGAGATTAAGGGTCATAGGTGAGTTTTCAACCTCCTTGAGTTTATGGAACAGTACTGTTTTAATGCACAATCTAGTAGCCTGTACCAATGCTGTGTAAAGAAACTCCATATAACCTTTCTTGTTTTACAGGAGCTCTTAAGTTAGTTTTTGAGAGCTCCTATAAGTAGTTTGTATAGTAAGTAAGCCAATACAAGGAAAATGAATCGCGGAAATAAGTTGGGGGTGAGGTTTAGCTGTACATTTTGTTAGTATTACATCTTAATTTATATTGTCTGTGTGTCTTTGTTGCTATGATCTGTTCTACTATTGAATACACCCAGTATAGCAGCATTTGGTCAGTATATGTAATCTAAAACCAGGAGTGGAACCTACAATGAGAAAAGTGTATCATCTAAAAACATGCAGTCATCTCTCTGATCAGTGCAGAAAAGAGAGAAGGTGTCTGCCATGTAATGACAACATTCTATTAGGTACTTTATCGAAATCTGTATCACATCATCAGTGACATAGCTATTACAGCAGGATGGAGGATTGGCTCAGAATCTCTGTTCATTTGTGACTCTATTGTCAGTGCTGAGATGACTAATTGAGGAGGATGTACAGGGAGTTAGGCAGATCTTTAGCTGGCTGTTAAGCTAGAGTATCACACGTTGGGGGCGGTGAGTTTAAACTGCCAAAAGTTCTAGATGTAATCAAACACATTGATTTTTATAGCAGTGGGTACAAACCTTTGGAACGGAGTTTCACACTTTTACTTTTTTTTTTTTTTTTTTTTATATATTGACATCAGATACTTTTTCATATAATCCACTCTCCAGGTAAAATTAGTTCAGCACCAAGCCAAAAAAATGTTTTTATAAAATATAACGTTTAATCTTCATAAATAAAAAAAAAAAAAAAAAAAAAAGAATCCATAGGTTCGGGAATCAACAGGAAAACATGCCTATGCATTTTGGGACAACATGTCCCTTACTCATGGAATAAATTCAAACACACAGTATTTAAAAATGAGATACCACACTACCTTGGATCACAGCACAATCATATTAGAAAAAGCCAAATACTTATATAACAAATGGGTATTTGCATCATTTAATACCAAACAAAGACCATCATGAAAAAATCCCCAAAAAAGAACATACAAAAATCCCACCATAAGATAAGATAATCCTGTAATAGTTCCACCATGTTACAGCAGAATAGATAATACAATATACAAATACAAAAACTCTTCACTTAGCTCGGTGTTGGTTGTACAGCCTAACTGCGGAAGGAAAGACTTCTCATAGCACTCCTTCTCACATTTAGGGTAAAGCAGTGCTAACACCACACAAAATAAACATTAAACACGAGAACAAAACAAAATCAGACATTGCAGTAAATAAATATTGTTAAATTTAAACAATGTTAGATAATGTCATATTATATTAAACACAAATACAAACAAGTTATGAACAATAAAACATTAAACAAAAATATGGTTATGAATGGACTTAACCTTCGCTGCACATATATGATCAAATGTAACAAAATGTAGGTGGTGGTTAATGGATTCCCAGAGTTAAACAGGAAGTAGTAACCAGTCACATGATATATCACGACTGATAAAAGTGGCATATTCAAAAAGAATTATAAGTCAATTTGTCAAAGAAATAGTTTAAGTATACATCGCTGTTTTTCAGTGCATCACATAATCAAACGGTGTGTGTGACTGTTCAAGATGGTACGATTTATTATCTTGTCCAAAGCACCAGGAAGCCAGAAAAAAATTCAGAATGCGATAAAATTGAGAAAAAAAAAGCTGTACTGCTGTTTTATGTTTATTTTTTTGTTTGTTTTCTGTTTCTTATGGCTTCCACTCTGCAGTAAAAATGCTATGTTTATACCAAGTTTATCTAGTTTTCATTTTTTAATAACGTTACAAAAATTCTAAGTTTTGAAGAAAAAAACATTCTTTGAATCACCATATTCTGTATTGCAGTGTGTGGTAGATTTTCTATGTAACTATTGAAGCCTGCTGCAGGCAGGCTTTAGTAGTTACATTATTATGGCAGGGCTAGAAGCCTTCAGAAGGCCCCAGGCTGCCATTGTAAGCAATAACACCCCAGGGGGCAATCACGGGAGTTGGGGGTTGGCTGTCCCATTACCGAACATCACATAGAAAGTGATAGTAACCACTCAGATGCCGTGGCTGCATTTAACCACGGCATCGGAATGATTAAATGCCTGTGAACAGAGTTATCTCTGATCACTGGCAATGTTACCATGTCTGCTTTATGAAACGGTAAAGACCCTGCAGCTAGCGCAGCTGCATTGTTCCAGAGCAGTTGCCATATTCATCGACATGTACCAAGACGTAACTGTACAACCTGGTGCACTTAACAACTTCAGTGCCGGGCCAATTTGTGGTCCAGGACCAGACACATTTTAGGTTTATTTTGTATGTGCGGTCTTGAGGTCTGAAACATTTTTCTCATATGTCTCCGTCAACTAAATTTTGCGTCTTTTTTCAGGGACACATAGGGCTTTATTTTTATGTTGTTTTTATTTTCAAATGTGTTTTAATTTTTTTTTTTTTTATATCCGGGAAAATATAAACAAAATAGGAGGGAAATTGTGTCTGGTTTTCAATTTTTTTTTAAATTTAATTAACATAAAGTGTCACTGAAAAACTTTATAATATAGTTACGGTAATTTTTATTTTGTATGGTGTCGTCGGGGCTGGGGCTATAACCTTTAATAACGGAGTTTTATTAGCGTATTATTTTTTAAAAAATTTTAATTACATTTTCTTTTAAAAAAAACTTTATTATATTTTTACTTTATTTTTTATTTTTTTTCAGATTGTGTCCTCATAAGGTGATAAGAGACCTTTGGAGACATCTGATCACTTTTTTTTTTTTTTTTTTTTAAATTTTTTTTTTTTGTACTGGAGGCTGATTTCCCCTATAACTGGGGCTGGTACATTTAGCCCAGTTGCAGGAGAAATACAGCCTTCTGCACACTGTATATACAGCTTACTGAGCAGGACCCAGCAGCTCTGGTAAGACTCTGCTCCCGGCGGATCACGTGACCGCCGGGTCAGAGGGTGGCTGAATTATGGCAGTGTCCATAGCTGTGTATACAGTGCTCATTGAGCGCTGTATACACAGCGATCGAGAAGGCAGGCATAAATCTTCCCTGTCATCTCTCTGGGAGCTCCGGCTGAAGTTACAGCCGGCTCCCAGCTTCAGTAACTGCACGCTCTTAGTGCAGCTACTGTGTTCTGACTGGACGTACCGGTACGTCCTGTCAGAACTAGGCAACCACTTCCTGGACGTTTATAGTCTATGGGTGTTCTGGAAGTGGTTAAAGAGGACCTTTCACTGATTTGGGCACAGGCAGTTCTATATACTGCTGGAAAGCCGACAGTGAGTTGAATTCAGCGAATTCGGCTTTCCCCATCTGTGCCCCGGGTAAAGCGCTATCGGTTCTGGTACCGTAGCTCTTTACAGTCTGAAGGGCGTTTCTGATAGTCAGTCAGGGACGCCCTTCTTCACAGGAGCGCTTATCGCACTGTACAGTGTGAGCGGGGAGGAACTCCCCCTCCCCTCCTGATAATACTCTTCTATGGACGAGCACTATGAGCAGGTTCACACAGGTTCTCCGTTTTCCGCCTGAATGTCTGACTTTGTGTCTGGTTAAAAAAAAAAAAAATCAGTTTTGCCGCGGAGAGCACAGAACGCTTATAGGCGCTCATGGCCGGACACTTTCCGAACCCATTCAAATTAATGGGTTTGAAAAATGACTGCAGGTTTCCGTCTCCTGTCCAGTTTCGGGCAGGAAACTGAAACCTGCAAAATGGAGACAGAGGTGCAGATGTGAACCCGCGCTAATATGATTGTGTCAAGTGATGTGGGGGTGTGGCATCTTGTTTTTAAATACTGTGTTTTTAGTATGTCATTTTATACCATCAGTAAGGGTTCTCTCGAAACTATTTTAAAAATAAGCCGTGGCTTCCGCCTGAAGATAGGACATGTCGTTTCTTTTCTCCGCTAGCAGCAGCCCGCCGCTAGCGGAAAAAAGAAGCCCGGCGGTCTGCATAGACCACCATTGTAAAGGGGCGGATTTTGAAGCGAAATCCTCTGTCAAAATCCGCCCCTTTGCCGACGTGTGAATTAGCCCTAAAAGTTTTATATTTTCTAAAAACATCTTTTGGCTTGGTGCTGAAGTATTTTTATTCAGAGTGGATTTAATTCAAGTCTGTGGGACAAGACCTATGTTTTTCATTCCCTACAGCCTGGAGTTTGGATTTTGAATTAGACCTATATCTGTGAGCTCTTTTTGCGCTGTTTTTGTATGACTTCTTCATATAGCAAATGTTTTCAAATGTCAGGCAACTAAAACGTAACCATGTGTACCTAGACCATAATATGTACAAAGATGCTATTTTATTTAGTTTCTAATTAACTGCTATGATCATTACTTCTCCTTTGGTATAAGTTTGTATATGAATACACATTTACGATTTTAAAATATAGCATCTTAATTTCTTTACAGGAGAACGTATGTTGGGGCCATGCCAGGAAAAATTATCCAGTGCCTAAAGAAGACCAAAATTGAGAATCCTTTAATTCTTATTGATGAGGTTTGCAATGATTCTAGATGTTTGAGGTGTATAATGTTATCTCTTATCAAGTTTCCATTCTTTTCTGCTGTGTCTTAAATCACTACTGTTACATTGTTGACAGTCTTAAAACACATTATGTATATACTCGAGTACAAGACAACTTTTTCAGCACAGTTTTTATGTTGAAAAAGCCCCGCTCGGCTTATACTCGAGTCAGGATCCATGGAGCACAGAGACCTGCAAGAACCTGCATAAATTAAATGAAGGGGGAGGTCCTTTAGTGCTACTGCTCTGTGATTTGGCTTGTCATGTAGGTCATGTGACTGTGATGACATCAAAGGTCCTGTAGCCACTAGAATGTAACATCTGCAGATAAGTCAGTGGCCATTATGTGCAGGATTCATTGTGTCTTATAGACGATGTCTGTCGTATCGAGAAGAGGAAGCTGCAGTAAAGTGAAAGTAAAACACAGGTACCTGCTGGGGTTACTATTCCTAGTAATGTCAGGCATTTGGGGTTATTAATTTAGTTTCAGTAACTCCATGTGCCTCACATTAATAGCAGTTAACCCCATCATGTCCCTCAAATTAACCTCTGTGTGCCCCATATAAGGGTTACTAATATGTGAGAGACAGGGGGGTACTAATAAAGGACCTTAATTATGAAGATACCTAATTATTACCTCCATATGTCCCACATATCAGTAACTCTTGTGTGAGGCACACGGGGTTAATGTGAGTAACATGATGGGGTTAACTGCTATTACTATGACGCACGTGGAGTTACTAAGCTGTAATGCACATGACCAGACTTTTTATCTGCAATGGAGGATTCCCTCCCAGGCTTATACTCGAGTCAATACATTTTCCTATTTTTTTCGTTGTAAAATTAGGGGCCTCGGCTTATATTCGGGTCGGCTTATACTCAAGTATATACGGTAACTTTTTCATGGTATACACATCACTAAATTATAAAGTAGAGAAGAATTAAGCAACTGGAAAATTAAAGCAATTAAAAGTAAAGATCTTTCCGCAATAAAATATGTTCTTAAAGGGAAATTGACGCAAGCAAATTACCTAGTCTTTAAATCTCATTTTTAGACCATTTTGACTGCTTTGGGACAGTTTTCTAGGAATGCGCTATAACCTCTGCAGAAGGGATAGTTGAAAAGTTGTGAAATCACCTATTGAGACTGTTGGAATCTCTTGGGGACCTCACGAACAGAAACCTAATCTACTTTAAAAAAAAAAAAAAAAAAAAAGCAGATCCCATTCTATAAAGGGGTCTGCCTGGTTTCCGTCCAAAAAAGGTGGAAAAGTGCAGAGAGTGCAAGCAGGACTTTTCGCTCTGCATTTTTTAAATTAGATTCATGGATGGAAGCCCCGAATGGAGACTGAACTCAGATGTGAACCTAGCCTGACAGAAAACAGGAAGTCTCAGCATATCAACTGTCCGAATGTCTACGAACATGCTGGAGTTTAAGGAATTTTTCAAAATATTGATAACATGCAATATTTTTTAAAACCTCACCCAAAATTTTTAAACTTTAAAATTTTGTTTAAAACATTGCATCACTTTCTAGTGATTCATTCCTTTAAACCACTTCCGGGCCGCCCATCGGTATATACGTCCAGAAAATGGATGTCTAGTTCTGCAAGGATGCAATGGTACGTCCTTGTACTTTTCAGTAGCTGCACGAAATCGTGCAGCTGTTGAAATTGGGAGCAGTCTGTTACTACAACCAGAGCTCCCCTATAGAAGGTAGGGAAGGTTTATTATTCAATAAGCATTGCATACACCGCTATGGGAGCCACCATGATGCGGCTCCCCTCTGCCCTGGTGATCATGTGATCCACTGGGGACCAAACACTGTTAGAACTGCTGAGTCCTAAAAGACTCAGATGAGCTCAACAGTCATGGGCAGCAGGATGCATTCCTCCTGAAAATGGGGTTAAATGTACCAGCCCCAACCACAGGGGAAATCGACCTCCCTCACCAAAAATAATTTAAATAAAATACTTAAAATATAGAATACGTCAATAACATGCCCTTAACACAGGTGCTAACTCCACCCTTGATGAAACCATGCAAAATAAGTTACTGTATTGGAGAGGAAAAAATTTAAAAATTATTTTTTAGTAGCACTTTGTGCTGTTGAATAAAAAAAAATTAAAAGTTAAAAACACACGTTTTCTCTCCTGTTTTTGTTTATATTTTATATACCATATATACTTGAATATAAGCCGAGTTTTTCAGCCTTGGCCTATATTCAAATCATTACGATAATACCGTAGTTACAGAATCTGCATACAAAGACGGGGGCGGGTACCGGGCCGCAGCATCGCCACGCTGCTGGCAGAAGTCCCGGGCCTTCTGTACTTCTGTAGTTTGAAATGAACAGCATCGCCATGCTCCTGCCAGGAGCGTGGCGATGCTGCGGACCCGGCACCCGCCCTGGTGTCTGTATGCCGAGTCTGTAACTACGGTAGCTGTAGTCTGTAGTGGTCTGTAGCTATAATGGCGTTCCTGAGCACTGGAGTTACAGTGGAGATGCCCCCCCCCCCCCCCCCCCCCTATAAAACTAATACTATGAAACACATACATGTTAGGTATCCCTGTGTCCGAAAACACCCGCTCTACAAATCTATAAAAATATTTTCCCTGTACGGTATACGCCATAGCTGGAAAATAAAAGTTGTCTAACTGCCCCTTCCCTGAGACACTGTTCCCCCCCCCCCCCCCCACTTGGAATTCAGTCTGTCTATAGCCAGGCTGAATATAGGGTATCTGCAGTGCTCCTATTCCGTCGGGAAGGGGTCAATAGGAGCACTGCAGATACCCTATATTCAGCCAGGTTGAATTCCAAATGGGTGGAAAAAACCCCATTCCTCAAGCTCAGGGAAGGGACAGACAACCAAAACACCCCCTCCTCTTCCCCAGCACCCAGC
The DNA here is from genome assembly GCF_031893055.1 of Leptodactylus fuscus. NCBI lineage: Eukaryota > Metazoa > Chordata > Amphibia > Anura > Leptodactylidae > Leptodactylus > Leptodactylus fuscus. The sequence goes on from NC_134265.1 coordinate 215,768,919, forward strand.
AACTACTGCACCCAAAAACTCCGACCATTTTAATTTTTGAAATTTTCCAATAGCTGCTGCATTTCCTCCCTTTGGCTTATACTCGAGTCAATAAGTTTTCCCAGTTTTTTTTTGTGGTAAAATTAGGGGCCTCGGCTTGTATTCGAGTCGGCTTATACTCGAGTATATATGGTATGTATCACTGAAAAAAAGATGCTGAATTTAGTTGAACAGCTCAAATAAAAATGTTATAGCCCCTGCAAATACCAAAAACCCAAAAATGTGTCTGGTGATGAACCTGAAATTGGCCTGGTACTGAAGTGGTTAAAAAGCTAAAAAAAAAAAAAAAAAGGTTAAAAATAAAGAAAAAAAAAAATCCATATTTGTTTCTGCATTGTACAGCTAGATACAAGAGAGATGTCTGCTTACTGAGCTGTGGCTAATAATGAATGTTTATTACCTGGCCTTAGACTGTCCGTCACGTGACCATGGACAGATTTGTTATCCACTGGAAGTAAACTAGCAGAGATCTAGAAAACTGGGTCTATTTGATACAGTATATTCTAAATTAGTCTGTCATCAGGGTAAACCTGATGCTAATGCCTATAATCAGTGCCAGCAGGCTGACCGAGGTACCATTTTCACGGAAGTGCATGGGCAGCGACACTTAAGGGAGGATGGCTAGCTCCCGGAACGAGATCTGGGTCCCAGCGATCAATTGTGATGACAGCCGGGAGCCTATTAAAGGCTTCCAGACTTTTCTGGCATTAATTCACATCGCCCCTGAATCCTGATCGGCCAATAGCAGCGTTACCGGCACAGATCCAATGATACATAGCACCACATTAATCACAATTTTGCCTTTTTCCAACAAAAACCCATGATTCTACACTATTCCTAAAACACAGCTTTTATTTACTCATAACTAAAATAAGTTGAATACCGTATTTTTCGGACTATAAGACGCACTTTTTTTCCCCAAAATTTTGGGGGAAAAGAAGGGTGCGTCTTATAGTCTGAATGTGCCTGGCCTGGCACCCGCCGTAATAGAGAGGCGGATGCCGGGGAGGGATAGACGCCGGGGCCTGAGACATCGCTGCCCTGTCCTGCATGAAGCCAGCAGCGGGAGGAGTGATGCTATTCCGCTCCTCCGTGCCCCCGCCGCTGGCTTCAGGCAGGGCAGAGGAGCGATGTCTCAGGCCCCGGCGTCTATCCCTCCCCGGCATCCGCCTCTCTAGTACAGCGGATGCCGGGTCTGCAGTCTGTCAGCGGCCTCTTCTCCCCCGGGGCCGGTCCCCACCGGCCCCGTACCTGTAGAGTTGCAGGCCGGCTCCTGCGCGGCGATATCGCAGGAGCCGACCTGTTCGGGTGACAGCCGGGAGCCTAATGAGGCTCCCAGGCCTGTCACTGCTGTATTAGTATTGCGGCTGGTCTCTATGACCAGCCGTAATACTAATAGAGAGAATGTCCCATAGACGGCAATACACTTGTATTGCCGTCTATGGGACTTGCGATCAAGTGACCGCAGGTTCAAGCCCCCGGGGGGGAATAAAATAGTAAAAAAAAAAAAAAAAAAAAAAAACCTTTAAAAATATATAATAAAAATATGAAAAATAAAAGTTCTAAATCACCTCCTGTCCCTAGAATATATATATATATAAAAGTAGAAAATCATATGTCATAAACCACCGGGTTTTTTTTTCAATACAAGGTGATCTAAGCAATAGATATTCCCCAAAATGGTATAACTAAAAAGTACTTCTGGCCCCGCAAAAAAACCCACTCTATACATCCCCGTACAGCTGCAGGGTCACCTGTCAATGTGGCCTTGCAGCTGTTGCAAAACTACAACTCCCATATATTAAATATTTTACCATTTTTTGCTTCAAATTTTTTTTCCCCTATTTTCCTCCTCTAAAACCTAGGTGCGTCTTATAGTCCGAAAAATACGGTAGTTACATTTTAACAGCCTGTGCCAACATTCAACAATATTGTCATACACTAAGGCAGTGATGGCGAACCTTTTAGAGACAGAGTACCCAAACTACAACCCAAAACCAAATAATTTATCACAAAGTGCCAACACTGCAATTTAACCTCAATACTGTGCAGATCCACAATTGCGAACCCGCAAAATACAGTTGTGTAGGGCTTACAGAGCTTTCAATAATACAACTTTGTACTGAAAGGTAATAGTTTGCATTTGGTACTTTTGAACAATTAAAGAGGACCTTTCATTACTCCAAGCCTGTGCAGCTTTCTGCCCCATGTTATAGGCGCTGCTGCACAGACTCTGGTGCACTTTGAATTATCTCCCTATCCCCCCTCGTTTTGGAGCTCTGAGCCCCGTTAATTCTGGCGCCCTGTATGTTAATGAAGCCGTTCAGTGTCAGAAGGGTGTTTCTGACTATAAAGACAAGAGCTACGTCAGTCTGACACTGTCCAATTAGCATTGGACAGTGTCGGAGCTGCTTCCAGCTGCGTGTTCTCGTGAGTTCTCATGAGATCAGGTAGTCGTCTCTTCACAGGGCTGCACAGAAGACCCGGAGAAGCAATCCAGGCCGTGTATTGAACTGGAGGAAGGAGAACTTCACTGACATTGCTACAGGTAAGTAAAGAAACCCCTAAGCAATGAGCATAAGTGCCCAGTACACCCTGTGGAACTAGGTCTAGCCCCTATACATCGAGTATTAACCCCTATAGCCCCTAGGCAATAAGCATTAACCCCTATAGCCCCTAGGCAATGAGCATTGCCTAGGGGCTATAGGGGTTAATGCTCGTTGTATAGGGGCTAGACCTAGGTCCACAGGGTGTACTGGGCACTTATGCTCATTGCTTAGGGGTTTCTTTACTTACCTGTAGCAATGTCAGTGAAGTTCCCCTTCGTCCACTTCAATACACGGCCTGGATTGCTTCTCCGGGTCTTCTGTGCAGCCCTGTGAAGAGACGACTGCCTGATCTCACGAGAACTCACGAGAACACACAGCAGAAGCAGCTCCGACACTGTCCAATACTAATTGGACAGTGTCAGACTGACGTAGCTCTTGTCTTTATAGTCAGAAACGCCCTTCTGACACTGAACGGCTTCATTAACATACAGGGCGCCAGAATTAACGCGATTATTACTATAGCGCACATTGGGGGCTCTAGAATGGAACATAGTGCCTCAAAACTATTACATGAAAATCTACATGTGGGACATTTCCGTAGTCAGTAACATATTGTGAGTGCATTTTTCACCTTTAACCCCCTTGTGAAGGTGAAAAATTTGGCGCAAAAATTATGCTTTGTTGTTATTTGTGGGTTTTTTTATCTAGTAATTTTAAAAATGTGGTCATTTGAGGCACCTTTCCAATGTTCTGGCACTTCTGCAAATGCATAATGGTGTTTTAGATCAAATTCCAGCAAAGTTTGCAAAGTTATTCATATCTATTTTCTGATGTCAGTTATTTGGGGGACATTCAATAGAATGACCACACTCTCTGTATAGACCAAATGTGTTCAGCATAAAGCCTGCTCTCTCCCCCTGAAGGCTGATAACTGATATGGATATCACTGACAAAAAAGATTGCTAGGAATATTTCCTCTGTTGGTGGGAAGGTTAGAATGGATCGTTTGTACAGAAGGCCAAGTATGTAATAATTTGCAATATATTTCTACTGGTAGGTTGATAAACTTGGACGTGGATACCAAGGCGATCCTTCTTCTGCTCTTTTAGAACTTCTAGATCCTGAACAGAATGCAAACTTTCTTGACCACTACTTGGATGTACCTGTAGACTTATCAAAGGTAAGATTTCTGCAGACACTTTGTCAATAAACAAGAAAACAGACTTGAGAGGCCTCTAAAATATAAATATATATAAAAATTTTATAATCTTCACTATGCTCCACTCAGTTGGCCCCACAGACACGGTGCTCTCCCGGTTCTCCTCTTATATCTCAGACCACACTTTTAGTGTATCATTTGCAGGTTCTATTTATTTCTTCCTCTTTTGCCATTTGCATTGGGGTTCCTTGAGGGTCCTAGATCCTCTGCTCTTCTCTGTCTTCACAGCCCCCATTGGACAAAATATCACCAGATTTTGCTTCAGATATCATCTCTATGCTGATGACATCCAATTATACACATCATCCCGTGACATCACCGCTGCACTAATACAGAACACCACTGAATCTCTCAAAGACTGAACTACTATTGTTTCCACCAGCTAATAGATCTGTCCCTGATATGTCCATTACAGTCTCCAGCATTACTATTATAACTCCTAGGCAGCAGGCCCACTGTCTCAGGGTTGTGTTTGACTCAGACCTTCCCTTCACCCCCCCCCCCCCCTTCATATCCAGTCCCTCACATGCTCATGTCATTTCCAGCTCAAACACATGTCCAGAATACACCCTTTCCTTACCAGAGATACATTAAATACGCTTATTGTCGCTCAGCTTCACTCTCGTCTTGACTACTGCAACTGCTTTCCAATTGGTCTTCTTACTAAACACTCCGCTCTAGTGGCCAGGCTCATCTATCCGTTTAGACACTACAGCGATGCCTCGGTCTTTGTCGATCATGACATTGGCTGCCTTTTCATTACAGAATACAATATAAACTTATTACCCTAATCCACAAGGCTCTGCATAATACTGCACCTCCCTACGTTTCCTCCCTCATCTCTGTCTGTTGCCCAACCTGTGCTCTCTGTTCATGCAATGACCTAAGACTAACCTTCTTTATAAACAGAACCTCCTTCGCTTGAATACAAGACTTCTCCCAAGTTGCACCACTTCTCTGGAATGCTCTATCCCGGACAATCAGATTAACTCAGATTAAGACAAGTTTTTAGACAGGCCTATCACAATTCCTAACATAAATCCTTCCGTAGTTAGAATCCCTAAAATAATCCCCCCTCTATTCAGCTCCCACATTACCCAACAGGATATGCTGTTTCAAACTAACTTTATATGTCCAGACACAATCTGCATGTCAAAGGACATAACTGCTGACTGCTCATACAGTTTTATGTCTGTGTAATGACGGTCACCTCTATTACAAAATTGTCCTACCATTGTACAAGCAATGCTACCCCCGATGCCGCCTCTGTTACCTCGTGTCACCTTCCCCCCCCCCCCCCCCTCCCTCAACCTCATACGTTGTAAGCTCTTGCGAGCTTGGCCCACAGTCCATTTGTGTGAATTGTCTATTTCTTTGTAATGTATCTTTTTTGTCTGTACTTGAACTCTTCAAATTGTACAGGGGTGACGAATATGTTAGAGTAGTAATAATACATTTTATTTATATAGTGCTAACTCACTGCTTCTATCTGCTTTGAGCCTTCCACTTATAGTAAAGTCAGAAATGTGGCACATATCTGGAGCCAACAGTTGTCATTGATTTCTAGTGGGGAAGGGTGAGGAGGTTCATTGGGGTTTAATCAGTTTAAATATTTAGGGTACATTAGGTTATCTATGTGACATTGTTGGGAGTCTCATTCACGCTACCTTTTCCAATCAGCTGTTTAAAAAAGCCATGGTATTTGGACTAGTGCTATGGCCTCTTAATTGCAAACCAAGCACAGTGCCATAAATTGAATAGCGGTTGTGCTTCATTTTGAAGTTCAGTCCCAATTATACGAATGTGGTGGATTTATGTAACCTGTGAACATATTGCTTTTACCGATCTGATATTGATGACCTACTGAGCCCTACTAAGTAGGAGCTGATGTGCAATAACCTAGTACAGCCCTACACAGTTGGCAAAGCTTTCTACTTTTCAGCTGTGTCCACTACTTAGTGTCTAGCTTCTAAGAACAACTTAATATAGGGGATAATCATACTCATTAGGGAGAGTGTGTGCCTACATAGGCGTACGGAGACTTACAAGTCATTCCTGCTCCGCTAGGGATTCTGGGTAAAAAAATATGCAAATCTATTCTCCAGGATATAATTAGGATGTAATTAGGCACACACGCTCCCTAGTGTGTATGATTATCCCCTGACCCTCGTCTATAGTCTCTCACTCTGCCATATTAGTATCCCTGCGCTATGCTGAGAAGGTCCAAAAGACCGAAACAGCGCTGTCCATAGCTGGGAATCTGTTCCTTTTGGAATAGAAATACTAGTTTGGAAATAAACCCCGCATTATGTCAGTAGGTTTATTAACTGAGTCATGCATGATGTAAAGCGATTTGGTTTTCATTCCTCACTTCCTTGCCTGATTTCAGCTCACGTTGTTCCACCCTATTAATCCTTTCTCAACATCAACAGTAATAGTATGGTGGATGTCGGCTACTTCACCCCTTAGTGACACTGGACGTACTATCACATCCTGGCCGCCTGGGACTTGGCGCAACTGGACGTAATAGTACATCCTGGCATTAAGGGGTCTCGGAGACCAGTGACATGGCAATCCAGCAGTTGTGCAGGCAATTTGTTTAAAGTGCAGAACCAATGTAGACCTCAACCCCTGCAATCTCCACCCTCTGAACTTTTTTTTTTTTTATTTGATTTAACAGTTTTTATGGTGGTTCAAACAAATTTACATGCCTAGCAATTTATAGGGCAAAATACCACTAGAGAATGGAGAAAGTCTAGAGGGCTGTTTAAAGGGGCTCTACCATTGGGAAAAGTCATTTTTAGATGAGCTCATCCTTGCATAGCCTTTAGAAAGGCTATTCCACATGTACCTTTTGTATGTAAATCGCCTCAGTGGTTTTTGAATGAGCCCGTTTTTATTCATATGCTAATTAGCCTCTTGGTGCAACCCAGAAGTCTCATCGTGCACTCCTCTTTGCGATTCTTTCCTATGTATGTGTACAGCACAGGCTGTTGCTGCTGCTGATGACTTCCTGCTTCCTGTTTGAACACACAGATAGGAGAGAATAGTAGAGAGGAGTGCTGCTGGGAACTTCCTGTGCTGGCTGGGGACTAATTAGCATATGAATAAAAATAGGCTTATTCAAAAACCACTGAGGCAATTTACATACAAAAGGTATGTGTGGAATAGCCTTTCTAAAGGCTATGCAAGTATGTGCTTATTTAAAAATGACTTTTCCCAATGATAGAGCCCCTTGTCAGGGTCTGGGATTGCTAGGAGGGGGGGCATAGACACACAAGTCCAGTTTCTTTTAGTCCAAAACAAAGGTAGAGTTTATTTTCACTCAAAAAGGCAGTGCTGCAACAAAAGGAAACAATACAAAAATAAATACCTGCCCGGCTAGGCTCTAACAAAACATAAGAATAGGTTACTTCACCTAGAATAGCAGAATCCAAAAAAACAGTAGAATCATTCAGGACACAGCTCCACAAATATGACCTCTCTGTTTCACTCTCCGGCCAAGCTCTGCCAAAGTGTTGCTGCTGGAGCTGGCTTCTTAAGCCTCCTTGACGAGGAGACTCTCTGCAGCTGAGTCGCTGCCGGAACATCCCCAAAGTGTGGACTGGAGGGGGGTGGAATGACAGGTCCCACTACCAATCCTACCTGTCATTCCTAAAAATCCAGCCCAGTACTGAGCATTTACCAAAATGCTCAGCAGACGAAAGTAGACCTGAGTAGTCTGGGTGAGATGTACACCCCCTTAATTACCTGAGCAGCCATCGGCTTGCACCTTTTAATAACATTTGCCGGGAAAGATAAGGGCTCCCTTGCTAGTAAAGGTAATCTGGAAAGATGGATTATCATAGAAAGCCTTAAGAAAGGATATTCTCCTACCTTTGTTGTCTTCTCTGCGCCGCCGTCCAGTAGGAATCCCAGTTCTTGTCGGTATGCAAATGGGGCTCCTATGAAAGGATCTCTTTAAGCAGGCCATTTCCTTTGCTGTGAGAGAACTCTCTCCAGCGCCGCCTCCATCTTCGTCAGCAGCGTCCTCTTCCTCCTCTTCTTCTGGCGGTGGCTTGTAACTTCTAGGCCTCGGGCCTTGGACAGAGCAGACTGCGCATGCCTTCAGGCCACGAGAAAATGGCCGCTTACAATACTATAATATGCAAGTGACCATTTTCTCGTGGCCTGTGGGCATGCGCAGTTTGCTCTGCCCGAGGCCTAGAAGTTACAAGCCACCGCCGGAAGAAGAGGAGGAAGAGGACGCTGCTGACATAGATGGAGGCTGCGCTGGAGAGAGTTCTCTTGCAGCATTGGGGATGCCCCCAGTGCTGTTTGAGCGCTGCGAGAGAACTCATTTGCATACCGACAAGAACCGGGATTCCTACAAAACGGCGGCACGGAGAAGACAACGAAAGGTAGGAGAAGAATAGCCTTTCTTAAGGCTATTCTTACGTGTTACTCATAAAAAAGGGTTTCTATGAAAGGATCTCTTTAAGCAGGCCATTTCCTTTGCCTAAAATTCAAAGGAATCTCTCCGCCTTCAGGGCTAGAGGCTCACTACTAGATCTATAGCCACTTCAGAGAGAAGCCATGTGCCTGTTTATCAGTTTCACAAGTTTGCCATATGATCCTCTCTGTCCACAATATTCAGAAACCATTGATTGGATCTGGGGGTTTCTGATCTGTGGGTGCTGTCATCAAGGAAATCAAATTTAAGTGAAATCTTCATTTTTGTTGTGTTTATCTCTTGTTACAGAAAACTCTTATTTTGATGTTACAGTATATAAGCAATGGAAAGTAATGACCTGTTGAAAATATTTTGTTGAGGTTTTTTATTTATTTCTATAGCAAAATTAATTCCATGGTGCTTTACATTTGAGGGTTTACATATGGTATACAAAACAAATATAATACAAATAGTGACCAACTAGCACAGTGGGATAGAGTCAGAAGGTAAGAGGAGAGTTTGTTCAGATAGTGGTGTGGTAACAGTAGTGTCATTGGAGGATGTAGGCCTTCCTGAATAGGTGAGTCTTCAGGGCCTTATGTGTTTTGATAAGGAGTTCCAGAGTATGGGGAATGCACAGGTGAAATCTTGGAGACTCTTTTGTGAAGAGCGGATAAGAACAGAGCAGAGTAGGTTGTCTTTGGAGGATCTGAGGTTACGTGTGGGCAGGTAGTGGGAGATTAGATCAGAGATATATGGAGGGGACAGGTTGTGGATGGCTTTGTATGTTAGCATTAGTAACTTGAACTCTATTCGCTGGGCAATGAGTAACCAGTGAAGGGATTGACAAAGGGGAGTAGCCGATGAAGAATGGGGGGAAAAGTGTATTAAGCGAGGAACACAGTTTAAGGTAGACTGGAAGGGGGGGCAATAGTATTTGCAGGGAGGCCATGGAGAAGGGTGTTACAGTAGTCTAAGCGGGAGATAACGAGGGCAACAACTAGCATCTTTGTAGTTTCTGGGGTGAGGAAGGAGCGGATTCGATGGATGTTCTTGAGTTGGAGGTGGCAGGAGGTGTTGAGGGTTTGTATGTGCGATTTGAAGGATAGGTCAGAGTCCATGGTTATCCTGAGGTAGCAGACCCGTGGGACAGGGGTAAGCATGGTTCCATTGACACTCATAGATGGGTCAGGTAGAGGACTGTACGGAGTGGGGCGAAAATGATGTTTTTTCCATGTTGAGTTTGAGAAAGCGGGAGGAGAGAAAGGAGGTTTACGGCCTCTAGACACTTCGGAACTCTGGCCAACAGAGAGGTAATGTCTGGTCCAGAGAAATATATATTTGAGTGTCATCAGCGTAGCAATGGTATTGAAAACCATGAAATTCTATGAGTTGACCGAGGGTGTAGATGGAGAACAGGAGGGGTCCTAGGATGGCGCCTTGGGGGACACCTACAGAAAAAGGGTGTGGCACGCAAGTGGGAGATGCTGAATGTGCGGTTGGTGATTTATGAGGAGATCCAGGAAAGGGCCAGGTCTGAGATGGGAGTGTGCGAGAATTGCAGACCTCCGTAGGAGAGGGCAGCACAGGAGGTGCTGTCTGCCATGTTTCTGTGATATCAAGAAATGAAAATTCATGAAAGATGAAGAGGTTGTAGTCAAGTTTGTTGCATATGGAATGATCGTTCCATAGTGCATCGGAATAGGGGGAGGGGCAGGAGTGGGTAAGATAAGTTTAAGATTTAAAGGGGTTCCATGCGGTGCTCCTGGTTGTGTGGAAAGAGCCAACAGTAGGGATTTGCTGGTGTGGTCCAGGATTGGGAGATATGTCACCAGAATTAAGAAGTAAAAAACAAATATAATATGGGAGGAATAGAACTTAGTGATAGCATAGGGGAAAAGGACTTGGGCATAATAGTAGATCACAAATTCAACATGAGCCAACAGTGCGGTGCTGCTGCAAAAAAGGCTAATAAAATTCTGGGATGTATTAAGACAAGCATTGAATCTAGATCAAGAGAGGTCATTATTCCGCTGTACTCTTCCCTGGTCAGGCCACACCTGGAATACTGTGTACAGTTCTGGGCGCCTCAATTCAAGAAAGACATCGATATATTGGAGCAAGTCCAGAGAAGAGCAACCAAAATGGTGGAAGGTCTGCAAACCATGTCCTATGAGGAGCGGCTAAAAGAACTGGGATTGTTTAGTTTGCAGAAGAGAAGGCTGAGGGGAGATTTAATAGCAGTCTACAAATATCTGAAAGGTAGTCACAGTGCAGAGGGATCTACCCTATTCTCATTAGCACAAGGAAGTACAAGAAGCAATGGGATGAAACTAAAGGGAAAGAGATACAGATTAGACATTAGGAAAAACTTTCTGACAGTGAGGGTAGTGAGAGAGTGGAATAGGCTGCCACGGGAGGTGGTGGGCGCTCCATCAATGGAAATCTTCAAGCGGAATCTGGATAAACATATAGCTGGGATGATTTAGGAAAACCTGCACTCGCAGGGGGTTGGACCCGATGGCCCTTGAGGTCCCTTCCAACTCTACCAAAAAAGAAAAAAAAAAAAAAAAGAAAAAAAGTAGCATGGAGTTCCTATATATTACTGTATGGTTTATTATTGTTTACGAAACTTTCAGATTTCTATATATTAGCTGAAATTTTATCCTAGTGTTGATTTTTATATTGAATGCATTTTCTGTAGGTTCTCTTCATCTGCACAGCCAATGTCACAGAAACCATTCCAGAACCTCTCAGGGATCGCATGGAGATGATCAATGTCTCTGGTTATGTGGCTCAGGAAAAATTGGCTATTGCTGAGGTAAAATATGCATGTTATACACTTACAGATTAAAGCAGCATTCCGCTTTTAGTGTACCACTTTCTATTTGTTCCTGTGGGACACAATACATGTATTCCTGTAGAACACAAAGATTGATGTTGAAAGACTGAGTTCCGCATCAGTGAATTCCACAGTGACTTGTGGTAGCTTGGAAGCAGGTCACTTGGGGCAGTGTGGGTCTTTATAGCTACAGAATTATACAACTATTAGCAAGTGAACAGTGAATGAACCAACGATGTAGAAAAGAGGGGAAGAATAAAAAAAATAACAGCTCTTTTTCAAAGTAGCATTTTTTATTTTTTAAAGGTTGTATTCCCACCTTGATATTTCTGGCTATAACTATAGTGTATTTCATAAATGTCTAATAGATACAGATCTCAGAAGTGGAACTCGTATCTATCTCCAGAATAGGGCTCTGTTCAGTCCCGGAAGTGGCTGGTCATGGAATTAATTATTTGTTCTTTTGAAAAAGAAAATTAATCTATCTGTTTCATCTTTTTATTACTAGCGATATCTAGTACCACAGGCTCTAACTATGTGTGGTTTGGATGAAAAGAAGACTCGTATTACATCTGAGGCACTCACAGTTCTAATTAAGCAATATTGTAGAGAAAGTGGTGTGCGAAATTTGCAGAAGCAAGTGGAAAAGGTGAGTAATAATTTTTTTTTTTGTTTAAATTAATATCAAGATATGTACATCTTTAACTGAAAACTCAAAATAAATCACCTCCTAAATCATGTAACCCCTCTGATCGATAGCTGAAACTAACAGCAGGAAAATGCAACCAGCTACAATCCCTAACTGTATAGTGTCTCAAGCACTCATGCCTTTATTTTTCTGATTATTTTTCTCATTTGCACAAAAATAACATTTTTACTGATGTCCGGTACAATAAGGTGAGGTAGACCAGAATAACTGCGCTTCTTCTGATCTTGAAAGATATAGGAGATTTATACATCACAGAGACATATACTGTATATGCCTTGAGGTGGACCGAGTGTAACTGGCAGCGTTGACCTTAGATGACAGCAGGTCGATACAGTATGCACAGGTAAGAATTGGATTAACCAATGAATAATCGGTTGACGCGCTCACTCGGGAATTGAATAATAGCCGGAAGATATTGCTTCTATCAACAGATGCAATATTTATTTATTTCAGATGACAGATTCATTAGTCCCCTAGGGGTTAAGGTGTTAAGTTTGAAGATCCAGAACATTTCCCTCCTTCTGAGTTTTAAATCCACCGGTTAAACTCGGTGGAAGGGATTTGTTCGATTACAGTAACATGAAAATGTTTAAAATCACAATTGTGTATTTCGCATGCATGTTTAGATAAAGTGTTTGATATCCCTTTGATATGGTTTTATTATATAGAGATCCAAGATCCATACGCTTGTTATATAATTGTAGATACTATCTGGAGAAAAAAATTATTATTATTTTTTTTTTTTTGGAGTCTTATTCTTTGCTGACATCTGGTTTTATTCAATGGTTTACTATCTTTTTATTTTTCACACTGCAAAATGTGCATATGTATTGCAGAAACAATCTAATTATATTTTTGCACACAAGTATCAAATTATGTGTTCCTGGTTTTATCGATAGATAAAACCTTAGTCTCTCTCTTTTTTTTTATTGCATAACAATAGATTCGACACGATTGTCCACCTCCATACACTGTAGATATACATGTATAGGGGACATAATGTCGTAATAATATACCACTCTTGATAACAGTTAACAGATGTGCCTATTTTTTAATATTTGTAATTATACTTACTAGTAGAATTTTTTTATATGTTTTTAGATCTGATGAAGGGGTGGAGCTTCCTATGCGACTCCCATACCCCAAAATGTGTAATCTGAAATAAATATTGCATCTGTTGATAGAAGCAATATCTTCCGGCTATTATTCAAGCGCGTCAACCGATTATCCATTGGTTAATCCAATACTTACCTGTGCATTTTTACTGATGTGAAAACTAAAAGCGCTTTGGGGTGCGGCAGAACTTTGAGCTCTTTTTCCTACTCTGCATTTCTGCAGCAAATCCCCTGCCAGATCCCTTTCTCTGCAGATAATTGACATCCTCTCTACTTTTCTGGCTTTTGACAGAGCTCAGCAAGCAGCTAAAATCCTCCCACCATCCAAGGGAATACTCTTTTGCTGGCCATGCATTTGATTGGTGACTAGAGAGTTGATTGTTGCCAGTAAATTTTATACACTACACAGATGGATAGACTCCCAGATTTACAGATAGACTATATTTATCTTTCTAACTTTGTATTCACCTATGAAGTTATACATCTCTCTGACAGCTATGCATCGATCTAGTCCATCTCTCTAAGCATCTATGTATCCCTGCATCATAGGTTCAGCAATATATCTGGGCATCAACAAATTCAAAATTATTCAGTCAAAAAGTGTGATGTGTATGTCCAATTTTTTTTTTGGTTAATTGACACACCAGTATACAGTGGCTTGCAAAAGTAATCATACCCTTGAACTTTTTCACAGTATGTCACCTTACAACCGTAAACAAAAATGTATTTTATTGAGATTTTAAGTGATAGACCAACACAAAGTAGCACATACACTGTGTGCAGAATTATTAGGCAAATTGTATTTGAGAGGATTCTTTTTATTATTGTTCAACAACTATGTTCTCAGTCAACCCAAAAGACTCATAAATATCAAAGCTTAATATATTTGGAAGTTGGAGTGTTTTTTGGTTTTTGTTTTTTTTTTTGATTTGGCTATCTTAGGAGGATATCTGTCTATGCAGGTAACTATTACTGTGCAGAATTATTAGGCAACTTAATAAAACTACCAACACCCTATATCAGATTGTGGCTGTATAGGTAAGTTCACAAATCAAACGAAACAACTAACTATAGTGAATTGTTAAAACTGTACTATTTTATTCAGGGTACATAACCCAATGTGTCACACAAATAAATATTTGATAAAAAAAAACGCTTGTGTATTGTAATTTTTGATACCCCAGGCAAGGTAAACGTTAATAGATGATTACAGTGTTATGTTACGCATAACATCATACACCCTGCATGGCGTATTGAGTAACATAACACTGTAATCATCTATTAACGTTTTACCTTGCCTGGCGTATCAAAAATTACAATACACAAGCGTTTTTTTTTAATCAAATATTTATTTGTGTGACACATTGGGTTATGTACCCTGAATAAAATAGTACAGTTTTAACAGTTCATTATAGTTAGTTGTTTTTCAACTTAATACAAACTAAATATATACCCATCTCGCTTGTTTATTTTCACCAGGTAAATCAATATAACACAATTTAGATATAAACATTTCTGACATTCAAAAAATAAAATAAAAATCAGTGACCAATCTAGCCACCCTTCTTTACGATGGCACTCAGAAGCCTTCCATCCATAGATTCTGTCAGTTGCTTGATCTGTTTAAGATCAACATTGCATGCAGCAGCTACCACAGCCTCCCAGACACTGTTCCGAGAGGTGTACTGTTTTCCCTCCCTGTAGCTCTCACATTTTATGAGGCACCACAGGTTCTAATTAAAATCAAATCAATTGCCTTCAAAAGTTGCTTAATTAGTTCAGAGCCCAACTGTATGTAATTTAGTCTCAGTATATTTGTTCTGTGAAGTCCTCAGTGGTTTGTTAGAGATCACTAGTGAACAAATAACATCATGAAGACCAGGGAACTCACCAGACAAGTCAGAGATAAAGTTGTGGAAAAGTATAAGTCAGGTTAGGTTATAAAAATATATCCCAAGCTTTGAGAATCCCAAGGAGCACCATTCAATCCATCATCCAAAAATGGAAAAAGTATACTACAACGGCAAACCTACCAAGACATGGCCATCCACCTAAACTGACAGAGCAAAGAGAGCACTGGTTTGAGAAGCAGCCAAGAGGCACATGTCATGCTGGAGGAGCTACAGCTCAGTTGGGAGAATCTGTCCACAAGACAACTATAAGTCATGCACTCCACTAATCTGTCCTTCATGGAAGAGTGGCAAGAAGTAAACCATTGTTGAAAGAAAGGCCATTTGCAGTTTGCCACAAGCCATACAGGGGACACATCAAACATCTGGCCAGATGAGATCAAAATTTTAGCCTAAATACAAAGCTTTATGTGTGTTGGAAAAGTAACACCTGCTGATCACTCTGAACACACTATCCCCACTGTGAAACATGATGGTGGCAGCATCATACTCTGGGATGCTTTTCTTCAGCAGGGACATTGAAACTGGTCAGTTGATGGGAAGATGAATGGAGCTAAATATAGGACAACCCTGGAAGAAAACTTGTTGGAGGCTGCAATAGACTTGAGACTGGGAAAGAGATTCACCTTTAAGCAGGACAATGACCCTAAACATACAGCCAGAGCTACTGTGGATTGGTTTAGACTAAAGAATATTCATATATTAGAATGGCCCAGTCAAAATGGAAATGCAGCAGCTACTGGAAAATTTCAAAAATTAAAATAGCCGGAATTTTTTGGTGCAGTATATGCTGGGGAAGGGGAGGGGGTGTTTTGGTTGTCTGTCTGCCCCTTCCCTGAGCTTGAGGTTTTTTTCCCCCTACTTGGAACTCAGCCTGGCTGAATATAGCGTATCTGCAGAGCTCCTATTAACCCCTTCCCGATGGAATAGGAGCACTGCAGATTCCCTATATTCAGTAGACCGGGCACTTTCAGATACAGGGATACCAAATGTGTATGTGTTTCACAGTAATTTTCTACTTTAAAAGGGGGGTTCACACCTGTGTCCGATCTCCGTTATACAGGTTTCCATTTCCTGCCCCAGAAACTGGGCAGGAGACGGAAATCAGCAGGCAGTTTTCAAACCTTGTGGGTTTGAAAAGTGTCCGCCGGTTAACATCTTCTGCTCTCCGCGGTGAAACGTTTTTTTTTGGTTGTTTTTTTTTTAACCGGACACAAAGTCGGACATGCAGGACTTTGTGTCCGGTAAAAGAAAAAAATGGTTTCGCCATGGAGAGCAGAAGACGCTGACCGGCGGACAGTGAATGTCCGTTTCCGTCTTCTACCGACAGAAAATGGAAACCTGCATAACAGAGATCGGGTGCAGGTGTGAACCCGCCCTTATATGTATTCTAGGGAAAGGAGTGATTTAGAACTTTTATTTATTATATTTTTCAAACTTTTTTTTTCTTCACTATTTTATTAGCCCCCCCTAAGGGACTTGAACCTGCAATCATTTGCTTGCAAGTCCTATAGACGGCAATACAAGTGTATTGCCGTCCATGGGAGATTCTCTACATTACTATTACAGATCGTCATAGACCAGCCGCAGGGGGGGCGTGGCTAGCCGCGTATGAGAGCGGACGTATCTCCCGAAGCTCTCTGTGTTCTCGCTCTCCATCCTGAGTTTACCGGAGCCATCCTGCTGCACATAGCCTGGGCTGCCCTGAGGCTCTCCCCCAAGCCTCTGTCTGCCGTATCTGGGCGCCGTCTGTCAGGTATTGCGTGGTCCCGGGCGGTTGAAAACACTGCGGCCTGCTGCACTGCCCGAGTCCGGCCGCCATCTTGGCCTCGCGGCCTACCCGGCTCCTTTAACCCTGCGCTGTGGCCTGATTGCAGCGACTTACCTGCCGGACCGTCCGGTCCCTCTTCATCCCGGTGGAGATCCTCTGGTGCCTCCTGGTGTCCTCCGCCTGCCGGTCTCCTCGTCTGCAGTACTGCCTCCTCTTCATACCGCTGCGGCCGCCATCTTGGATTTGCGGCCTACATCCCGGCTGGCTTCCCTGTGGGTGGCTGCCTCCAGTTGATCCTGCCTGCTGCTCTGTGGTGACTCCTGGCTCGGCGAGGTCCTCTGGTGTCCCTCCTCTGGTCCT
Source organism: Leptodactylus fuscus (assembly GCF_031893055.1). Lineage (NCBI taxonomy): Eukaryota > Metazoa > Chordata > Amphibia > Anura > Leptodactylidae > Leptodactylus > Leptodactylus fuscus. The sequence goes on from NC_134265.1 coordinate 215,785,865, forward strand.
CCTGCAGCGTCTGTGGGGGTATGCAGCTTGCAGCTCCCTGAAGGCTTCACTGTGTTAGGCCCTTGCTCTACCTGCTGCCTGGCCTCCCTGCATTGCCTGAAGTGGAGACACCTCACCCCCCCCCCCCCCCCCTGCTGTTCTGGCTCCCATCCTGACACTTTCTACTGGGACACTCTGCTAACCCTGTGAGTACTCCCTGCTGTTTTTTTGGACTTTCTTACACTCTTCAGAGGCCTTTCTAGCAGGGAATTTATTTTTTGTTGCTGTGGACTGCAGTGGTGTGAAGGAAGTGCTGAGCCCCTACTCCACCATCAGGGGGGGCTCCTCACCTTCCTCCACTTGCTGTGTGTTATATGCTCTGCAGTATATCCCCACGGAACTAGCACTTCTCCCACTGCTCTATTGGCACCTCACGGGTACCGAGTTTGATTATGGAACTGTGTGACCGCCTCATGTAAGGCCTGGTGATACTGCGAGTGTACCTTCATTACCTTCTATGGTCGCTTCTCCTTGTGATATGTCCAGAAGACGTCCTAACACCTCTACTGCTCCTTCCCGCACGCCGGGCCGCTCTCTTACTCACTCACCGTCAATCTCTACCTTCCTGTCCCGATCTGGAACCTCGGCTACTGGGTCTGGCACTGATGACATGGCTCCTCCATCTTCTCCGCTTCGTCAATCACAGTCACCTCCTTCAATGTCTGCCACCCCCCCTGGACATGACATGCAATCCTTGGATTCAGCCTCCCTGCCCTGCTCGGCAGCCCATATTGCCTCTGCGGACTTTCAGCTACTTCGGGACCTTATTCAAGCTCTGCCCACTAAACAGGACCTGGATGCTGTAGTTTCCCGAATGGAACAATCCCAGGCACAGGCCCTCGGTGCGATCCAGTCTGATGTGTCTCAACTTACTACTAGGGCTGACGCTACTGATCAAACACTGTCCTCCTTGGAACAACGCCTGTCTGCGGTGGAGAGCAATCAAACCTACTCTGAGGCCCGCCTTCAACAAATTGCTTTGCTCCTGGATGACCAGGAGAACCGGGGTCGCAGAAATAATATTCGATTACGAGGAGTGCCAGAAAAAGGCCCTCAGGATGATCTGATCAGCCGTATTAATACCATTTTCAATATGGCGACTCAACGCCCGCTGGATGCTACCTTCATGATGGACCGTGTGCATAGAGTCCAACGTTCTGGCCCGCTTGACCCTGCTAATCCTAGAGATGTTCTGTGTAGACTACATTACTTCACGGACAAGGAACACATCCTGAGGTGTGCCTGGGATATGGGATCGGTGCCTTTTGAGAATGCCTCTGTCAAGCTCTACCCAGACGTCTCATCCCGCACATTGGCTATGCGCCGTGCCCTTCAGCCGGTGTTGACTCTGATTAAGGACTGTGGAGGTTCCTATAGGTGGGGTCATCCCTTCCATTTGATTGTTCGTGTTGGCTCGTCTTCGATTGTTGTCCGTTCCCCGGCGGACTTGCCTGATTTGTTTGCCTCCCTGGATGTGCGCCCTGTCTCAGTCCCGAACTGGCTTGCTCTGGATTCCTCCCGCCCTACTATATCCAGGCGCGGCCGCGGCTCCAGGCGTTCTTCTTCGGCTGCTTCTAGAGAGAGACCTCGGCGAAACTCAACTCCACGACGTCTTCCAATACCGGATCCGCCTGGGTCTCCGCTCCGTCAACCAGATCTCTCAGCTCAGCTTCCCATTGAAGCATGATCCCTCATGCCACCGGTCTTTGATCTGCCCACAGGACAGTGTTGATATCCTTTTATGTTGAGTGGTCTTGGACTTGTTTCGCGGTTGGTGGACATTTTCACTATGTTTATTTTATTTTGTTCTGTGACTACTCTGTTCCTCTTGATCCTGTGCCTGCTGGGCTTTATAGATGGCCCTTGTTGATATTGCTGTGTTTTTATACAATATTGTTATTTGGACCTTAGAGTCACTTTGTAGCCCTGTGCATCCTATCCCTATACATTTTGTTGGGGGTGGGGGCATGGGGTCTTCCTTACCAGGTACACTCGTGGTGCTTGCGGGCCCACTTCTCCCCCCCATCTTTTCTTACTCCCTCAATCCTTCCTGTCTGTTGTTGTGCCCCTGGCCCATTTGTCTAGGGGTAGTTAGATTTGTTCTACTCTTGGTTCTTTTTCCTTCTCCTTTCTTCCCCCCCCCCTCTTTCTTTACTGCTCTCCTTCCTCTACCCTGTTACTTTCCTCTCTTTTTTCTTTCCCTCTCCCTTTACCCTCTTCAATTCTTCGCCCTCTCCCCTCCCTCCCCCCCCCCCTTTTTTTTTTTTTTTTCCCTCTGCTCCTAGGGTGTGAGCTGGGAAAGCCCGTCTCCCTCCATGCCTCCGCTTGATCGCCTTTCCTCCATCACCGTTGGCTCCCTCAATGTGAGAGGCCTTCATAGTCCAGAGAAGCGCTCCGTACTCTTCAATCTGCTCAAAGGTAAGCGCCTTCATGTTGTATTTTTGCAGGAAACTCACCATTGCTCTACCAAGCCATACAAGTTGACTAATGCTTGGTTTCCTCATGCATATCATAGCTCCTCTCCTGATCCGAAATCCAGAGGGACTAGTATCTTGATTTCTCGCTCCCTGCCTTGGGAACATTTGGAGACTCGCACTGATTCTGAGGGGAGACTTGTTATGGTAAAGGGTCGTATCTCCTCTCAACTTTTTACTTTTGTTTCTTTGTATTTACCTAACTCGGGACAGGGTCGTGCCCTTAGTTCTTACTTAGGGCTGTTGGACGGCTTTGTGGAGGGCTTCCTGGTGGCGGGGGGTGATCTTAATCTGGTCCTGGACCCTTCATTGGACTCTTCTGCTGGCGTCTCTTCTCACCCTTACTCACTCATCAGGAGGGTTAAGAGGGACCTTCATTCCCACCAGCTTGTGGACTCCTGGAGGTTACTCCACCCATTGGATAGGGATTACTCCTATTACTCTCCGGTCCATCACCGATACTCTCGTATTGACTACCTCTTTATCCGTCACCAACATCTCCATTCTTTGTTGGCTGCGGAAGTCGACAACATTACTTTCTCCGACCATGCTTTAGTTACTTTGTCTGTTTCCTTGTCCTCTCCTATTCCTTTCCAGCGTCAGTGGAAGCTTAACGCATCACTTCTTGATGATGTAACCATCCTGGATGACATTAAGACCCATTTGGGGGAATACTTTGAGAGGGAGGAATTGTCGGGGATTGCTCCTCCTATGGTGTGGGAGGCTCACAAATGTTTTATCCGGGGTATTCTGTTGCAACATGGTTCCCGCTTAAACAAGGAACGCCGGGCTTGTATTGAATCTCTGCTGCAGCGGATCCGCTCGTTGGAACTCCTTCATAAGCGCCAAATCACTCCTGATGTTTATTCCCAGCTTGCCAGCGCCCGAGAAGAATTGCGTACGCTCGTCACTGATAGGGTGAAGGGTACTCTAGCTAAATGCAGACGTCATTTTTATGAGTTTGGAAATAAGAGCGGGCGTTCCCTAGCTAGGGCCCTTCGGGTTCAGCAGTCCTCCACCTATGTTCCATGCATCGGTTCCGCCCAGGGTACTCGATTACACATGCCCCTTGATATTGCGGCTGCCTTTCGGGACTACTATGCCTCTTTGTATTCTGTAGACTCTGGCCCTTCTCCTCTCCCTGACACGGAGTTCCGAGATCGCATTCGTTCTTATCTCTCCTCCTCTGGTCTCCCGTCGTTGTCTTTGGAGGACTTGACAGCCTTGGAATCTCCTATTGTTGAAGAGGAAATTTCTTTAGCTATCTCCAGTATGGCAACGGGTAAGGCCCCAGGTCCAGACGGCCTTACCTTGGCATACTATAAGAAACTTGGCCCTGAACTCCGCCCCAGACTGTTGAAAGTTTTCAATTCTCTTACCGATGGCTCAGCCCTTTGTCGTGACTCCCTGCGTGCTCACATAGCAGTTATCCCCAAACCGGGAAAAGACCCTCTTCTGTGCTCTAACTACCGCCCCATTTCGCTAATCAATGTTGACCTAAAAATTTTAGCCAAGATCCTGGCGACCCGTTTATCGCCCTTGCTAGGAAATATTATTCACCCGGATCAAGCTGGATTTTTACCCGGCCGTGAGGCTCGAGATAATACTACCAAAGCTATCAACCTCATGTATGGGGCTAAACGATCGGGCTCTCCTCTCATGCTTCTTTCAACTGACGCCGAGAAAGCCTTCGACAGGGTCAACTGGCGGTTCATGGAAGAGACCTTGTTACATATTGGTCTTGGACACCGCATGATGAGTTGGATCATGGCTCTATACTCTCTCCCTACAGCGATGGTCAGGGTGAACGGTTTACTGTCCCAGTCCTTCCCTATCCGAAATGGCACTAGGCAAGGTTGCCCCCTTTCGCCTCTCATTTTCGTCTTGACTCTTGAACCCTTCCTCCGCCAGGTTCGAGCCGATCCGAACATCTCAGGTGCTGCTCATTCTTCCCGTTTATATAAAGTGGCGGCATATGCAGATGACTTGCTATTTTTTCTCTCCTCCCCGCATGTCTCTCTTCCGGCTCTGATGCTCGCCTTTCAGGCTTACTCGACCCTTTCAAACTTTAAAATCAACTTTTCGAAGTCGGAAGCCCTTAATGTGACCCTTTCTTCCTCAGCGGCCACCTCATTGAGTCAATCTTTCCCTTTTCATTGGGCCCCCACTTCTCTCAAGTATTTGGGGGTTTATCTTACTCCGGATCCGAAAGATCTCTTTCGTTGCAACTTCCCCCCACTTCTGGCGTCTATCAGGGCTGATTGTACTCGATGGTCCACTGGAGCCTTTACCTGGTTCGGGAGATGCGCGATTTTTAAAATGAACATTCTCCCTCGTCTTCTCTACTTGATGCAGACGCTTCCCATTCACATTCCTCTGTCTTTTCTTAGATCCCTCACTTCCATCCAACTGAAGTTCATCTGGTCGGGCAGACCCGCCCGAGTGAGTAAGGCTTTTCTCTTTCGTCCCAAGAGATGTGGTGGTTTATCGCTTCCGGACCTGAAGTCCTATTATTTGGCTACCCACCTGACTCGTGTCGTGGACTGGTGTAGGCATGCTGTTTCTAAACCTTGGGTCTACATCGAACAGGCATTCTCTCCTATCCCTTTGCAGGTTGCCCCATGGTTGGACTCCTCCTCATTGTCATCTCTCTTTTCTCACCCTACCCTTGGTCCCACGCTTCGGATTTGCTCCAGGGGCCTTGTTCGCTCCACTCTCCTCCCTAAGGATTCCGCTTTTTTCCCAGTGCTGGGCAATCCTGCCTTTCCACCTGGAATGTTTGATCGAGTTTTCCGTAATTGGCGCCGTCATGGGATTTTTTGTGCCTGTCACTTCCAGGACGCAGGGGGATGGAATACACTTCTGAACTCCCAGGCCCCTCCTGAGTTGCCCCCTTTGGATGCTTGGCGGGGGATGCAACTTCGTCACTTTTTGCATTCTCTCCCTGCTCCTACTGAGTTCCGTGTCGAACCTACCCCCTTGGAGAAGATTTGTGTTGGCGCTGGCCCCCTCCGCCACTCCCTCTCGCTCACTTACCAGATCCTGGTTGAACCTCCGGAGGACTTTGTTCCACCGTTCTTGCTGAAATGGGAATCTGACTTATCCCTTTCCCTCTCTCAGGAACAGCGTAGGCGTATTTTTTGCCTTTCTCATACTGCCTCCATCAGCTCTCGCCACCAGGAGGCCAGCTACAAAATCTTGTCCCGATGGTATAGGGTTCCTACGAGACTCCATGCTATGTTCCCTCAGGTCTCCCCATTATGTTGGCGCTGTGGCGACGAGGAAGGCACATTGCTACACATTTTTTGGTCCTGTCCTGCCCTTTCGTCCTTCTGGGAGGGGGTCAAACGGATAACCCTCCAGCTTACTGAAACTTCTCACCATTTGGGCCCTGCCTTGTTCCTCCTTAATCATTGTGAGTCTTCTGTAAAGGTCTTTAAGCGTTCCCTGCTTAGATTCCTGATCCTCGCTGCCCGGGCTTGTATCCCCCTTTTTTGGAAACGAGTGGATCCTCCTCCTCTCTCCCTCTGGATTTCGAAGGTCAACGAGATAATGCACATGGAAAATCTCACGTCTTTCCTGCATGGTACGACTGAGGCGTACATCAAAACCTGGTTCTACTGGTTCAGGTTTCAACAGTCTGCAGAGTACCGGACACTCCTGGGCTCTGACCCCTCCTCTGATTGATACTCTTGTTGTTCATTTCAAGTATTTGACCGGTGGTTGCTCCCGAGCCCTTCCTAACTGGCTGTGGTATGGTTGACCTGACGAGCGCTCTCGCTGGTTTCCTGACTGCTCACACTCACCCCTACCTACCCTTTCACCCTCTATGTTTAGTCCTCTCCCCCACCCACCTGTCCCACTAACCCACTCCCTCCTCCTCCCCCCCCCCTTTTTGTTTTGTTTTTTCTCTGTTGCTTTCTTTGTTTTTATTTTTTCTTGTGTTGCACTGTGTGCTTTTTTGTTCGCAGGGCGGGTGTTCGCCTTGTTTCTTGTAATTGTCTTTTCTTATTGTATAAAACAGAAAAAATTTTCAATAAAAATTTGTTACAAAAAAAAAAAAAAAAAAAAAAATAGACCAGCCGCAATAGTAATATAGCGATGACAGGCCTGGGAGCCTTCATTAGGCTCCCGGCTGTCATCAGGACAGGTCGGCTCCTGCGAGCCCGTTGCACAGGAGCCGGCCTGCAACTTTAAAGGTGAGGGGACCGGCCCCGGGGCTAATCTTAAACTTGTACAGGGGGGGGGGGTGTAACTCTTGCAGCGGAGATGCCAAAGCAGCTCCGGCATCACCGGAGGTGCTGGTTTCTATGGCGACCGCTCTGCAGCGGCGCCATTACACTTTTATGCCCGGTTCACACATGCTGATGGTCCGCATGAGGACCCCTACGGACGGAACACAAGCGCAACTGCAAGCGCTGTGCAGTTCAAGCGCACGGGCCCCATAAACTATAATGTGGTCCATGGGCTTGCAGCGCACTGCCTGCATGAATCGTGAATCGCTTGCAGTTGCGCTTGTATTCTGTCTGGGAGGGTCCTCATACAGACTCCTTACGGACGGAACACATCAGCATGTGTGACCCGGCCCTTACAGACACCGGGGCGGGTGTCGGGGCCGCAGCATTGTCACGCTACTGCCAGGAGCATGGTGATACTGTACATTTCAAACTGCAGAAGTACTTACGGTACTTCTGCTAGCGCGCCAGGAAGCAGACACATGCTGGGTGCGGGCCTGAGCTTACGTGGCCACGTCACCCGGCGTGTGATGGAGCAGTGGGGGGGGGGGGGGTCTGCGTTCCTGGCCTGCTAGCAGAAAATGATGACTAGTATAAGCCGAGGAGCACTTTTTCAGCACAAAAACTGTGCTGAAAAACTCGGCTTATACTCGAGTATATACAGTAGCTATTACAGTGTCGATTAAAAAATCTTGAATTCAGATCTGTTCAGCCTGTGGTCTAAAAGTGTGGGGTCTATATTTACCATACAATCCATAATTTTCAGATATTACTGTATTCTTTTATGTTACAGCTTAGTGGGCATTCACACTACTGTTGGTGTCCGCTCAGCAGTGTCCAGGGTTATTGTCCGTACAATAAAAGATTTTAGCAACAGACACTTGCTGGTCTTTTTGCAATTTCCATTCATTTCAATGGGATTTTATCTTGTCCTTTAGTGTTCGTTTACAACAATGTCCTTTTTTTCAAGCGGACAAAAAAATCCTACATGCAGGACCAGACATTTTTAAACGTAACAAAAATCAGATATTAAAGGGATTCAATCATTACAATTACATTTTTTTTCTCCCTAACATGACATTTTTTCTCCCTTCTTCCGGCGCTGACTTCAAACTTCTGAACATGCGCAGTCGGCTCTGCCGTTGGGCCTCGGGCAGAGCCGACTGCGCATGCCCGCGGCAATTTTCCTGTAGCTGCTTGCACAATAAACTGGTGTAAGTGGCCATTTTCATGTGCCTGAAAACATGTGAAAATGAGGCTCCTAGGTTCTGTTACAATTAACCTGCGATTTCTGAGCCTGGTGACTCGATGAACTTATCCTCTGTAGCAGAGGTGATTCTTGGTCTTCCTTTCCTAAGACTGACAGGGCACACCTGTGAAGTGAATACCATTTCCAGTGACTACCTCTTGAAGCTCGTCAAGAGTGTGCAAATAGAATATCCTATCCTACTAATATTATAAATGTGAAAGTTTCGATGTTTGTGTGTTTGTTAGTCAATCAATCACGCAAAAACGGCTGAACGGATTTGAATGAAATATGGCACATAGATTATAACCTCGATTAACACACAGGCTACTTTTTATCCCGATAAATTACATGGTTTCCAGACTATTATGTATTTATGTTCATATACTATATTACACTGCTGCTGCATCAGCCTTATCTCAGGTCCCAGGGCTGTTATCTCTCTGTGTAAACACACTTAACCCTCAGTGGTTTGTCTACACACATTTGCATATTATCTGATCTGCTCCAGGCACTGCAAATTGACATAGGCAAACACCTTTAATCCAAATTGGCAGTTTGTCAATTTTAAACATGCCTGGAAAAAGGAAATCTAATTGGCCGCAAACGAGAGCTATGAAGGAGCCAGAAGTCACAGAGCTCTCCACAAGCGGAGCTGAGGGGGATCATCGACGCCAACAACACATGCATTATATGGCGTTGCAGTGAGCTGCTGAGATGCCGGAACAATTACAGGCACGGTGCGAAGAACATCTTCAGTGTCAGGCCAGCTTGAGAGTTGCCACACCGCCGGAGCATGCCGATTATAAACACCAACAATACGCTTATTACATGGCGTTCCAGCGAGTTGCTGAGATGCTGGAACAATCCCGGGCACAGCGTGAGGAATGCGTTCAGCAACAGGCCAGCTTCACAGAAGTCGAAACGCCGGAGCAGGTGGATCATAAACACCAGGAACACGCTCATTATATGGCGTCCCAGCGAGCTGCGAGGAACAAGTTCAGCAGCAGCACAGCTTAAGAGCTGCCAAAGCAGGAAAACCATCGACGGCAGCAATTTGCTGAATATAGGTGGATCATCCACTCCAACAACCTGCAGGCAAAGTCGCAGGCAGAGGCTAGTAAAACATATTTTCAGTTATTTCACACATATAAATATGTGAGTGGCAGGGACAGGGTTAAACTTCACACTTTTTTTTTTTTTTAATGTGTCTTTGCTCCTACAGAGTGTTGGTGCATTTTTTTTTTTTTGTTTGTGTAAATGCGCTGCTAGCAATTTACCTGTAATAGTATATAAAATGTGCTGATGGCCATGCTGGCTACAGAGTTGATTGTTGCCAGTACAATATTTCCTTAATTGACCCTGCTAGAATGGGTGCTGGGTGGATTTTAGCTGATTCACAAGTTCTGTCAAGAGCCAAGAAACCATAGATGTTAATTAACTGCAATGGGCAGGAGGTTGGCGAGATTTTGCTTCAGAGGCATCTGGGTTCAGCCACTCCCTCATACAAGTTTATTCCTTATTTGCATATTAGAAAAAAACACTAATTTTGGTACAAATAAAGACACGATTCACAAAATAAAGTTATGAGCACTAGTCTATTATGTCCTAGAAAACTTAATAGTATGTACTTTTTATACCACTTAATTCACATGAAAGGGATTTTCTTATCTAAAACATTCATGGCAAATCCACAGGATTTTACGCAAATGATTTTTTGGTGAGGGGTCCATCCTCTGGGAAATGGGAGGTAAGGTGTTATGGCCATTTGTTCGTTTACAATAGTCATGGGGTGGAGGTTCCTGTTTTCTAAACAGATCTGGTCCAAGAAGTGGGACCTGTATCCATAAGACATCTGTGACGTGGTGGATGTGCCATAAATGTCTAAAATGGAGAAGAAAAAAAATCCCTAAGTTACTTGCTGCTGTAATAAAGCACATACATTTAAAAACAATAACAAGGACATGATTTCTAGAGACCTACATCTTGGTAGTAAAGCTAAAATTAAATAGTGATGTATTTCTTTTAAAACTGTACAATGTAGAAAGTAGGTGGATTTAAGATTGGCAAGTATATGTAAGAGCATAAATAACTCCTCTGCATCTTGTGCCTAAGGTTCTGCGTAAGTCTGCATACAAAATTGTAAATGGAGAAGCTGAGTATGTAGAAATCAATCCATCCAACCTTCAAGACTTTGTAGGAAAACCAATCTTCACTGTGGACAGAATGTATGATGTCACTCCTCCTGGGGTGGTGATGGGCCTAGCTTGGACTGCCATGGGTAAGAACAATAAAAGGTTTTCCTACAAAATGTATTCGTACTGTTTATCTACTCCATACTGTTTGTAAGAGCAGCAGGAACAGGTGAGTGTGGTTTTCTTTTTATACTTTTTTTCACCTCCATCAGCCTGATTAATGGATTAAATTTTAGGCTGGACAACCCCTTTAAGGGCTGCCCTTCACAATATATACTGGGAGCAGCTATTGTCAGATACTAAATGGGGGGGAAAAAATCAAGATCACAACAGGTAGGTCCTATCAAGAAAAGGCAGAGCTATTAAATGGGTTCTTTAGCTCTATGTAACTGGCAATAGTTGATGATGGTTGTCCCCAATACTGGTAATACATCAACCAAAATACTAAACTGGATAAACATAGAAATTGGCCAAACCAAACAAAATAAATGTGAGCAAGGCTTCAGGTTCAGATGGATTATACCAACGAGTATTTAACTCCTTCCTGATATCCGTGATAATAGTACGGCGGATGCTGGGTCTTTAAAGATGGCCGCTACTCTGCTGCAGTACAGTTGCCTTAGCTACTGAGTCTCCGCTATAATGTACTCTGATTGCAGACAATGCACACCAGGAACCCCCCCTAAAGTTAAAATAAATCGCCCCAGGCATCCAGATATGTTTCTTTTTACAGGACGGTTCCTGCATGGTGAGATTGTGGTGGCTGACCTATTCCTATGGCAGCCTGGAGCCTTATGAGGACTTCGAGTCCTGCAATATGTATTTTACTATGTATTTTTTCTGCAATAATAACATACCGAAATTCTCATAGACTGCAGTATAATTGTATTGCAGTCTAAGAGACTTGAAATCAAACAAGTACCGTATTTTTCGGACTATAAGACGCACCTAGGTTTTAGAGGAGGAAAATAGGGGAAAAAAAATTTTGAAGCAAAAAAAAATGGTAAACTATTTAATATATGGAAGTTGTAGTTTTGCAACAGCTGCAAGGCCACATTGACAGGTGACCCTGCAGCTGTACGGAGATCCATAGAGCGTTTTTTTTTTTTTTGTTTTTTTTTTGCGGGGCCAGATGTACTTTTTAGTTATACCATTTTGGGGAATGTCTATTGCTTACATCACCTTTTATTTAAATCAGAGGCAAAACGGTGAAAAAACAAACAAACCACGGCGGTTTGAAAACTATTAGTAGACTGGGCATTTTTGGACACAGGGATTCCTAATGTGTATAATGTGTTTCACAGTAATTTTCTACTTTTATATGTATTCTAGGGAAATAAGGGGATTTAGAAGTTTTATTTATTTTATTTTTTTAAAGCTTTTTATTTTTTCACTATTTTATTGCCCCTTCCCCCTAGGTGGCTTGAACCTGCAATCATTTTATTGCAAGTCCCATAGACGGCAATAGAAGTGTATTGCCGTCTATGGGAGATTCTCTACATTACTATTATGGCTGGTCATAGACCAACCGCAATAGTAATATAGCAGTGACAGGCCTGGGAGCCTTCAGTAGGCTCCGAGCTGTCACCAGAACAGGTTGGCTCCTGCGACCTCGCCGCGCAGGAGCCGGCCTGCAACTTTAAAGGTATGGGGGCAGTAGGGACTAGCCCCGGGGTGTATTCTACACTTTGGGGAAAGGGGGGTTAAGTTTTAATTCCTGCAATTAGAATGCATTCTAATTGTGGGCATTCGCTTTGGGCCTCCGTGTATAGCGGAGACCCAGTTGCTATGGCGACCGCTCTGCAGCAGAGCGGCCGGCATTATTTTTACAGACCAGCAAAAGAACGGCGGATGCTGGGAATGGGGTTTTAGATGCCATAGCAACCAGGTGTCCGCTATACGCGGAGGCCCACATTCAGACTATAAGATGCACCCTCATTTCCCCCCCCCCCCCAAATTGGGGGGGGGGAAAGTGCGTCTTAGGGTAAGTTCACACTACTGATACGCTGCCTGATTCTGAACGTTAAAACAAGGGGAGTACCATAATTTATAATGACGGCTATTATAAAGGAAGAGCTATTATTTCAAAAGGTGCTGTTATTTATTAGGGAGGAACTATAATATATAAGGGGACTAATATAAGGGGGGACATTTACAATAGCCCCCTGCTTACATATATATATATATATATATATATATATATATATATATATATATATATATAATAGGTCGTCTCTTATAAATATCTCACTTATAAATAATAGTCTCCCCATATATATAGTAGTCCCCTTCCATATGACTGTTACAGCTTATGAACAATAATAGTTCACTCTTACAATAGGCCCCCTCATATTTAATAGTTCCCCCACTATAAATAATAGCCCTTCTATAAATAGTTTGCCCCCTTGTCAAATCAGTTGCGCACCTCCCATGAGGCGACCTGAAGCGAGCGCTTCAGGCAGCGCTATGCCAGGGAGGGCGGCATTTTTGATTATCTAAGCCAGTCCAGGACAAGCTGCCCTGGACTGGCTTAGCACCGAGCGGTGGTTTGGGGAGGCCACTGGAGCAGTGCTGATCCAGCAGCCTCCCCTCACGCTCAGGCAGAGAGCAGGTCTTCTCCGTGCCTGCTCTCTGCTTGCGAACAGCACTAAGCCCTGCCCCCCTTCGTGAAGCCACGCCCCCTTCACTCTGCCTCACCCCTTCACTCCGCCCCCTCCTCCCAGGGGGGGGGGGGCGGCTTTCTGTAGTTCGCCTCGGGTGGCGAAAGGGGTAGGTTCACCCCTGGAGGTGCGGCGCTGTCTACTAGTGTCTCACTGGCAGAGCCAACTGCGCAGGCGTCGGAGGTGACGCCGAAGAAAGAAGGGGAGGATCCAGCAGAAGATAAAGGCGTCGCTGGAGCCTCTTTTCGAGCAGCAGTGGGGACGCCCCCATCGCATTTCCAGCGCTCGGGCGCCCCCATTGCTGCGAGAGAACCAATTTGCATACTGGTAAAAACCGGTATTTCTAAGGAACGGCGCGGCGGAGATCACATCTAAAGGTAAGAGACAAATAGCCTTTCTAAAGGCTATTCCGACGTCTTGTCTACAAAAAAAAAAAAAAAAAAAAAGTTTTTAATGGTAGAATCCCTTTAAAGAAAACTAACAGGTCTGTGAGAGTCAGAATTCTTACTGGTTGATACTTATTTCATGCAATAAAACGCAATGCAATAAAAAATATTTTCTGCATTCCATCTAAACAGTTGAAGTGTACTTATGATAAAAAGTACAGACTTTTCCATTCTTTATAGGTGGGAAAACTTGCTAAATCGGCAGTATGTCAAATACTTACTGTTATATATAAGGTGCAATTATGTATAATGGAGGAACTATTATATATAAATGGGAAGCAATTATTTATAAGTGGGCTATTAATTTAGAATGAAGGGAGACCTATATAGAGCTAGCTGTCCGTGTTAAGTAGCTCGAACAAAGAGTGTGGTCCTTACCCTCCTTAGGGAGAACCGTGATATGGGCCTGAAGAAACGACGGGGGAAACGCAACGCCTTCAATAGGCTTCCAGCTGTCATAGCAACTGATCGCCGCCCTCTGGTGACGTTCAGGAGGGCGGAAAATGGCGGCCGCCTGCACAGTTTATACGCTGCAGTCGCGTTTGACCACAGTTTGTAAACTGTTAGCAGCAGCGATCGGTGCGGGAACCAACCGCTGCTGTTAGCGGCAGGTCCTGGCTGTATTATACAGCGGCATCTGGCCTGTATGGAGCGAGCTCAGCTCCTGAGCTCGCTCCATACATCTGCATGCAACCCATGACGTAATACTACGTCAAAGGTCGCTAAGGGGTTGATATGTTTTGTGCAGCTATGTTTTAATTCACTTCCATAAAAAAAAAAATTGACACCGTTACACATGGCTAACGATAACCCATTGAGGTGTGTGTGTGTGTGTGTGTGTAAACCCTACTTTTATAGGTTGCTACATTTTCATCTCAAGGCCGGGGTCCCACGGGACGTAAACACCGCGATTTGCCCGCAGCAGAAACGCTGCGGGAAAAATCGCGGCATTGTACAGTGCAGGCAAAGTGGATGGGATTCATGCAAATTGTGGCTTTGCAAATCGCAGCACGTCAATTATATCTACAGAAACGCCGGCGGCTTTCTCGTAGATAAAATGTTAAGAGGAAAACTCTGTGAACTTTCTCTTAAAAGCGCTGCGGAAAGAACCGCAATGCGTTCACGCAGCGGTTCTTTCCGCAGCACTTTAGCGCTGCGATTACGGCCCGTGGGACCTTAGCCTAAAAGCAGAATTTCATACCTTCCAGTTCTGATCATTGCCTGTACATGTAGGCCTTAGTGATATGCATAAACTCTGCACATGTTGAATTCTTATTTTAAGGAGATGTCTCATGTAATGTTATGTTTGGGTTACACTTTTAAGAGCTAGTATAAATTTATATGTATTTTTTTAATGCATTTTTTTTCAATAAAATATCCACTTTAAATGAAGATTGTATGAAAGTGCCTGTTTGTATACCGACTAAATGCCAGTTCACACATGCTGATGTGTTCCGTCCGGAAGGAGTCTGCATGAGGGCCCCCCGGATGGAACACAAGCGCAACTGCAAGCGCTGTGCAGTTCAAGCACACAGACCCCATAGACTATAATGGGATCCGTGTGCTTGCCGTGCACTGCCCGCACAAATGATTTCTGCGGGCAGTGCGCGGCAAGCACATGGACACCATTATAGTCTATGGGGTCCATGCGCTTGAACTGCACAGCGCTTGCAGTGGCACTTGTGTTCCGTTCAGGGGGTCCTCATGCGGACTCCTCCTGGACGGAACACATCAGTATGTGTGAACCGGCCCTTAGTGGCATTTTAACAATGTATCTGGTGTCTACTTTCCGAAAATACCTACATTTTTTTTGTTTTAAATAAATGTTGTTGTAGTTTAGATTCTATTTGTATATGTCACAAGTGTGAAAACTGCCCAGGCTACGATTGTTGGGAAATATCCAAAAATATATGTCAATCTGTTTTTAGTGCTAATCACTTTTATATTAATATATGTTTTGTAGGTGGATCCACTCTCTTTATAGAGACATCCCTCCGTCGTCCTCTAGACAAGGAAAGTAAAGAAGGTTCTTTAGAAGTAACAGGCCAGCTTGGAGATGTTATGAAAGAGAGTGCGAAAATTGCTTACACATTTGCACGTGCCTTCCTTATGAAGAAACACCCTGAGAATAAATTCCTAGTGACATCACACATTCATTTGCATGTACCAGAGGTGAGAATAATACTTTGATCTTGGCACAAGAAATTAATTGGAAATTGGTTTCTTTTTTTAGATTGTGTATGAATCTGTATCCAGTTATACTCTGATTGTTTGGATCAACTGTAGTTTATTTTGAATGCTTTTTTTTTTTTTTTTAAATTGGGGAGTTTGTGATTTCGGACCTTCTCTAACTATCTGCTCGGCAGTGGCTCCGCAAATCAACAAACCTGCTAAATCTTTGCCCATCTTATCCATGATTAAAAGCCAGAGCTGTGGAGTTCATAGCTAAACCACTGACTCAGACTCATTTATAACTCCATTTTACGCTAGGTTCACACTAGCGTTCGGCAGAACGTTCTGTGGTTTCCGTTTTCTGCATGCAGAAGACGGAAACCGTCAGACCGGGTCCGGCCGTGAGCGGCGGTGAGCGTTTTATGCTCTCCACCGCGAAATGTTTTTTTTTTTTTTAAACTGAACACAGAGTACTGCATGTCCGACTCTGTGTCTGATTTTAAAAAACTGGTTTCGCGTCGGAGAGCATAAAACGCTCACCGCCACTCACGAACGGACATCTTTCTCACCCATTCAAATGAATGGGATTGAGAGAGTCCTGCAGGTTTCCGTCTCCTGCCTCTGTTTTGTGCAGGTAACGGAAACCTGCAGAACGGAGACTGGGCGCAGATGTGAACGAGCCCTTAGTCCAGGGGTAGGGAACGTACGGCTCTCCAGCTGTTGCAAAACTACAACTCCCAGCATGCATACTGGCTCTGCTGTTCTGGGAACTCCCATGGAAATGAATGGAGCATGCTGGGAGTTGTAGTTTCACAGCAGCTGGAGAGCCAAAGGTTCCCTACCCCTTAGTCAGTCAGAAGTCGTAAAGCTCCACTAATTCATTAGATACTGATTGAATTCATATTAAAGTAACTTTGCAATAAACTATGCATCTAATTAATTATTCAATATCAATCATCAATTCAATCATTATTTATGTTGAATCTGGAGTCTAACTTTTTTTTCCACCCAATTGTCAACTCCATGATTTTGACTCCACTGTCCAGTTAGGAGCCCTTCAGGTGCACACTGACCATTAGGTCTTACAGCTGACCGTCTCACAGACAAGTTGAAATGTCTCTCCTTACTAACCATCAAGTGCCCTTACTGCTCTGTTGACCTTCCTCTGGCTCCTTCATCCATTGTTCCTGCTCTTGTTCAGGCCCTTTAAGACCTACAACTTTCTCCTGTACAGTTCTTCCCTGAACTCTGTATTGAAACAGTACATGTCTGGAGATCTATTGTTTTCCATAAAATCACTATTACCTGGCTTTCTCTCTCGACCTGCTAGTAACACAATAGAGTCTTCATCTTTCAGATAATATTGAAAACTAAGAACTTGGATCTTTACCTCTGATCACCACCAGACTGTATACTCCAGACTTTTTCACCTGGGGCGCCATTGTTTTTCTCTGCTAACTCTGCTTAAAGGGGTATTTCCATGTACATAATCATATCTATACTTGTAGATAATTAAAAGTTAAACATTTTTGCAAATATAAGTAATTAAAAATTCTGTAGAGTTTTAAAGATTTTCTCGAACTTTCTTAGTGGTGACAGTCTGTTGTCTTGATCGGTTGCCATGGATACGACCACTAATGCAGAAACTTTAAATGCAGAAAATTTAAAAATAATCATGTAGATTTTTTTTAAATTTTCCCCTTTAAATAAGTGAAGCAGATTCCATTTTAGACCAAGCACTGCTTCTCTTCACACCACAGACCACTCCCCCCCCCCCCCCCTCCCTCTGTGCAGTGCCATTACTACTAGCAAAACATCACAGCAAGTTGGAGGGTAGATGAGTTTCAACTTTTTGCAAATCACTCAGCTTTGAATGGGGCTGCTTATCCACCATCCAGACTATCACGCAACCTTTTGTCAGTTTTTGTCATCTGTCTACATCCAGGAAGATTAATTACAGTGCCATAGGTTGCAAACGTTTTATGTTGTGCAACATGGACAAAGGAACATAAAGATCACTGGAGAAGGACTTGTAATTTTCAGGTTGTTATTTTTCCACAATTTTGGTTTTCAAGTCCTTAAGACAGTTGTTATTCTCTTCTTTCTGTTCCCCATCTTATTGTGCCACATATAGCCACACAATGTAAAGACTGCATCAACTTCTCTGGCTTCAGGTGTGATTTTTATATTGCCCACACCTGTTTCTTGCCATAAGTGAGTTTGAACAAGCATGCTTGAAACAGTTATTTACCCATAATTTTGAAAAAGGTGCCAACAATCTTATCTGGCTCATTTTTGGAGTTTTGTATGAAATCATGTCCAATTTGCCTTTTTTCTTTTTTTCCCCCCGTTTTTTGTGTTGTTCCAATGCAAACAGGATTATTTTGATACTCTTTCTGGGAGAAATACTTCATGTTCTGGAAAAATTTCATGAGTGCAAACCCTTTTTTAGTCCTTAGTCTTTCTCTCAGTCCTGTGGTTTCTATAATTCAATGACTTTTCCTTCTTGATGTTTCTCTTGTGGGAACAGTTTTTACACAGAATTTTACATATACTTGTGTAACAGTCACACATTTTAAGCCTTGGTCTTTAGAACATTCTACCTTACTTACTTACCGTATTTTTCGGACTATAAGACGCACTTTTTTCCCCCCGAATGTGGCGCCTGGCACCCGCTGTACTAGAGAGGCGGAAGCCGGAAAGGGATAGACGCCGGGGCCTGAGACATCGCTGTGCTTCTCTGCCCTGCATGAAGCCAGCAGCAGGAGGAGTGATGCTATTCCGCTCCTCCGTCCCCCCGCCGCTGGCTTCAGGCAGGGCAGAGGAGCGCAGCGATGTCTCAGGCCCGGCACCTGTGCCAGCGTCTATCCCTCCCCGGCATCCGCCTCTCTAGTACAGCGGATGCCGGGTCAGTATCGGTGGCCCCTTCTCCCCCGGAGCCGGTCCCCACCGGCCCCGTACCTGTAGAGTTGCAGGCCGGCTCCTGCGCGGCGATATCGCAGGAGCCAACCTGTTCGGGTGACAGCAGGGAGCCTAATGAGGCTCCCAGGCCTGTCACTGCTGTATTAGTATTGCGGCTGGTCTCTATGACCAGCCGTAATACTAATAGAGAGAATGTCCCATAGACGGCAATACACTTGTATTGCCGTCTATGGGACTTGCAATCAAGTGACCGCAGGTTCAAGCCCCCGGGGGGGAATAAAATAGTAAAAAAAAAAAAGCTTTAAAAATATAAATAAAAGTTCTAAATCACCTCATGTCCCTAGAAAAAAAAAAAATATATATATATATATATATATATATATATATATATATCATAAACCACCGGGGTTTTTTCAATACAAGGTGATTTAAGCAATAGATATTCCTCAAAATGGTATAACTAAAAAGTACAGCTGGCCCCACAAAAAAAAACACTCTATGCATCCCCGTACAGCTGCAGGGTCACCTGTCAATGTGGCCTTGCAGCTGTTGCAAAACTACAACTCCCATATATTAAATATTTTACCATTTTTTGCTTCAAAATTTTTTTTCCCTATTTTCCTCCTCTAAAACCTAGGTGCGTCTTATAGTCCGAAAAATACGGTATTTACTGGGTCTCCTGATCTGTGCATCCTCTATAAAGCTAAATTGTTATATGTGAAAAGATCATATTAATTCACTTTTGTTCTGTCTAGGGTGCTACTCCAAAGGATGGTCCTAGTGCTGGCTGCACAATTGTTACTGCACTTCTTTCCCTTGCGCTTGGACATCCAGCTCGCCAAAATGTGGCAATGACTGGAGAGGTATCACTAACAGGAAAAATCCTGCCTGTAGGGGGAATTAAAGAAAAAACTATAGCTGTAAGTATTCATGATTTAGTTGTCCATGCAGAATGTACAGCAATTTTACATTTTAAGGCTCCGTTCCCACAGAGTAACGCGCCGCTCATTTAGACACGTAAACACGTGTCAGAGCGAGGCGCTTCAAAACAGATCCCATTGATTTCATTGGGTGCCGGCTTATGCGTGCTACACATTGAAATCAATGAGAGGCTTTATAACCCATTGATTTCAATGGGTAGCGCGCATAAGCCGGCACTCATTGAAGTCAAAAGGATCTGTTTTGAAGCGCCTCACTCTGACACGTGTTTACGTGTCTAAATGAGCGACACGTTACTCCGTTGGAACGGAGCCTAAATGTAATTAACAAATAGTGTCTCCCCCACTTACTGTGTTTAAAATAGAAATACAACTTTAATAATTTTAGCAAAGCAGCTCTCTTCTCTGTTATGGCTGATGCAGAAACTTAGAGGTCTGACTAAGCTGTTGTAAATGAGCCAGTCACTCAACCTCACAGTACTGGTCAATTAAAGAATTCGGACATTTTCTTCTTTCACAGCACTTTGCTGTGGTCACTGGTCCCTGCATTTTTTAAATGCACATGGCTAAACGTTTTATGTGTTTGTTTCAAATATATGTTAATATAAAACATAAAATGCTGCTAGGACCTCCTGAAATTTGATGGTGCTTCTTCTGTTACTGAAAAGTCAAGTCATAAGCTTCTAAAACGTTTTGTAAGTTTACCTTAACTAATCACAGAGGGCAGCTTCATTTAGTCATGCAGTCATCATATTAAATCACACTTTGAAAGGCTGTATGTTAGGTAGGGTATCAGGCTGAGGTCTGACAGTGAGGGATATAATAGTAACACTGCACAGTCTTAACCAATGACTGTATGACTAGATGAAGCTGTTCTTTGCTCCTCCATGAATAGTTCAGGCCAATTTGCATAAGATTTTAAATGTTGTACATTCTGGAGTCAGTTTAGGATGAAGAAATCACCCAAAAGATTCCTAAAGACTAATATTATTTTCTTTTGTTTTCATTTCAGGCTAAAAGAGCAGGTGTTACATGTATCATTCTTCCTTCAGAAAACAAGAAAGATTACTATGATCTGGCTAAGTTCATCACTGAAGGATTAGAAGTGCATTTTGTTGAACACTATGATGAAATTTATGATATTGTATTTCCTGCACACTGACAACTGCCAGTCCCAGTAATTCTTTATTTCAGTCTCAGCCACTGGAATAGCTTGCTTTGCGTTGCTGCTAGGCAGCACTCATCAATTATGGCTACATTTACTATATCACTTGGTAGATATGACATTTGTTAAGTGATCAAATTATTAAAATGATTTTTATAGTATCTAACTTAAGCATCTATGTTTAGTTATTTTCAATTTAGTGTCTCAAACTGTGTCCCATGTGCATAGAAAAGATGTTGTCAAGCATGTTTCAATAAAGTCGTCCTATAGAATCCCTTATAAATTATTTACAGTCTTTAAACAGATGGTTAAGTGGAGAGTTATGATTTCTCTGAAATTTTTAGATACCAGATACCTTCCATAAACTTCCTAGGTAAAATTGGTCTTTCTAATTTGTCTTGTAACACTGAGTACTGTTAGTACTTAAAGGGTCTATGCACAATAAACAAAACTGTGCCGAATTGACGGCGTGTTAAAAAAAAAAAAAAAAGCGTCTCATTAATTTCAAAAAAAAATGGGTGGGACGCTTTTTTTTTTTTTTATATCTGGTGCTAATACCTACTACCTTCTAGGGCCCCCAAGGTTAAGAGAAAAAAGGCCCCCTGTATCTTGCTGGTTACAGACAGTTAACATACCTTTCATGTTACCTTTCCATACCTTTTACAGTTCTATACAGTCTTTGGAATCTGCAATCAAAATAAACACACAGTAGCTATCCCTGTTCTGCAAACGCGCAGTCTACAAACTTATTTTTCCGATATGGTGAACGCCGTACTTAAAAAAAAAAAAAAAGTGCTATTTGCTGTTTCACCTCTGATAAAAACTTGAATAAAAAGTGATCAATAGACATTCTCCCAAATGGCACAGCTAAAAAGTACATATGGCCCTGCAAAAAAATGCCATATGCATTCATATACATGGTTCGGGGGATATTGTCACTCCTTAGGGAGAGACCACCATATAGGTGTGTGGAGACTTGTTAAGCCTTTAGCACTCCACTTTGCAAGGAACTATGGGAAGAATATGCAAATCTGCCTTCCATGATGTAATTAGGAAGACAGTTGCTGTCTCAGTATTGCAAACCAATAGAGGGCGCTCACTGGAATGTGCAAGCCTGTCTTAAGACAGGATTCCAGTGAAATAACCCAATAATGGCTGCTCCCTTTAGCCTCATGCCCGACCTTCCAAGAGGCTATCCTCCGAACCCTGTCTAAGCCTCTCACCTCTACCAGGTTATAGTCCTCTCTACATCGGGCTGAAGAGATCCAACCAGATCGAAACAGCTGTCCTCGATTGAGAGACTATACCTGGTAATAATCCCAGCGTCATTGCAAAACAAAGGCCTCTTGGAAAGTCGGGCATGAGGCTAAAGGGAGCAGCCATTATTGGGTTATTTCACTGGAATCCTGTCTTAAGACAGGCTTGCACATTCCAGTGAGCGCCCTCTATTGGTTTGCAATACTGAGGCAGCAACTGTCTTCCTAATTACATCATAGAAGGCAGATTTGCATATTCTTCCCATAGTTCATATACATGGAAATATTAAAAAAAAAAAAAAAATTACGACTAAGAATTTTTTTTTGCAAAGTTTTGGATGTTTAAAGGGATCCTATCATTTAAACACTTTTTTTTTTTCTAGTTGACACGTCGGATTAGCCTTATCCGTTGCATCCGACACGCCGTTCGGTAGAAATACCAGTTTTCACCGGTATGCAAATGAGTTCTTTCACAGCACTGGGGCGGGCCCCAGCGCCCAGACAGCACTGGGGGCGTCCCCAATGCTGCCAGAGAACTCTCTCCTGCGACGCCTCCATCTTCAACAGCAACCGCGTCTTCGCCCGGCTGGGGTCACACTCAGCTCTTGCGCGCATGCACAGTACGCCCCTGTAGTTCTACTTTTGTATGAATGTAGTCTTGTAAATATTTATAATACAAACTATTTATGAATTTCCGGTGAGATTATGAAACTTTTGCTATAGTAGAGAAAAACGCTTTAGGCCAGGGCACCACGGACCGGAAACGCCGCGATTTGCCTGCAGCGGAGACGCTGTGGGAAAAATTGCGGCATCGTACAGTGCAGGCAATGTGGATGAGATTCATGTGAATCCCATCCCCACTTTGTAGAAAAGATTGCAGCGCGGACACGCAGCATGTCAATTATATCTACGGAAACGCCAGCGGCTTTCCCGTAGATATAATGTTAAGAGAAAGTCCACCAAGGAAAACTCTGTGAACTTTCTCTTAAAAGCGCTGCAGAACTGCAATGCGTTAACGCAGTGGTTCTTCCTGCAGAGCTTTAGTGCTGCGGATACAGCCCGTGGAGCCTTAGCCTTAGAATCCTGCTATCAACCTGCTCATTCCTCCAAAACTGCTTAATTTGCTGCTCAGATCCATATTCAGTAAAAGAAGACTTGAATTTGCCATCAGATATAGTCTATGTAGTCTATGGAAAGGAGAGGGGGAGATTTTTAGTACTTTTATTGCAGCAGTTTTTAGCTCAATGTGTTCATTGTATAGCAGCTAAACTCCACCGACCACTTCATAGAAGACCAGATTCCAGATGTAGCATGTTGTGGGGGAAATTGATGAAAATTGCAGAATATGCAGTGGCTTGCATGGCTGGGGGAAAGAGTTCGTGGTAAGTGGAAATAGTCATGAATAGAGATGGGTAAACTGATTTGCAGTGAACTATATTTCACCTGAAATTCACAAAAGTTGGAAATCAAAACTTTATTTTGGAGCAATTGACAAATGGTGGCTGCCACTAGAATCATGAGAAAGGAGCAGAGCTGGAAGATGACATGATCGGTCAACCAGCCTTTAATAGCCTCTTGTATCAGCCAGTTGTGAGGTGCTGTGCGTGTAGAAGTCTCTTAAGTTGTTATAGAAAACATACACTATGTGATCAAAAGTATCCGGACACCTGGCTCAAAATGACTTATAAGTTTGTGGCGCCCTCCATAGGTAATGCTGGATACAATATGGTGTTGGCTCACCCTTAGCCTTGATGACAGCTTCCACTCTTGCAGGCATACGTTCAATCAGGTGCTGGAAGGTTTCTTGGGGAATGGCAGTCCATTCTTCACGGAGTGCTGCACTGAGCAGAGGTATCGATGTAGGTCGGTGAGGCCAGGGTTGAGGGTGTGAAGCAGGGCTGGGGTGTGGTACCAATGCATGAGAAGCTTGTACTGGGTCTCATAGAAAGTTATGCGTGCCTGTGACCAAATAATCTGCCACTGACTGATCAAGATTTGTTCTATCTAGGGTCTCAGACCACCTGACCATATAATTGTGTGAGAGGGAAGACTGTCCCTCCAGTGATGAGAGGAGTTCATAGATACCCAAAGTTAGGTCTTTAGTGGAAGTGCCAGCACTACATAACATCTCAAAAGCAGTAGGGATAGAAGCCTGTTGGATTCCAAACATGGTGGTCATAAAGTGGGCTATTTGATTATAGTGAAACCACTCAGAGGTGCAGGTTAGAAGTAAAATATACAAAGGGTCTCCAAAATCAGTGTGTCAATAAGGTCAGCAAGGTGGAAGAGGCCTAGCCTGCTCCAGGAATGAACCATAGCAGCCGACAGTCCCACCAGGAGAAGTGGATTATAGAGGAAGGAAACCATGGAGGAGCGCTGCGAGGTCAATAGAAAACATCATACCAGATAGGCCCTAGGAGAAAGAGACCACAAAAAGGCTTTGGGGTGAACTGTTGCCAACCAAAGCTTCTTGATCTCAACCCATTATGGGGTCCGCGTGCTTTCATAAGCTCACCACTTGTCAATGCGATATATATTAGACCCCTTTTTATAATAATAGTTCCTCTCTCTATATATCTGTGTATATATACATATAGATAGATAGATAGATAGATAGATATTCCCTCCTCCCCCTGATTTATTATGAACAGATCTTTTTCATAAATACCCCCCTTATATAATAGATCCCCTAGAGTTATTAATACTATTCTCTCCTTATAAACACACACATATATTTATTCTTATTTATAATATCTAATAAAGCTGGGGGAACTATCATATGGGGGGAGGGGTTATAAGGAGGATCTATTGCTAATAAAGCTAGGGGAACTAACCCCCCCCCCCCTTCCTTAAATAATAGTCCCCCTATGGTTAACAATAAATCCTCCTTATTAGAGATGAGCGAACACTATTCAAAACAGCTGTTTCGAATAGCACGCTCCAATAGAAATGAATGGAAGCGGCCGACACGCAGATTTTGGCTACGTCCATTCATTTCTATGGGAGCATGCTATTCGAAACGGGAGTTTTGAATAGTGTTCCCTCATTTCTACCCTGTTAGTAAATATCTGCCTCCTATCAATAATAAAGCCTTTCAATTTGTCAGTAAATACCTTTAACTCACCTTCCCAGGCTCCCCGCTAGAGGCCTCCGGAGAAGGTCCTGTGATGATGTCACTACACCACGCCCCCTTGTCACCAGGTACTTCTCCGGAGTGCTCTATACAGTGATCTATGTCAGAGCAGGGACTACAGCTCCCTGGTCTATCATAGACATTCACAGTAATACACTAGTATTAACTAGGGCTCCCCTGATCCGAAGCATCAGACCAATCTTCTGGTGCTGCGGATCCCGGGACCCCTTTGGAGTTGGGGGCCCTGGGCAATTATGCATTAGCTGCCCCCCCTAACGCCGGCCCTGCCTGGAGCATAGGTGAGGTGGACGGCCCATGACTGACCTCAGAGTTGGAACAGGATTCCTAGGAACACAGTGCTGGGTCCAGCAAGCCAGGAGAAGAAGTTAGCGCCGGCGTTTCACAGTTTCCTCTCCTGGTACCCCAGTTTAGACTGGGATAAACTAGAGGGGGACATGATGCTGCAGCAGCTGGAGGGTGGCATTAAACAGTGGGGGTAGTAAGAGGGGAACAATAAATTAATGACAGCTGCAGCAGAACATTAAACTGGGGGCAATTAGAGGGGAATATTAAACTCAGGCAGCTGGAAGGGAACATTAAACCATAGGGGTATCTGGAGGAAGACATTAAACTGGGGGCAACTAGGGGTCCCCCTCTAGCTACTCCCCAAGTTTAATGTCTCCTCTCCATCTCTGCCCCTAGTTTCTTGTCCCCTTTCCATCTCTGTCCCCAGTTTCATGTCCCCCCACCACCTCTGCTCGCAGTTTCATGTCCCTCCATCTCTGCCCCCAGTTTCATGTCCCCTGTCATCTGCCCCCTCTCCATCTGCCCTCAGTTTCATATTCCCCCTTCATCGTTGCCCCCCCCCTCAAGTTTTATGTCCCCCCTCCAGCTCTACTTCCCATTTCATAACCCCCCCTTCATCTGCCACCAGTTTAATGTCCTCCTCAATCTGCACCCCTTCATCTGCCCCTAGTTTAATGTGCCCCCTTCATTATGTTCTCCCTTAATTTACCCTCAATGTTTAACATAAAAAACACTGATGCTCACCTCTCCTTGCTCCCCTGCAGCTCTGTCTGCAGTCTCAGTCAAGGAGTGCAGTATGAGGGCCGGAGCACAGTGGCGAAGCTAACAGCTCCTACTTCATTTACCAATGTATTCAGCTCATCTGTGACCTCCAGATACAGATGAGTTGAAACCGGGACACACCTTCTGCCGACCGGGACGGCAGGACAAAACCTGGAATCCGTTGTTAATGGCTGCCCCCCAGTCGTGTGCTACTTCTGATGGTATTAGGTGAAGCACATGTGGGTGGTGGCAGAGGAACAATCCCCATGCACTCCAAGTTACAGCAGAAGAAACAAAAAAAAAAAATTGTGCTGTGACTTGTACTGCTTGGGGGACAGCTCTTCTGCTACCCCCCACATGTGTTTCAACTAATACCATCAGGGATAGCACACGTGCAAGGGCAGCCATTAGCGATTGCTTGACACACACACACCCTCCCTGATCATTGATGGTATTATATGAAGCACATGTGGTGGGGCAGATTTAAACATAAAAAACTGATCTGTTTTATTTTTTAGCAAAAAACTGATGCACATCTGTTAACAGATCAGTTTCTTTGATGTATTAATTGACATTGGTTTGCATCAGTTTTTTTTTTTTATTAAAATAAAGAATCCATTAAACTGATCAGTTAGGGGGCGTTCACACTATCATTGGTGACTGTCAGTAGTGTCCGTTGCTATTGTCCGTTACAAAATTTTAGCAACGGACACTAGCTGAACTGTCACAAATCCATTAAAATTACAATTCCCCACTCACACTGTACAGCACGAACGCCCTTCTGACTGTAAAGAGCTACGGTACCGGCAACTAGCTCTTTACCTGAGGCACAGATCGGGAAAGCCGACAGTACGCTGAATTCAGCTGAATTCGGCTTTCCAGCAGTATATAGAACTGCCTGTGCCCAAACCCATGAAAGGTCCTCTTTAACCCCTTAACGCTCAGCTCAGTAATAGTACGTCCTCGCAAGTACTATGTTAACGCTCAGGTCAGTAATACTACTGACCAGTAATGGCGCGGGCACAGAAGCTGTGCCTGCGACATTACTCCCGGCACCCGACTGTGTTACACAGCCAAGAGCTGGGACGAGCTGCCCCATGAAACCATCGGTCAGGGCGCCGCTCCGATCGCCGGTTTTAACCCTTTAGATGCCACAGTCAAACATGTCCATCGTATCTAAATGGTTGCGCGATATACTGACCCCCTCGGCACCCCCCTGTGGCGAGATCGGGGGTGCCCTGATGAATTTTATGCAGCCCGGGGATTGGCTAGTGACCCCGGGCTGCTAGGACCACCGTCTACCTTATTGATCCTGCCGTTCTGCCGGAAGTGTGTCTATGCGTCTGCATAGACACACTTCCTCTATAGTCTACAATACACGTGTATTGAAGGCTATAGTACTGGACCAGCAATCAGAGTATTGCTGGTCCAAGTGTACTTATAGAACAAATAAAAAATGTGAAAAAAAGTGTAAAAAAAAAAAAAAAAAAAATTAATAGTTTGTGAAATAAATAAATTAATAAAGCTCCAAAATTCCCTTTCCTATATCAAATGAGTTATATAAAAAAAAAAAAACTAAAAATTAATAAAGACAATGCATATTTAGTATCGCCACGTCCGTAACAACCTGTACAATAAAATTAAAACATTATTTCACCTATATGGTAAACGTTGGGGGAAAAAACGAAAAAAAAAACGCCAGAAATAATAATTTTTTGCCATCTCACCTTACAAAATATGCTATAAAAAGTGATCAAAAAAATCATATGTACCTCAAAACAGTACCAATAAAAAGCACAGGTTGTCCCGCAAAAAATAAGCCCTCAACCAACTCTGTCAACCGAAAAATAAAAATGTTATGCATCACAGAATATGGCAATGCAAAAATCATTGATTTATGTTATGGCATACAGACACCGGGACGGGTGCCAGGCCGCAGCATAGCCATGCTCATAGCAGGAGCGTAGCGATGCTGCTCATTTCAAAGTGCAGAAGTATTTACAGTACTTCTGCTAGCAGGCCTGGAAAACAGACCCCCCACTCCATCACATGCCGAGTGACGTGGCCACGTAAGCTCAGGCCCGTACCCGGCGTGTATCTGCGTTCCGGGCCTGCTAGCAGAAGTACCTAAGTACTTCTGCAGTTTGAAATTAACAGCTTCGCTACGCTCCTGCTATGAGCGTGGCGATGCTGCGGCTCGGCACCCGCCCCGGTGTCTGGATGCCGGGTCTGTAACTCTAATGTCGCCGCTCTGCTTCAGAGCGGTCACCATACCTACCGGCACCTCCGCTGTAACTTTTACAACAGTAATATCGGAGCTCCCTGCAATCAGAGATTGCATGAGCTAGGACATCTCCGCTGTAAGTGTTACAGTGGAGATGC
The DNA here is from genome assembly GCF_031893055.1 of Leptodactylus fuscus. Taxonomy (NCBI): domain Eukaryota; kingdom Metazoa; phylum Chordata; class Amphibia; order Anura; family Leptodactylidae; genus Leptodactylus; species Leptodactylus fuscus. The sequence goes on from NC_134265.1 coordinate 215,814,196, forward strand.
TCTACGATGTCCTGGTACGAGGGGTCCGGGCAGGTGCCGCCATGCTGCTGGAGGGAGGAGCGAGCTGGTCCAACCGCTCTCTCAAGGGCGATCCTTTATATAGGAACTGCGGCCAGACCCTGGCAGAAGCACTTTTGCCAGGGATTCCCCTCAGCGCTCCTGCGCGGCCGGCTGGCTGGGGATTCCCCTCAGAGCTCTTGCCGGGGATTCCCCTCAGAGCTCCTGTAAAGGCTCCTCGGCCAGCAGTGCTTCTCTTTTGCAGGCTGCTCTATGCAGCCTGCAAAAGAAATGACAATTTTTGCAATGTAATGCATTGCATTAGTGATCAGACCCCCTTGGGTTCAAGACCCCTAGGGGGTCTAATAAATGCAAAAAAAAAAAATTAAAAAAGTAAAAAAAATAAATAAAAATAAAGTATTAGTAAATAAAAAGTATTCAAAATTCAAATCCTCCCCCTTTCCCTAAAACTAATACTGTTAATCCTGTGAAACACATACGTTAGTTATCCCTGTGTCTAAAAACGCCCGCTCTACATATCTATGAATATATTTTTCCTGTACGGTAAATGCCGTACCGGGAAAAAAAAGTTGTCTAAATGCCCCTTCCCCGAGACTGAGTTTTTTCCCCCCCACTTGGAATTCAGCCTGACTACATCCAGGCTAAGTATAGGGTATCTGCACTGCTCATATTCAGTCGGGAAGGGGTTAATAGGAGCACTGCAGATACCCTATATTCAGCCAGGTTGAATTCCAAGTGGGGGGAAAAAAAAACAGTCCTCAAGCTCAGGGAAGGGGTAGACAGACAACCAAAATACCCCCTTCCTCAGCGTCTACTGCACTCAAAAACTCCGGCCATTTTAATTTTTGAAATTTTCCAGTAGCTGCTGCATTTCCCCCCTAGGCTTATACTCGAGTCAATAAGTTTTCCCAGTTTTTTGTCGTAAAATTAGGGGCTTATACTTATAGTGCCCGCACTATGGCTGGGACCGCAATTTCGCGCATGCGCAGTACGTTCGGCAATCTTCGCCGAACAGAGCGTACTGCGCAGGCTGAAGAAGGAAGGGGAGGATACCCAAGACCATAGAGGCGGCGCTGCGGTCGGTTTCCGAGCTGCAATGGGGACGCCCCCATCGCTACTCCTGCGATGGGGGATGCCCCCATAGCTGCGAGAGAACTAATTAGCATACCGGTACAAACCGGTATTTTGAACGAACGGCGCGGCGGAGAGCACTTCCAAAGGTAGGAGACGAATAGCCTTTCTAAAGGCTATTCCGACGTGTTAACTAGAAAAAAATGTGTTTTAGTGGTAGAATCCCTTTAAGGCCCAAACTACCCTGCGTCCTTAATGGGTTAAGAGAAAAACAGTTTGGTACAAAAAGGATTCTAAATGGTTACACAACAGATACCTGAATTTGTCTATTTAGACCAGGGGTCTCAAACTCAATTTATCCAGGGGCCGCTGTAGGTAGAGTCTGGGCCGCATCAGGTTTTCCCTTTTTTTTGTTCGAAAAGTCGCCATATTCTGACAGCCGTAACTTTTTTATACTTCCGTGTACAGGGATGCATAGGGAGTCTTTTTTTTTGTGGCGGGGTGTACTTTTTAGTTATACCATTTTGGGGAATTACTTTTGCTTTGATCATTTTTGATTCAAATTTTTATCTGATTTTGCTTTTTTTTCCCACTACAGTGTTTACCGTACAGGAAAAATATTTTTATAGATTTGTAGAGCAGGCTTTTTCGGACACGGTGATACCTAATGTGTATGTCTTTCACAGTATTCAACTACTTTTATATGTGTTCTAGGGAAAGGGGAGTGATTAGAATTTTTTAAACTTTCTAATTTTTTAAACTTTTTTTAATTTCTTTTTGCATTTATTAGACCCCCTATGGGTCTTGAACCCCAGGGGGTCTGATCACTAATGCAATGCATTACAATGCTAATGCATTGCAATACATTGCAAAAAATTGTCTTTTTTTTTTGCAGGCTGTATAGTGCAGTCTGAAAAAGAAAATCACTGCAGACCAGACAGGGAAGCTCCTGGCTGTCATGCCAACGTGATGTCGGCCCTGGAGCATGCTCCGGGCGCCAGCGATCACCGGCAAAATGGCCTAGGCGCCTGAGGGGTTAATGCCTCCAATCGGTGCGGGCACCAACCGGAAGCATTAGCGCTGGGTGTCTCCTGTGACAGTAGACACCCGGCAGCTATGGCGGCCGCCTGACTCCCGGGTGGCCACCATAGTTAAACACCTGGCACCCATCGGGGGCTGCAAACTATCATTACGAGGGCCACAGTTGGCCTGTGGGCTGCGAGTTTGACACCCCTGATTTAGACGCTTAGTCAAAGGGTGACCGTTCAAAAAAAAATAGATAATTTATGTCTGTTTTTGACCAATTGCTTTTTTTTCTTTTCTCTGATTCATTCCAAGCATGTCCAGAGGAAAAAATGGATTGCTATCTGTTCGTAATCCACTTTCCATATACCTCAATGTTTAAAAATACCGGATGGGTTGCTGTCTATCTGGAAGCCTTATTTTTTTTGAACGGAGAAAAAGAATTGCAAGTCTGACTTTTCTCTCTGTTCAGAAGAGTGGATACCGGACTGACGCAGACCTGCGGATGGATTTTACAACTCATTGAAATCAGCTGTTGAGGATTTTAAGATCGTTTCAAAAACTGATTTCGTGCGGAGAGCCAAACGCAGATGTGAACCCAGCCAAGTGTGGACACTGTACATAATGAATCCTCATCAAATCCTGAATATGAATATATATATATATATTATATATTATATATATATATATATATATATATATATATATACACACACACACACACACACACACAAATATATATACAACATATACAAATATTCCTAAAAGATCACTTTATACTTCAATTATGATCCATTTAAAATATGGAACATGATGTCTTGTAAAGCAGCTTGTATAAACAGTATGGCGGTTTCCAGGTACACCCGCATAAACTAATAGAACGCAACACAACCCAAAAATCCTCTCAGTATTAACTGCGCATCGCATAGTCTCAGTACACAACACTCAGCGTCCACCCGCGGGTGCCCGTATGTTACAAGAACCAATAGGAAGCCGTCGTTACTCACTAACCTAGACGATTACAAGTCACGTGATATTTTCCCGCGATCTTCTTCATGGCTGCTGACGGAGAGAAGAGCATGGTTTCGGTTGCTGTTGCTGTGCAGGAGGGTGGTGAGAACGATAAGAGTACAACTGTTAGCGAAGAACATGCGAACGCAGTGGCGCCAACGCCGACAGTTACCTCACAGAAGCTGGTTAAACTTCCATTGTCAAGAGTGAAGGCTCTAATGAAGTCGGATCCGGACCTGTCTCTTGCCAGTCAGGAGGCTGTGTTTATCATCAGCAAAGCAACGGTGAGGCCCTGACAAGAGCTGCAACGGCGGGCACGTCTTTAATATTCTGTATGTGTCACTGGGGTACAAGCCTTCCACATGATATCTGACGGCTGCTCATTGTGCTTTATAGAGCCTAAATTAAAGGGGCTCTATCAGCAAAATTATGCTGATAGAGCCCCACATATACGTGAATAGCCTTTAAAAAGGCTATTCAGGCACCGTAAATGTTATAGTAACCCCCGGTCCCGTTTTTAAATAAAAGTATTAAAACATATATGCAAAACTTACCTGAACGTGCACCATGGGCGGTGATGCACGATGTGACGTCCGCTTCGGGCACGCCTGCCTCTTCTGTCTTCTTGGAGTAACGCCCTCTGGTTTCGTGTCTTCTGGCTTCTTCTCTTCAAATCCCGCGCCTGCGTAGTAGCGCTCCCCTCCGAAGCGCTACTGCGCATGCTCACTCGCCATTTTACTTAATGGCAGTTCGTGAGTGAGCCTGCGCAGTTAGGAAACGACGCGGACCCCATTATAGACTATAGGGTCTGCGGATTTCCTAAGGTAACTGCTTTTTTTTTTTTTTTTTTTTAATATATAAATATGAGGATTGGGTCTCCCCGAACGGAAACCCATGCGCAGATGTGAGCCAGGCCATTTAGGTCATTCTTTTTTTCAAAGTGGACTTTTCACATCCTCACCGATGTTTCATCATTACTGGGCTGTGAGGAACGCCCCCATCAGGTGGTATTCTTGCATAGACTTGTAATGTCGGGGGACGTTCCTCACAGCCCTTCTGATAGTGGGGACACATCGGTGCCAAAATTTCCAGCATCAGGCTGCATACCAGGAAAGCTGACAGTGCGCTGAATTTGGCTGCCGGCTATTTAATCTTGGGTTTCTTGTTTGTTCTTAAAGGGATTTTACCATTAAAAACTATTTTTTCTAGGTAACACGTCGGAATAGCCTTTGGAAAGGCTATTCGTCTCCTACCTTTTGGATGTGCTCTCCGCCGCGCCGTTCGTTCGAAATACCGGTTTGTACCGGTATGCTAATTAGTTCTCTCGCAGCGATGGGGGCGTCCCCCAGCACAGGAGAAATTCGATGGGGGCGTCCCCATTACTGCTCGAAAAAACCGACTGCAGCGCCGCCTCTATGTTCTTCTGTATCCTCCCTTCCTTCTTCAGCTTGATGTCGGACACCTGCACAGTACGTTCTGTTCGGCGAACTCTGCCGAACGTACTGCGCATGCCCGCGGCCATAGTGCTGACACCGCAATTTCGCACATGCGCGGTATGTTCCTCAAAGTCTTCGCCGAACAGAGCAGGCGTTCGACATCAAGCTGAAGAAGGAAGGGGAGGATACAGAAGAACATAGAGGCGGCGCTGCAGTCGGTTTTCAAGCAGCAATGGGGACGCCCCCATCGCATCTCCTGCGCTGGGGGACGCCCCCATCGCTGCGAGAGAACTAATTAGCATACCAATACAAACCGGTATTTCAAACGAATGGCGCGGCGGAGGGCACGTCCAAAGGTAGGAGACGACTAGCCTTTCTAAAGGCTATTCCGACGTGTTACCTAGAAAAAATTGTTTTTTAATGGTAGAATCCCTTTAAAGATGACCTTTCACATCCTCTAGCACACACAGCTTTATATACCGCAAGAAAGCAGACAGCTTTCCCATTATGTCCCCCTGGTGAAGAGCTATCAGTGCCGTTACCGTAGGAACACCGCACCCAACAGTAGAGTCCATAATGCTATACTGTGAGGAGGCGTTCTTTACCGCTCAGCCATGACGCGGTAAGGTACATGTCCCCCTCCCCAGTACTAGTCTATGGACAAGTGCTGTCGGGGTGGGAGGGGTTTCCTCACCGCTCAAAGTCATGGCTGGGCGGTAAAGAATGCCCCCTCTGACAGTATAGCTTTATGGACTTTACTGTCAGGAGGGGTGTTTCTCATAGACTGTCAGAAATGCCCTTCTGACACTAAAGAGCTACGGTAACGGCACCGATAGCTCTTCACTGGGGGGCACATAATGGGAAAGCTGATGTCGGCTTTCTAGTGGTATGTAAAGCCGCATGTGCTGAGGACATGAAAGGTCTTCTGTAAAGGGGCTCTATCATTGGGAAAAGTCATTTTTAGATAAGCCCATACTTCATAGCCTTTAGAAAGACTATTTCACTCATATTTCAGATTCAAAACTTTATAATGTACTTTATAGCAGTATATGGATAAGGGAAGAAAAGATCTCCTCAAACTCTGTCATGTTTGAAGTGAAGCTGCTACTATACATTTGGGTCTCTTTAACCCCTTCCCGCCGATGGCACTTTTTGACTTCCTGACCAAGCTCTATTTTTCAAAACTGACGTGTCACTTTATGTGGCAATAACTTTGGAACGCTTTAACTTACCAAAGTGATTTTGAGATTGTTTTCTCGTAACACATTATACTTCATGTTAGTGGTAAATTTTTGTTATGTTTTGTGTTTAATTATGAAAAAAATAGGAAATTTGGTGGAAATTTTGAAAAATATGCATTTTATAAAGTTTGAAATGATGTGCATTGCATACAGACAGTCAGACCGCCAAAGTTATATCATAAATCTCGTCCCAGATCTCTGCTTTATGTCGGCATCAAACTTTAGTCACCCTTTCATTTTTTACGGACATTATAAGGTTTACAAGTGAAACAACAATGATAAAAATTTTCAAGAAATTTCCAAAACCCATTTTTTAAGGGACTAATCCAGTTATGAAGGGGTTTTGAAAGACCCTTGTATTAAAGCCCCCATAAATCACCCCATTTTCAAAACTGCACCCCTTAAATAAGCCAAAACAACATATATCAAGTATTTCAACCCTATAAGTGCTTAACAGGAATTAAGACAAAATGGAGGTGAAATTTTCAAATTTGATTTTATTTTACTAATATTTTCGTTTAGCCCTAGAATTTGCACATTCGCAAGGGGTTAGGTTCTCCGGACTACCATAGTACCCCACTTGTGGGTGTAAACTAATATGTGGACGCACAGCGAGACGCAGAAGGGAAGGCGCACCAAGGAGCTTTTAGAGGGCAGATCTGGCTGTGATCAGTTTCAGGAACCATGTTGCATTTACAAAGGCCTTGAGGTGTCAAAACAGTGCAAACCTTAGAAAGTGACCCCATTTTGAAAACCGCACCCCTCAAAGAATTTATCAAGTGATGTAGTGAGCATTAGTAACCCAGAAGTGAATATATAAGCTGTGCGGAGTAAATTGGGTACACCAAATCCCATTCTATTTTCCCACTATCTCCTATGACACGGATGGGGAAGAGGGGCATTCTGGGGGTCAGCGCTGGTGTATTCTCTCTCATAAGCTCTAAATATGGAGTGTCCCCTGAAAACATTCGCTCAGCATATACATTTCCTTCTAGTCATAGCCACTTATGTCCTAATGATTTGGCGACTTTTGGGGTTTTTGTCTACACATTGTACAAGCTAGATTTTTATTTTCTGGCAATGTGGCCATATGAGGGCTTGGTGTTTGCGGTATTAGGGTGCATTCACACTACTGATACGCTGCCTGATTCTGAACGTTAAAACAAGTTCAGAATCAGTGCGTATAAAGCAGATCCAATTCATTTCAATGGGAGCCGGCATATGATCGCTCCCCATTGAAATGAATGGGCTGCTTTTTTTCACTACGAGCACTCCCATTGAAGTGAATGGGAAGTGCTCGCGTGTACAGCTAGCTCTGCTCATTCCGAGCCGTACACGCAAGCACTTCCCATTCACTTCAATGGGAGTGCTCGTAGTGAAAAAAGCAGCCCATTCATTTCAATGGGGAGCTCTTGTATGCCGGCTCCCATTGAAATGAATGGGATCTGGCTTTATACGTTCTGATTCTGAACGTATTTTAACGTTCAGAATCAGGCAGCGTATCAGTAGTGTGAATGCACCCTTAGGGTGAATTCACACTGAGTAAACGCTAGCTTATTCTGAACGTAAAACACGTTCAGAATAAGCGGCGTCTAAAGCAGCTCCATTCATTTCTATGGGAGCGGGGATACGAGCGCTCCCCATAGAAATGAATGGGCTGCTTCTTTCACTCCGTGCAGTCCCATTGAAGTGAATGGGGAGTGCCGGCGTATACGGCAAGCTCTGCTCATGCCGGAGCGTACACGCCGGCACTCCCCATTCACTTCAATGGGACTGCACGGAGTGAAAGAAGCAGCCCATTCATTTCTATGGGGAGCGCTCGTATCCCCGCTCCCATAGAAATGAATGGAGCTGCTTTAGACGCCGCTTATTCTGAACGTGTTTTACGTTCAGAATAAGCTAGCGTTTACTCAGTGTGAATGTACCCTTAGATGTACTTTTCAATGCCACCATTTTGGAGTGCCTGTAACTTATTGACTACATTTTATTAACTCTTTCTGGGTGGATATGTAAAAGAAAACATCAATTCTAGCATTGCTTTTAGCATTTATTTTTTTCCCATACAGCATAAGTAACGTTATCTTTATTCTGCGGGTCGGTACGGTTTCGGCGATGCCTCATTTATATTATTTTTTAATGCGTTGCTATTTGTGCAGAATAAAATTCAATTCAGGGGAAAAAAATCAATTATTTTTGCATCGCCATCTTCTGAAAGGCATAACATTTTTATTTTTCGGTAGACAGAGCTGGTTGAGGGCTTATTTCTGCTTTTTATTGGTACCATTTTGGTTTTCATCTGACCATTTGATTACTTTTTATTGAACATTTTGTAAGGGAAAGGTGGTGAATAATCATTATTTTGTGCAGTTTTCTACATTTTTTTTATGATCGGGTTAAATAATGTTTTAATTTTATTGTTCAGGTTTTTACGGACGCGGTGATACCAAATATGTAACTTTTTTTTTTTTCTATTTTTCTTTATTTTACATAAGTCATTTTATATGGGAAAAAGAAATAAATAAAGCCCCAAAAATCCCTAATTTATTTTAAACTTTTTTATTTTTACTTTTTTATAACTTATAAAACGTCGCGGGGGTGCCGATCGGCACCATCATGTCCCGATCCCCGGAGATCTCAGACTGGCATCTCGGGGGTTAACACCCGCGATTGGACGCATTTCCGGCCGTGGGTGTTACAGGGCATTTTCAGCCCTATGTTACGGCTGACAGCCGCAGGGCATAGTGCACACACAGTTTCTGCGTGCGCACCATGCAGCCGCCGTAGTACTACGGTGGTTTGCGGGAAGTCCTTCCCGGCAGTGCCGTACTATTACGGCTGATGTCGGGAAGGGGTTAAACCACAGAGTACAATAAGCAGTGGCCCAGAGGATGTGAGTAAACATTTTTTTTAAAAAAGTCACTCCCCTCTCCTGGGTTCTGTAGCGACTCATTTCTATTTTTGGTCCTTGACATGTCAGAAGACTCGCTGAAGCCTGTGATTGGGCATCAGTGGTCACATGGGTCAAGCAGCATTTTGACGCTTGTATCTATGCGTCATGATTCCACGTCTCCCTGGGGTCAGGTAGAAGTGCTATAGATGACCGAGTCGTGCCAAACCCCAGAAGTGAGTAACACGGTATCTTTTTTTTTTTTTTTTTTTTTTTTTTTTTTTTTAAATGTTTGATCGCCTCCGCTTATTATATTCTGAAGAGACCCCAGAGTGTAATAATAGCATTTCTGATTTGGAGATATTTTTTCTGAACTCAACTGCAGGTAGAACCTTGGAAATGTTATAATAACTGGACCAAAATAACCTTATTTCAGTGCTACCCTTTTTCTCCAAAATAAGCTATGGCTTGAATTTGCAGCCACTGTCAGTTAGAATTGGTGGATCAGCGCTTCTTAGCCTCTTAACCACTTCCGGACCGTCCATAGACTATATACGTCTGGGAAGTGGTTGCCTTGTTCTGACAGGACGTACCTGTACGTCCAGTCAGAACACAGCAGCTGCACGGAGATCGTGCAGCTGCTTTCAATAGGAGCCGGCTGTAACTTCAGCTGGAGCTCCCAGAGAGAAGACAGGGCAGATTTATTACCTCCCCTGCCTTCTCGATCGCTGTGTATACAGCACTCAATGAGCGCTGTATACACAGCTATGGACGCTGCCATAAATCAGCTGCCCTCTGACCCGGCGGACACGTGATCCACTGGGAGCAGCGTCTTACAAAAGCTGCTGGGTCTTACAGGACCCCAGATCAGCTCTATAAGGTGTGTATACAGCGTGCAGGAGGTTGTATTTCTCCTGCAACTGGGTCTAAATGTAACAGCCCCAGTTATAGGAGAAATCAGCCTCAAGTACAAAAAAATAAGTGATCAGATGCCCCCAAAGGTCTCTTATCACCTTATAATAAAAAAGTTTTTTAAAAAAAATGTAAATAAAATAATAATAAAAAAATAAATAAATAATACGATAATAAAACGCCGTTATTAAAGGTTATAGCCCCACCCCCAACGACACCATACAAAATCAAAATTACCGTAACTGAGTGGAAAAACTATATTATAAAGTTTTTCAGTGACACTTTGTGTTATTAAATTAAAAAAAATTATAAGTTGAAAACAAGACACAATTTCCCTCCTATTTTGTTTATATTTTCCTGGATATAAAAAAAATTAAAACACATTCGAAAATAAAGATAACATAAAAATAAAGCCCTATGTGTCCCCGAAAAAAGACGCAAAAATTAGTTGACTGAGACTGGTCTGGTCTGTGTCTGGTCCTGGACCACAAATTGGCCCGGTACTGAAGTGGTTAAAGGGGTATTCTCATGTATATAACCATTTTTAAGTTTGTAGATAATTAAAAGTTGAACATTTTTGAAAGTATAAGTAAGTAAATATTTAGCAGAGTTTTAAGGATTTTTTCTAAATATCTTCTGGTTACAGTCTTGTGGTTCTGATCGGTTGCCAATGCATACCACCATGAATGCAAGATCTTTCTAATGTCAGAAAATCAGCAATGATTTCCTTATTGTGGCCGGGATATCTTCTTAACAAATATCAAAATTTCCTCGCATACCAAAGGCCAATAACAATAAGACAAACACCACAACTTCTAACAAATTTGGCCCCCCAAAAAAACTCATATGCAAATATATAATAAAATATTACAATATTTATTAATGCATAGTTAAAATTTAATTCAGCAGAGTGGCTGAAATACAGCCAACACAAAAGACACCAGGAGACCCAAAAGGATAATCGGTCTTATACATCCTTATCACTTACACCTTTTGTTGCATCCGTGACCGATTGTTATATATGTGTATTATTATTTTTTCTATTTAGCAACTTGCTTTGCCCATAGTCATGTGATTGGGGTTGCCATGACATCTTTCACTCGAGCGAGAGACGCACGGCGCTCGTAAGACCCGATCACGTTCTTCTGCGGTCACTTGACAGGCACGTGTATGACGTTGCCGACTGTGTGTGTGCATGCGCGCATCGGCCCTCACGCCGGCATCGCGGCGTTTTCGCGCGCTCTCACGCTGAACCACCAATTAATTAGTGAGTATATGAGTGGGATTGTTTGTATGTATCTTATGCCTCCTGAGGAAGCCTAATTGCGGGCGAAACGCGTAGAGGCGGCTCCGGGGCCCCCTGGGTTGTGATTGACCTATCTTGGTATACATACATCATGGTTACAGATATAGGACTTATGCTTGTTATGTGACTACTTTACCCCTGTCAGCAGGAACAATGTGTGATGTTTGACTAGTTTTGTATGGACCTTTAGCCTGTATTGGTAGTGGTATTCACCATTTATCTTCTAATATTTATGGCCTTTTTGGTCCTCTTATCATTGTGTATCATACATGTTCCTTTTGAGCATTATCTTGAATCAAACTTTAAGGGGTAGTCCATATATGGTTCTATTTTGTATTGCCCATTTGGCTTGTGTATTTTTGTATTTATCTATTCCTATATCTTTTGATATTTGTTATATTTATTACACAAGACCGATTATCCTTTTGGTCTCCTGGTGTCTTTTGTGTTTTATGTTGGCTGTATTTCAGCCACTCTGCTGAATTAAATTTTAACTATTCATTAATAAATATTGTAATATTTTATTTATTTGAATATGAGTCTTATTTTTGGGGGCCAGATTTGTTAGAAGTTTCGGGAGATCTTCTTATACATGTAGTATCCCTGCCTGATAACCCAGCTACTATAAGAAAATCATGGCTGGGGTTTTGACAAGTCCCAGACCACAGAGCGCTTCTGCTTTTGTGGTCGTATCCATTGGCAACTGATCAAGACAACAGACTGTCACCACTAAGATAATAGAGAAGATCTTTAAAACTCTGAATTTGTAACTACTTATATTTGCAAAACATTTTTTTTTTTTTTTATCTACAAATATAGATATTATGTTCATGGGAATACCCCTTTAAGACCAAGAATGTAGTAATATGTCATTGTATTGTTGTATGAGGGTGTATGTAGAGGGCTCAGGAGCTGAGCGCTCTCTACACGGCGAATGCCGACTGTATAATACAGTCAGCACATGCCGCTAACAGCTACGATATGTGCCGACACTGATGGCAGTTGTTAACGTGATTAACGTGCGCAGGTGCCATGGAAGTCGCCATCTTTTGACTGATTGGGTGCCAAGAAAGCCTGGAGCCTATTGAAGGCTCCCAGGCTTCTCATTGCCATAGGCAGCTGATACTGGAAATTAATGGATTTTACTGTTCACTGTAATACATTAGAATAGTATGAAAGATTAGACCCCTAGGTTCACAGTCCCTAGGGGTCTGAACGTAAAAGTAAAAAAATAAGTCTGAAAAAAACCCAAAATGTGTCACTCCTTTGTTAGGCCTCTTGTCATTGCAGCAGCGTTCCACTGCAGCGAAGTGTAGCAGTTGGCTCCCCCTGGTGACCAGAGGCAGTCAGTGGGACTACCTGATCTGTGTGTGAGAAACCAGCACTACTGGTAGTCAATCCTTATTGTTGTGGAGAACTATCTCACTAGTGCCAAAATAAGCACTCCTTCCCTTCTGTGCCTGGTTGTGTGCCCAAACAGCAGTTTATTCCCAAAATTATGCTAATAGAGCCCCACATAAAAGGCTATTCAGGCACCGTAAATGTTATATTAAACCCCAGTCCCGTTTTTAAATAAAAGCATTAAAACATATATGCAAATGCACGATGCGACGTCGGCTTTGGGCACGCCTGCCTCTTCTGTCTTCTTGTAGTAACGCCCTCTGGTTCCGTGTCTTCTTCCGGCTTCTTCTCTTCAAATCCCGTACCTGCGTAGTAGCGCTTCCCTCCGGAGTGCTACTGCGCAGGCTCGCTCGCCATTTTACATAATGGCAGTTCGCGAGCCTGCGCAGTAGCGCTCCGGAAGGAACTGCATAATTTTGCTGATAGAGCCCCTTTAAGTACTTTATCCTGGGTTCAACGGTGTCATACATGTGGGCATAAACTACAGTTTGTGCACACAGCGGGACGCAAAAGGGAAGGAGCGCTATGTGACTTTAGAAGTGCAGATTTAGATATTTGGTATTTGACAACCATGTCTTTTTTTGCAGACCCTCTGAAGTACCAGTAAAGTAGAATCCTCTAGAAAGTAACCCCATTTTAAAGACTGCATCCTTCATAAAAATTTATCAAGGGGTGTAGAATTAGTATCCCAGACGTGAATGCACAGCGGTTAGTGAAAAGTGAATATGTAAGCTGTGCGGAGTACATTGAAAACACCAAATTCCCTACTATTTCTCCTGTAGCTCCCATGATTGGAGGGGTATCTCTGTGGGTCACTTCTGGTTTGTTTTTCCTTGTAAGCTCTAAATTTGGGGCTCACAAATCATTCACTTCGTGCTGCAGCTAGTTGTTTTCCAATGGTTTGGCGATTTGTTTTTGTTTTTTTTTTGTTTTGTTTTCATATTGTACAGGCGGTAAATATTTCTGGTAGTGTAGCCACATGAGGGTTTGTTTTGCAGCATGAGATGCATTTTGAAATTACAAGGTAGTCCTCGGGTTTCGTGGTTACGACTAGAGATGAGCTAAAAAGTAAAGCTCCCTCGTAACAGAAAACTGCAAGGACAAGCCTCCGGCAAATCAACGCTGGTTCTGCAGCAGGCTCGTCCTTGCTCGTCGGAAGAGAGCTGGCAGCTTGCTATTACGAGGGAGCTTACTTTTTCTCATAGGAATGAATTGACCAGCGTTGATTGGCCAGTGTACAGCATTCGGTCAATCAACGCTGGTTCTGCCGGAGGCTCGTCTGTGAGGAGGCGGAGTCTAAGATCGGACCACAGCAGTCTCCATTGTGGTCCGATATTAGACTCCGCCTCCTGGCCAGCGTTGATTGGCCGAATGCTGTACACTGGCCAATCAACGCTGGCCAATGCATTCCTATGAGAAAAAGTAAGCTCCAGCATAAACGCAAGCTGCCAGCTCTCCCTGTACAGTACGTGATTTAGTGTGCAGCGGCTCGGAACCGAGGAAGACTGTACTGTATATGGTACAGTCTTCCTCGGTTCCGAGCCGCTGCACACTAAATCACTTTGATCCGTTCCTACGTGGCGTCATATGGTAGGTTTCCGACTTATGTCGAAATTCGGTTTACGACGCTGCGCAAGAACGGATCAACGTCGTAAGTCGAGGACTACCTGTACACCATCTTTGGATGTCTATAACTTGTTGAATAAACTTTATCAAAGGGGTTGTCCAGGCAAAAGTTAACACTTTTAAAAGTCTAATTAAGCTGTGGACAGTGGAAAAAAAATAGAATGCAAGTGGATAAAATGCAGGGGGGAAAAAATAACTCCTGCTTCATTTATTTATTTATTTTATTTTAAATTAACTTTTAGGGTCTTATAATATAAGAAATTGGCATTTTAGAGCCATCATTATTTATATATATATATAACCACTTCCGGACCGCCCATAGACTATATACGTCCGGGAAGTGGTTGTCTAGTTCTGCCAGGACGTACCTGTACGTCCACCAGAACACAGCAGCTGCACAGAGATCGTGTAGCTGCTTTCAATAGGAGCCGGCTGTAACTTCAGCCGGATCTCCCAGAGAGAAGACAGGGCAGATTTATTACCTCCCCTGCCTTCTCAATCGCTGTGTATACAGCACTCAATGAGCACTGTATACACAGCTATGGACGCAGCCATAAATCAGCTGCCCTCTAACCCGGCAGACACGTGATCCGCCGGGAGCAGTGTCCTGCCAGAGCTGCTGGGTCCTACAGGACTCAGATCAGCTCTGCATACTGTGTATACAGTGTGCAGGAGTCTGTATTCCTCCTGTAACTGAGGTTAAATGTACCAGCCCCAGTTATAGGAGAAATCAGCCTCAAGTACAAAAAAAAGTGATCAGATGTCCCCAAAGGTCTCTTATCACCTTATGGGGACACAATCTGGAAAAAAAATAAAAATATAATAAAGTTTTTTAAAAAAGTAAATAAAATAAATAAATACGCTAATACAACGCCGTTATTAAAGGTTATAGCCCCACCCCCGACAACACCATACAAAATAAAAATTACCATAACGGAGAGGAAAAACTATATTATAAAGTTTTTCAGTGACACTTTGTTATTAAATTAAAAAAAATTATAAATTGAAAACCAGACACAATTTCCCTCCTATTTTGTTTATATTTTCCTGGATATAAAAAAATTAAAACACATTTGAAAATAAAAATAACATAAAAATAAAGCCCTATGTGTCCCCGAAAAAAGACGCAAAAATTAGTTGACTAAGACATACGAGAAAAATTTTACAGACCTCAAAACCGCACATACATAATAAACCTAAAATGTGTCTGGTCCTGGACCACAAATTGGCCCGGTACTGAAGTGGTTAATATATATATATATATATATATATATATATATATATAATATATATATTTTTTTTTTATAGTTCACTGTGTTTTTCACTATGTTTTTGACATATATTTGATGTCCCACTATGGACCTGAACCAGAGATGCACTGATCGCTGATTCAGTACTATACACTGCGGTACACGTGTTTACATATGTATAGAGGAGGTCAGCCTATGTAGACTGGGGTTACTGGCCAGATCCTGGTCTGCAGAATATAAAACCAGCACCTCCTAATCTCATCTCGGGAAAATGGGAGGGGTGTGTGTCAATTACTTATCGGAAACCACTTGGATGCCATGGTCATTATTGACTCTGGCATCCAATGGGTTAAAACCTCCAATTAGAGCTCAGCGCGGACTGGGGGTTAATGGAGGGTGTGTCAGCTGTCACTTCATTGTATAAACAGAACTGCATATCAGCATGGGATTTATATATAACTAGCAGGAGGACCTGGCTTCACACAGGTATATTTTATATATATATATATATATATATATATATATATATATATATATATATATATATATATATAATATATATATATAATTATTTTTTTTGTCCATAAGCATCATGTGATCATGTCTATCCCCTTTTGGATATCAGATGAAAAACCTGCAATCGGTTGTTATAGATACCTGGAGTAAAGCTGTGTGAATGTGACCTTATGTAACAGTGTCATCCACAGCACCCTGCCCCTTTACAGCTGTGAAGAAAAATGTCTGTGTTGCTGTGGAAACCTGGACTAAAGCTTTGATGTGCGGTACGGATCCAATCCTCCAGCATGTGGAACTGTGTGCAGACGCACCAACTAATCCTCTGGCGAGTGATACTATGTGCTGCCGTGCGTATCTTTCTCTAGCATGTGCAGACACGTGTATCTAATCCTCAGATGTGTAAAACTGTGTGCAGACTCGCATATCTAATCCTTCAGTGTGGCACTGTGTGTTGACGCGTGTATCTATTTCTCCAGCGCATGCAGATGCGTGTATCTAATTCTCTGGTGTGTGGAATTGTGTGCAGACGTGCGTATCTAATCCTCCATTGTGTGGTACTGTGTGCTGACGCGCGTATCTATTTCTCCAGCGTGTGCAGATGCGTGTATCTAATTCTCCGATGTGTGGAATTGTGTGCAGACGTGCGTATCTAATCCTCCAGCGTGTGGTACTGTGTGCAGATGCGCTCATCTAATCCTATGGCGTGTGGTACTGTGTGTTGAGCCGTGTATCTAATCTTCTGATGTGTGTATCTCTGTTTGGATATTAGTGTTGGATTGTACATGTGGAGTGACTGTGTGTATGGCAGTTGGAATATTAGTGAAAGACTTGCAGGTTTGTATTGGCTAATGGGGATCAGTGTTTTGGGAAAGCTGCATCTCCGGAACGGTACATCTGAGTGAGTTTTGAGGTCTCATCTTAAACCTTCCCAGATACCTTAAGTATTTGTGTGCCAAATGTGGTAAAGATCATTCCAGTCGTTTGATCGTGCATAGAGGACAGACAGAAATCCATTTTCATAATACAGAGAGATATAACAGTAAAGAGTACATATTGTTAATTAATATATGCAATATAAGTAAAGGACAAAAAGTCTCAATATTACAGTACAATAAAGTATCCCTTCATTTTAAATTATTGTCCTATTTTGAGAATGTTAGTGTCACTTGACAGAACATGGTATCTAAAATTTAAATAGGTATATTTGAGCAAATAGAATATAATCATTAAAGGGATTCTACCATTAAAAAACTTTTTTTTCTAGGTAACACGTCGGAATAGCCTTTCGAAAGGCTATTCGTCTACTACCTTTGGAAGTGCTCTCCTCCGCGCCGTTCGTTCAAAATACCGGTTTGTACCGGTATGCTAATTAGTTCTCTCGCAGCGATGGGGGCGTCCCCCAGCGCAGGAGATGCGATGGGGGCGTCCCCATTGCTGCTCGAAAACCGACTCCAGCGCCGCCTCTGTCGTCTTCTGCATCTGCCCCTTCCTTCTTCGGCTTGACATTGGACGCCTGCACAGTACGCTCTGTTCGGCGAACTTCACCGAACTTACTGCGCATGCCCGCGGACATAGTGCCGACACTGCAATTTCGCGCAAAGTTGACTGAGGCGCTATTTTCCTGGCAGCGCATGGGTGCCGCTATTTTGCCAGCAGTCGACTGCACCTGGAGCGCGTTTCATGACAGTGGGGAGCCTTGTGAAGGCTCCCCGGCCTGTCATTCTATTGCAGGCTACGCTAGGTAGCCTGCAGTAGAAGAGCAGAGTTTTTGCAATACACTAGCATTGTAATGCATTATATTATTGATCAGACCCCCTGGGGTTCAAGAGCCCTAGGGGGGTCTAATAAATGCGAGAAAAAAAATGAATAAAAATTGCAATCACCCCCTTTCCCTAGAATACATGTAAAAGTATGTCAATACTGTGAAACATACATGTTAGGTACCCCTGTGTCCAAAAATGCCCGCTCTACAAATCTATAAAAATATTTTTCCTGTACGGTAAATGCCATAGTGGGAAAAAGTCAAAAGTGCCAAATCGCCATTTTTTGACTGTTTTGCCTCTGATAAAAATTTGAATAAAAAGTGATCAAAGCAAAAGCAATTCCCCAAAATGGTAGAACTAAAATGTACACCTGGCCCCGCAAAAAGACACCCTATGCATCCCTGTACATCGAAGTATAAAAAAAACTACGGGTGTAAGAAGAGGGCGACTTTTTGAAAAAAAAATTTGGGCACAGTTTTGGATTTTTATTAAGGGGTTAAAATATAAATAAAACCATATAAATTTGGTATCCCCAGAATCGTACCGAAACATAGAATACAGGTGACATGTCACTTCGGCTGTACAGTGAACGCCGTAAAAATGAAACCCATAAGAAATTCATACAAATGCACTTTTTCTTCAACTCCACCCTTTTCTGAATTTTTTTCCCCAGTGTATTGTATAGAATAATTAATGGTAGCATCGTGAAGAACAATTTGTCCCGCAAACATTAAGGCTTCATATGGCTCTGAGTGGAAAAATAAAAAAGTTATGGTGCTTGGAAGGAGGGGAGTTAAAAACGAAAATCAAAAAAATGCCGTCGGCAGGAAGGGGTTAAAAGATTTGCACAGTATCATATATATAATTTTTGGTTGCATTTTTTTTAATTTGTGGAATTACATGGCAATCTATGATTCTGTGATCGGAGTTTGGGTTTTAGGTTTTTCAGTTGGCTGTGAAATTTTTTTTTTATTTTTAGGGGGGGGAGGTCTATGACCAGCCGCAATATCAATGTATAGAATCTCCCATAAAATAGTGTAATAAAAAAAAAAAGCTTTAAAAAATAAAAGTTCTAAATCACTCCTTTCCCTAGAAAATGACTGTGAAACACATACACATTAGGTATCCCTGTGTCTGAAAGTGCCCGCTCTACTGAATATAGGATATCTGCAGTGCTCCTCTTTCATCCGAAAGGGGTTAATAGGAGCACTGCAGATACCCTATATTCAGCCTGACTGAATTCCAAGTGGGGGAAAAATAAATCCTCAAGCTCAGCACCCAGCATCTACTGCACCCAAAAACTGATCATTTTAATTTTTTTAATTTTCAAGTAGCTGCTGCATTGCCCCCCCCCCCTCGGGTTATACTCGAGTCAATAGGTTTTCAGTTTTTTTGTGGTAGAATTAGGGGTCTAGGCTTATATTCGGGTCGGCTTATGCTTGAGTATATATGGTACTTAGATTGCAATTAATGAACGATTATTCTAGGACACCCTCCTTTTTACATGTTGTGTGCCTGCCCGCCACACTATTTATATGCCATACACTGAATTTTGGTTATTCATGTATGGGCAATCCTGACTGGATGGAGTACAGTTAGTGACATCCTTTAGCCAATGGCAATGTAATCTGGGTGGCATTGATGCAAAATAATTGATGTGACTAAGTACACATTTTATTTTCGATTTTGGCTAAGGGGGCGTTCACGCTACCGTCTGTGTCCGACAGGTAGTGTCCACTCCTAGTGTCCGCTCAAAATCTGGCACGGACATTAGGAGCAGACACTAGCTGTGTCCGTGACACCTGTCATTTATTTAAATGGGCATCGAGTGCGTTCTTTTGCACTCCGTGCCCTTCCTTCGCTGTCTGCATGTAAAGATGTCCGACTTTTCAAGCGGACAGAAGAACCCTACATGTCAGGTTTTTCTGTCCGCTTGAAAAGTCGGACATCTTTACATGCGGACAGAGAAGGAAGGGCACGGAGTGCAAAAGAACGCACCCGATGCCCATTTAAATAAATGACAGGTGTCACGGACACAGCTAGTGTCCACTCCTAATGTCCGTGCCAGATTTTGAGCGGACACTAGGAGCGGACACTAGGAGCGGACACTACCTGTCGGACACAGACGGTAGTGTGAACGCTCCCTAACTTGTTAACGTTTTCACTTACCAGTATTTCTCTAGATACTGGATCACTAACAGCTGGGTTGATTCTCATGATGTATGACAGTAGCAAATGAGATGGATTTTGACAGCTGATATAATGCAAAAAATTGTTTTTGTGAGGCAATTTTAGTACTATTTACCTGAACATGCATACTCAAAGTGTACTTTTCGGTAGTCATCCCTCCACATATGTGGTGGTCATGTTATATGGGATAATATTGGTATTGGCACGGTCCTTCTAGTTTTAATGTGCTAGCGCTACAGTGCCTGGAAAGCTCCGCACACAGCAGCCTGAGCTCCTTAAGCTGTTCAGATAAGAACCATTCTATATTATTTAGTCACTTCAAGTGTCTGTATTGGGGTTGTTGCTGTTTAAAATGTCTACTGTGTGTGTATATGGATTGAGGTATATATTTTAATAAATAATCCTACAAATGATATACCATCATATATAATATAGAAGTTCCAAGATCTTCCTATATAGAGGCCAAAAATAATCAAATACGAGTCTCAAACACATGACCGTAACATATACTAAGTACCACGTAATGGGCTAGTGCCAGGACAGATATCTAGCGATAGGTATGACGGAGACCCAGTCCCTGTGCCAAACACATTGACACTTTTAGACGTAAAAGGCCAGGCTTTGTGGCAGCAATCAATACATCGGGGTATGATTATTTATTTATTTTTTTCCATTACACAAACTGGACTCCAAACCCGTCAGCATCTGCAGAGAGGCATACGATCTTTAAAGAGTGCTTCCGAATCTCACAGGAGTTAGCACATACTACAGGATGCATCCAGCCTATATGTCCATATCCCCAATTGAGCATAAATTATATCAATTACAGACCTAACTGCAAATAAACAACCAAAAATAAAACCATTCCAAAAGTAAAAAAATAAATTAATAGATAATGAAAAAAACAGAAAAAATGTATATAAAACAAAGTGTAATAGTGAAATTAAAATGCATATGAATTTGTGCATATTAGAGATGAGCGAACAGTGAAATATTCGTTATTCGTTTCGAATAGCCCCACAATAATCGACTATTTGAACGAATATCGAGCCCCATTATAGTCTATGGGGAAAAACCGTTCGTTTCAGGGGAAACCACTATTCGACTCAGGAGGGTCACCAAGTCCACTATGACACCTCAGCAAATGATAACACCTCTGGAATGCAACTGTTACAGCAGGGGAAGCATGCCTGGGGGCATCTAACACGCCCAAGTCACACTTTTACCTCAACATCACAACCTATCAACTACTCAACTACACACTTTCCACACTCAAAAACACCTCTATCAAAGTGGGAATGTAACTGGAAACCTTCTTTCCTCCCCAATTGGATGGACAGAAACTAAAGCTAAAGAAACATTACCAAGCACCCCTTTAAATCACATTGCCCATGACAACCACAGATGGAATAGGCAATGGGAAATCCAACAGTACCCACCCTTAACTGTCATTGTGGATGTGTGTGATGTGGTAAGACCTTCAAAAATTCACTTTTCTGGCCCTTAACGTGAACCCTTCCAAATTAAGTTAGAGGCCCTTAAGCTGAGCTACCAGCAGAGATTCAGGCCCTTTAGGTGACTTCAGCCTTTTACCAGCAGAGTTTTAGGCCCTTTAACTTAGTTCAGCCTTGCAGCAGCAGAGTTTTTTGCCCTTTGGGTGAGTTGAGCCTTGCACCGGCGGAGTGTTAGCCCCTTTAAAATTGTTAGCCCCTAAAACGGTGGTTCCAAAACCATCACTCTCATTGTGTGGGTTGATGCAGTGGATTGGAGTGAGGACCCAGACATTGACCTTGATTTTGATTGTGAAATTTGGCATCAAGTCATGGGGGTAACTTTTATTTAGAGGAACGCAAAGGTGGAGAATTGGCTGCAACCACTACTAGCGGTAATGGTCCTCTAATATCGGACTCTACATTACCTCTACAGGGTTCTGATCAGGTGTTAATAGTCCAAACAACATGCTCCAGTACTTTAGATGTAGATCAGAAACCACTTTCCCTTCCGACATCAGATTTAACCAAGCTTCATCATCATCATCCTGCTGAGATGGAGCCACTAAAAGAAACCTTGCCTTCCAAGGCGGCATGTTCTAGAGCTGCGACTGAGCCAAATCTAAACACAGAGTCTTTTGGAACTGAACAAAATTCACCAGCAGTGTTTTTGGCCCTTGGGGTGAGTTGAGCCTTGCACCTTCACGTGTCCTGTAACATCAGGCGGGCCCTAAGTTCTGCTCTTTGCACAAAGTTCCACTTGACCACCGACGCGTGGACAAGTGCACACTGGCTGAATGTGACCGGGTTGCAAACTCTGGCAGCCTGCCTTGTCTCCCCGCCCAATATTCCTGGCAGGAGTGCTGAAACACCACCCTCCTCCTTTGCTGCCATTAAATCGACCCCAGTTACGAGCTGGAAGCGCTGCAACACTGGAGTGGGGAGACGTCAGCAGCCGTGATGAAGCTCATCAGCTTGGGGGACAGACGCTACACTGCCTCCAAGGTGAGGGATGCCATCCTGGATGAGACGGCAATGTGGTTTTCGCCGCTGCACCTGAGCCCAGACATTTTTTTTCGTGTGCGATAATGGCCGGAACCTGGTAGCGGCTCTGGTGCTTGCCAGCCTCCAACACGGTCCATGCCTGGCCCACGTTTTCAACTTATTGGTGCAACGGTCTTTAAAAACGTACCACAATGTTCTTGAGATACTGGTGAAAGTGTGGCGCTTGTGCGCCCACTTTGGCTAGTCTACAGTAGCTACTGCTAGCCTCAATACACTCCAGCAACGCCTACATCTGCCTGAAGCATCGGCTGTTGTGCGAGGTCACCACACGCTGAAACCCTAGATACCTTATGTTGAGCAGGGTGTGTGAACAGCAGAGACCTTTGATGGAGTTTTATCTCCAAAACCCAAGGGTTCATCAAAGTCGGCTCCCGCAGTTTCTGCATCATCAGTGCCCATGGGTGGCAGACTTATGTGAAATCCTATCCCATCCTTTACAAACTCACTAGAACCTCTATGAAAGTGGATAAATAATTTGAAACCTTCTTTCCTCTACATTAATATGGACAGAAACATGAATTTAAACTGGGGTCATTCCATATCAAGTGATCCAAATAGGAATATTTTTTTTACCTGACGTCTTTAGATTTTTTTTATTTTTATTTTTTATGAAGTACAACTTAAGTTAATTACAAATAAAAAGTTTTGAATTTTTTTTCTTCATCAGTTAATTTTTTATAGACTTCTAAAGTTTTGAAAGTGTGAATTTTGGCCTGGTATGGCTTTACATTTTTTAACATATCTTGGGCTAGAATTAAGATAAATAGGTGGGAGAGGCATCATTTTTCTCAGAGCGGTACCGGCTTTCATTTGATATGTCACAAGACGATGTTTCTTTATATTTTGTTTTGGAGAAATCAAATTCAATATTTTGATGCGCAATTGTGAAAAAAGTATGTTTTAAAATTGTGAAAAAATGCATTTGTGTTACTTGTGTTCTTGATTATATTTGTACAGGTTTTCAACTTGGGACCAAATTGGGATCAATTTAAAAAAAAAAAAAAAATTTAAGCCTTGAATCAACTGATTTTATGTTTGTGTGAGCTTCTTCCTTTTTTCTTTTCAAATTACAACTTGCTGAATTTAACATTTATATGCAACAATAAAAAAACATAAAAAAACAAATACTGTAAGTGCCAGAACAAATACATCTTATCATCAGAACACAAATTGTTCAGCATTTTCAACCTGAAAGCATTGAACAAACCGAAAGAAAAAAGCTGCTCATATCCTCAAGTGCGATAGTCTCATCCTGATTATATGTTAACAAGAGTACAAGAATCAATATTTATAACACCTATTTCTACATGTAACAATTGTTTTTTATTATATCACTAAACATGTCATTTATTAAGAAAAATAGTCCAGTAGAAAATCCTCATTCTATAAAATATGAACTAATCAAACAATTATTAGGACATTTTTAAACTACTGGCCTTTTATCATCAATTTGTCCTTTCTAGTGAGTGAAATGTAATCTTGTCCATAGGACCTCCCTTCTTGTTATCTGAGGTGCACTACAATAAGTGTCCTACCATACTACCTCGTAATTGTACATTAGCATCAAGTCCTCAGTCATTCCTTACATCAGTGACTGCACCAACATATACTGAGCAATGCAATATGAGAACATAACAACATGACTTCTGTATTAATTACTCTACCTTTAATAATAAGGGACATGCATCAAACATGAAGATTAGAACCTCCCTTCTTGTGGTTATCTGAGGTGAACTACAATAACACACCTCTGAGAGAGATGGTCCCACTCTAGTGTCAGATTACAGGACCTGTATACTGCTAGTCTGACACTAGTTAACATTAAAATTTTGTGAGGTGGATCATTCTCTGTACATATCTCACATATAGACCCCACACTTTTAGACCACAGACTGAACAGATCTGAATTCAAGATTTTCGGAATGACACTGTAATAGTAATATTTTAAAATATTATCCCATCGCGATCCCAACTTGAATTTTGGTACAGATGTGGCTCGGAGCAGAGCAGGCCCATGTGCATTTTTTTGAAATTTTTAAATAAAACGTTTTTTTTCAGAAATGTGTTTTAAAATTTTGCGTTTGCGTTCACATGGGTAAAATATTAACAAAGACACTCTTGTGACATATTTGGTGAAAGCCTGTATAGTTCTGAGTAGAATGGCGTTTATTTTGTTTCTCTATCTTTTTTCTAGCCTAAGTTATGAGGAGAAATGTAAAGGCAGGCAACACAGAAATTCACACTTTTTCTGAACTTTGAAAATCAATTAAAAATCAAAAAAAATTTGTAGAATTTTTTTTTCTTCACATTTTGCATTCTCTGACACACTATTACCAAATAACAAAATCTCAAAAGAATTAAAAATATGGAGGGAAAAATCATTGGTTCACTTGACACGGAATGACCCACTGAAAGAAACTTTAGCATTCGCTCATCACAATTCCTGATTTGACAGCAGCGTTAAGCAGTGTAGGGTACAATGCAGACCAGGCTCGAGCACCAGGAATAGGTGTTACAATGGCTAGCGGATAATGCTTCCAGCTGCTTTTCCACCAGCCAGTCAGCCACTACCTGCAGTCGTGTTCATACCCAAGAGTCTGCCCCTCCTTCCTCCTAACATGCCTAATCTTCCCAAAAGACTCATTCCACCCTTGCCCCCTCCCAGGATCTCTTTTCGGGTCCTTTTACTGTCTCTCCCTCTGTTGAACCACTTCCCAAATCCCAGGAGCTACCATACGACTTTGTGTCCTGTTGCCGAAATACTGGAGCATCCGCCATTTCCTTGCAAATTTGTGGTTGTGGACCCGCAACCAGCGTTTCTGGGCCTCAGTGATGATGACACAGTTGCGTCAGGGCAAGCTGTGGTTATGTGTGGTTTGCAGTAAGAGGAGCGTGAGCAATTGGAAGAGGAGTTGCTGGATTACGAGGCCACCGACCCGACATGGACAGAGGTGATGTCTAGCGGGGAAAGCAGGCTAGATGTGGAGGCAAGCTAAGCAGGAAAAAAGGTGGCTAGAGGCAGAGGCATGGACAGGGGTGATGTCTAGGGGGGAAAGCAGTGTAGATGTGGAGGCAAGCGCAGCAGCAAAAACGGTGGCTAGAGGCAGAGGCATGTCCAGAGGCACAGGACAGCTGCTTCACAGAAGCCAGGCCAGAGGCAGCAAGGCCCAAGATGTTCCCTTTTCTAGCCACCCGAGAGAAACTCCCCCATCGAGGCCACGTTCCTCGATGGTGTGGAGATTTTTCAATGTATACGCGGAGGACAAACTTAGTGCGGTTTGCACATTGTGCAAGTCTAAACTGAGTAGGGGGTCTGAAAAACCTTACCACCTCTGGCATGCGCCATCATTTGGAAGGCAAGCCCTGGGCTCAGTGGGAGAGAGCAAACACAGGACAATCATCAGCTTGGCTGACAGAAAACACACTTCCCCCAAGGTTAGGGATGCCATCCTCGATGCGACGGCAATGTGGTTTTCCCCGCTGCACCTGGGCCCAGGCATGTTGGCGTATGTGATAATGGCTGGAACCTGGTAGCAAACACGGTCCACACATGGCCCACATTTTCAACTTGTTGGTGCAAAGGTTCTTTGAAACCTACACCATTGTGCCTGATATACTGGTGAAAGTGCGGCCATTTTCGTAAGTGAAAAGTAGGCTATGCTAGGCTGAAAACATTCATAGCACATTCCTGTCATCTTCACACCTTTGGCTGATGGAGGAAGACGAGGGGGATGAAGTGGCATTTCACGTCACTGTCCCACACAAGGCTTGAGGGGAAGTTCAGTGCATCCCATTGCTTCAGCACGGATGGTGTGAAGGGGAGTGTAAAATGGAGGAAATGGAGAGTGACCCTTACAGTTGGGGGCAGCAAAGTCATGCCAAGTAACACACTGGCACACATGGCTGACTTCATGTTGGGTTGCTTTTCAAGAGACAAAGGCATAGTTCACATCATGGAGATCAAACAATACTGGATTTTTGAAATCCTTGATCCCCCGGTATAAGAAAAAAATCTCGACCTTCGTTCTGGTAGGGGAGAGGAAAAATCGCATAAATGATTGCCACAAGCAACTGGTGCAGAATATGATGGAAATGCTTCCGTAAACCCTCGCTGGTGGCAGAGATTTCCTCCAAGAGGCTAACAACTGCCATCTGGTCCACAACCACCAGGGGAACACTCTCCGAGGTCTGGGACACGTTAATGCCCCCCCCCCCCCGGCCAAACTACCGCCACTGAGGGGCCTAGTGTCACGAGGAGGGAAAAGTATAGGCGCATGTTGTGTGAGTACCTGGCTAACCACAGCCCTGTCCTATCTGATCCCTCTGCGCCTTACATTTATTGGGTGTAGAAGATGGACCTGTGGCCCTTGAGGTGAGTGGAGGCTTCCCCCAGCTGAGGTTTGGGTGAGTTTGGCGAGGGCGTGCAAGTATGCCCCGCAGTTAGCCTTTTTGGTTACATAGTAGATGAGGTTGAATAAAGACATTAGTCCATCAAGTCCAACCTATAACCCTCCAATTCCTACAGTGTTGATCCAGTCAAAAATCCCCATGAGGCTTATGCCAATTTCCCCATTTCAGGGGAAAAAATTCCTTCCCAACTCCAAATCTGGCAGTCAGTATGAAAACCCTACGTCTCCTTAAAATCATGGTGGCATAGAGTGTACACAATGAACCCCAACTGTCACTTGCAGAGCCACTCTTTTACTTGTAACTGCATGATAGAACCTGCGTGTCTATGCTCTCTTGAGTTAGAGACAAATTGGGGCCCCTGCATTTTAAGTTTATGCCCCATTCTTTTGCTTCAGCCCATAAACAGAGATGTTATTTTGTGCCCATTAGTGCCAATTCAGCCGTGCCACCCCCAAGATTAATTTTTACCCCTCTTTTGGAGTTGTCACTTTCCCCAGCAGCGTATACAGTGTCAGGCCCACCATTCAGCTTCAGCCCATAAACAGAGATGCTATTTTATATTTAGTTGTATACCACTTTTATTTTGGAGTGGAATACAACCAGTAAAGCTGGATTCAGCGTATATATACTGTACACAGATTTTCTGTATACCACTTAGGTTTTTGGGGGTACACACCGTGGAAAGCTGGATTGAGCGTATATAGCCTGACAATTGCTGTGTATCCCCCTTAGGTTTGGGGGGGGTACACACCTTTAACCCCTTAGCGACCCATGACGTAGTATTACGTCTTGGGCGCTAGGTACTTAGCGCACCATGAAGTAATACTATGTCATGGTAATTCTGCCCGGAAGCGGGTGAGAGCTGTTACCGACTGCTCTCACCCTTTTCCATAACCTTCATTCGGTGCTTTCACCGATTGAAGGTTTTAATCCCTTGATTGCCGTGATCAAACATGATCACGGCAAACAAGTGGTTTCCCGGCGTTTGTCTCACCGGCACCCCCCGTGGTGAGATCGGGGGGTGCCGGTATCTGTACTGTGTAGCCTGGGGTCTGGTTAGTGACCCCAGGCAGCCCTGAGCCCCACTTACCTCTTTCATCCTGCCGGGTCTTCTGGAAGTGAGTCTGTGCCGTCCGCACAGCTCACTTCCTGTTATGCAGTGTGAGACACATGCATGCTGTGTCTCACACTGCATAATGCAGGATTAGTGATGAAATCATCACTGATCCAAATGTCTCTTTGGGACACATGTAAAAGTTTAAAAAAAAAAGTGGAAAAAGTGTTTTAAAACAATTAATAAAGTTATAAAGCCCCAAAATCCCTTTTTTTTTCTATAGAAAATGAATTTTATTAAAAAAAAAAAAAAAAAAAAAGCATATTTGGTATTGTCGCGTCCATAACAACCTGTACAAGAAAATTTAAACAATTATTTAATGTATACGATGAGCGGCGGAAAAAAACCCGCCAGAAGTAGTGATTTTTCGCCATCTCACCTAAATGTGCTATAAAAAGTGATCAAAAAGTCATATGTACCCCAAAACAGTATTAATAAAAAGCATAAGTTGTCCCACAAAAAATAAGCCCACAACCAACACTGTCAACCGAAAAATAAAAATGTTACGCCTCTCAGAAGATGGTGATGCTAAAAAAACAATTATTTATGTCCACAAATGTTTTTATTCTACAGAATTAGTATCGCATAAACAAATAATATAAATGAGGTATCACTGTAACCGTACCGACCTGCAGAATAAGGGTCACATGTCACTTATACTATACGCTGCATGGCGGAAAATTTTAAAGGTAAAACACAATACCAATACAATTTATTTTATTTTTTTTCCCAGCACAAAAGAGTTAATAAAATGTATTGAATAAGTTGTAGGCACCCAAAAATGGTGTCATTACAAAATGCATCTCATCCCGCAAACAACAAGCACTTATATGGCCACGTCACCAAAAAAATAAAGACATTTAGCAATGTGAAGACAAAAAAAAAAACAAAACCCAAAATCACCAAATCATTAGAACACATTTCGGTGCGTCAGGAAGGGAATATATAAGCTGTGTGATTGTATATCAGAGGACACCCCATATTTAGAGTTTATGCGGGAAAATATACCAGAACTGACCCCCAGAGTGACTCCCCCAATCATAGGAGCTACTGGGACATAGTAGGGAATAGCTGTTTGCAATGTCCACACCGCTTATATATTTCCTCTTTGCCATCCGCTGTGCAGTCACGTCTGGGATAATAATACTCACTACATCCCCAGATAAATTCTTTGAGGGGGTGCAGTTTTCAAAATGAGTTTATTCTTTTGGGGAATCCACTTTTCTGTTACCTTACAGGCTCTACAATCATGACATGGCGTCCAGATACCAAACATCTTAATCTGTACTCCAAAAGCCGCATAGAGCTCCTTCTCTTCTGCGCCATGCTGTGTGCCCAAACTGTAGTTTATGCCACATGTATGACACTGGTGTACCCAGGATAACATACGTAATGTCATATGCGATATAAACTGATATTAGGGAACATGTATGACACTGGTGTACCCAGGATAACGTACGTAATGTCATATGTGGGTATAAACTGATATTAGGGCACAGCTGGACAGAGGGGAAGAAGGGTTATTTGGTTTTTGGAGCACAGACTTAGATGGTTTGGTTTTTGGATGCCATGACACTTTTGCAGAGACTCTAAAATTGCCCTTACAAAATGGGGTCACTTCGTGGGGAGTTCCAGTTTACTGTAACCTCTGCAAAAAACAACATGGCCTCCAGAGGGTCCCTCTACATCTGTACCTCAAAAGCTAAAAAGCGCAGTGCTCCTTCCTTTCGGAGCCCTGCTGTGTGCCCAAGCAGCAGTTTACACCCACGTATATAATTTTTTGCCCCTCGGGATGGCCCACTTAATAGTTTTAGGAGTGCAGGTCTCTGACAACACAAAGTAGGTGCAATGTATTGGGCACCGAAATGACATATTTCTTTAAAATTTTCAATTTTTGGGAAGCATTTTTAGTCTCAAAATCATAATACCCCTTGATACATTCCTTGACGGGTGTAGTTTCTAAAATGGGGTCACTTTTGAGGGGTTTTCATTGTATTGATACTTTAGGGGCTCAGCAAATGTGACATGGAACCTCAAAACTATTCCAGCAATATCTGCCCTCCAAAATCCAAATAGCGCTCTTTCCATTCTGAGCCTCACCATGTACCCATACAGCAGATTATGACCGCATGTTGGGTGTTGCCGTGTTCAGGAGAAATTGTGTTAAAAACTGGGGGGGGGGGGGCTTTTAATTCTTTAACTACTTGCAAAAACTTAAAATAAGGCGACAATTTATTGGAAAAAAATTAATTTTTCATTTTAACGTCCCAATGTTAATTAAATCTGTGAAACAGCTGTGAGGTCAAAATGCTCACTCTACCCCTAGATAAATTCTATGAGGGGTGTAGTTTCCAAAATGGGGTCACTTTTAGGGGGTTTACATTGTATTGGTACTCTAGGGGCCCCGCAAATACGACATGGGACCTGAAAAATATTCCAGCAAAATCTGCCCTTCAAAAGCCAAATAGCGCTCCTTCCATTCCAAGCCCCGCCATGTTCTCATACAACAGATTATGACCACATATGGGGTATTGCCGTGTTCAGGATATATTGTTTAACAAACTGTGGGGGGCTTTTTCTCCTTTAACCCCTTGTGAAAATGAAAACTTTGGGAATAAAGTGACATTTTAGTCATTTTTCATTTACACATTCCAATGTAAAGCACCATGGAATTAATGGTGCTATATAAATAAATAAATAATAATAATGTTAGTAAAATCTGTGAAACAGCTGCTGTCAATATGCTCACTATACCCCTTGATGAATTCTGTGAGGGGTGTAGTTTCTAAAATGCATTTTTTGCATTTTTTATATTTTTGATTGTTCTCTGAAAATGATGCTTATATTAGTTTTTGTTTTATGTGTTAATAGGATTTGTGTGTATATTGGTTGTACACTTGAGAAAGGGGTATTCCCCCGAAACGCTGTCATTTAGCGTCGTGTATAAGAATTCTCAATAAAGTGCATGTTGACTCAACGTTCTGGGAGTAGTGCAGTATCCTTATCATCCATCGGTCTTCATTTCCTGTTTCTAAAATGGGGTCACTTTTGGGGGGGGTTTCCTTTTTTTTTTTTTTTTTTTTTGTACTCTAAGGGCTCTGCAAATGAGACATGGCGCATTAAAACTATTCTAGCAAAATCTGCTGTTCAAACACCAGGTGTCGCTCCTTCCCTTCCATGCGCTGCCGTCTGCCCAAAAATCAGTTTACACGCACATCTGGGGTATTTCTGTGCTCGGGAGACATTTCATGATAAACTGTCAGATGCATTTTCTACTATAACCCTTTGTAAATGTGTTAATTTTAGATCTAAATAAATGTATTAGTGAAACAAAATTAAATGTCTAAATTTCACCTCCATATTTTTATTCTTATGAAATGCTGTTTTGAATTATTTGAGGGGTGCAGTTTTCGGGTGGGGTGATTTATGGAGGTTTCTATTACCGTATAAGCTGAGTTTTTCAGCAGTTTTTGTGCTGAAAAAGTCCCCCTCGGCTTATACGCGACTCAAGCGCAGAGGGGATATTGTTATATACACTCCAGACACTATTGTTTGCACGGTGTAGGTTGCACTCCAGCCAGAAGGTCCACGGGGAGTGCACCGGGATGCCCTCACTGTCCGGCTCCTGCAGCAGTTCCAGGCTGGTGATGGTTCAGGGGCAGCTGCTCCTCGCTCTCTGCCTTGAGCTGATGCCGGTCCGGACCTGCGGGGAGCCCCAGCATCGTCACTAACTGTGCAGAGAGTCAGCAGTTTCAACGTCGAGTCCACAGGAAGATGGCGCTGCCAGCAGGTCCGGAGCGGCGGCAGCTGAAGGCAGAGAGCGAGGAGCAACTGCACCTGAACGATCACCAGCCTGAAGCTGCCGCAGGAGCCGGACAGTGAGGGCATCCTGCTACACTCCCTGTGGACCTTGCCGCCAAAACTGCTGACTCTGCGCAGTTAAGTGACAATGCTGGCGGGGTCAAGAGCGACAAGAAGCTGCATTTGAACCATCACCTGGAGCTGTCTCAGAAGCCGGACAGTGAGGGCATCCTGCTGGACAACCTTCTCTTCCTGGAACAACTGCAGCAGAATGTGCAAACAATACAGTGTCTGGAGTGTATATAACAATATCCCCTTCCACTCCCCCCCCCCCCCCCCCTCCTTGAAATGAATAAGTAAGGGTGATCTTTCAACTATTTATCCCCTATCCATAGGATAGGGGCTAAATACTAGATTGATATTGATGGAGGGTCGGGGTTTGGGGTGCAGTAGGTGCTGGGGGGGAGGGGGGGGTTTGGTTGTCTGTCTGCCCCTTCCCTGAGCTTAAAGGGGCAGACCCCCCCCCCCCCACACACACACTTGGAATTCAGTCTGACTACAGCCAGGCTGAATATAGGGTATCTGTAGTGCTCCTATTCTGTTGGGAATGGGTTAATAGGAGCACTATAGATACCCTATATTCAGCCAGGCCGAATTCCAAGTGGGGGGGGGGGGGACCCAGTCCTCAAGCTCAGGGAAGGGGCAGACAGACAACCAAAACACCTCCTCCACTTCCTCAGCACCTACTGCTACCAAAAACTCCGGCCATTTTAATTTTTGAAATTTTCCAGTAGCTGCTGCATTTCCCCCCTAGGCTTATACTCAAGTCAATAAGTTTTCCCAGTTTTTATTTAGTTATATACGGTATATACATATATTATATATATACACACACATCTATATATGCAGTATCTATTCGCTAGTCAATGACGTTACTGATCGCATCTGTGCTCAATTTTTTGACAAGGTTTTTTTTTTTCTAATAATATATAGAAGTTTCTATCTATCTATCTATCTATCTACCTATACAAAGATATAAATGGCTACAATCAAAACTACCTTTTTTATCTTCTTATCTAATAATAGTTGGGCATCTGTTGCTATACACATACATAGAAGTCTCTCTCTCTCGAGACATTTTA
Source organism: Leptodactylus fuscus (assembly GCF_031893055.1). Taxonomy (NCBI): domain Eukaryota; kingdom Metazoa; phylum Chordata; class Amphibia; order Anura; family Leptodactylidae; genus Leptodactylus; species Leptodactylus fuscus. Next base: position 215,846,869 of record NC_134265.1, read on the forward strand.
GGTCCTTCATTTCTTTGTTTTCACATATTTAAATGTGTTGAAGCCCCCCCAACCCCCCGCTTATACTTGAGTCAATAAGATTTTCCACTTTTTTGTGGTAAAATTAGGGGGGTCGGCTTATACTCGAGTATATGCGGTATATAGGCCTTTATAATCCTCTTCAGAACTGAAGTCGTCCCTAAAAAAAATTAGTTTGGGGAATTTTTTTGTAAATCTGGAAAATCACTGTTACACTTGTAAGCCTTGTAACGTCCAAAATAAATTAAAAGACAGTCAAAAGATGATGCCGATATAAAGCAGAAATATGGTAGATAATATTTATTCATGTATTTGGGTGGTATGACTATCTGCCTGAAAAGCAGAGAATTTCACATTTTGAAAATTGCAATTTTTTTCCAAATTTCCATCAAATTGCCTATTTTTTTTTTTATAAGTAAATACAAAAATATTGATTAGTGTTTACCACTAACATGAAGTACAATGTGTTACGAAAAAACAATCTCAAAATCAATTGTGTAAGTTAAAGCGTCTCAAAGTTATTGCCATTTAAAGTGACACATGTCAGTTTTGAAAAAAGAGGCCTGGGCCTTAACGCACTTTTGGGCTGTCACTAAGGGGTTAAACACTGGATTGAGCCTATATAGCCTGACAATTTATGTGTATTCCACTTAGATTTGGGGGGTACACACTGTGGATAGCTGGATTGAGTGTATATAGCCTGACAATTGCTGTGTATCCCCCTTAGGTTTGGGGGGTACACACCTTTACAAACTGGGTTGAGCGTATATAGCCTAACAATTGCTGTGTATCCCCCTTAGGTTTGGGGGGTACACACCTTTACAAACTGGATTGAGCATATACAGCCTGACAATTGCTGTATATCTCCCTTAGGTTTGGGGGGGGGGGGGGGTACACACCTTTACAAACTGGATTGAGCGTATATAGCCTGACAATTGCTGTGTATCCCCCTTAGGTTTGTTGCGTATATAGCCTGACAATTGCTGTGTATCCCCCTTAGGTTTGGGGGGTACACACCTTTACAAACTGGATTGAGCGTATATAGCCTGACAATTGCTGTGTATCCCCCTTAGGTTTGTTGCGTATATAGCCTGACAATTGCTGTGTATCCCCCTTAGGTTTGGGGGGTACACACCTTTACAAACTGGGTTGAGCGTATATAGCCTGACAATTGCTGTGTATCCCCCTTAGGTTTGGGGGGGTACACACCTTTACAAACAGGATTGAGCGTATATAGCCTGACAATTGCTGTGAATCCCACTTAGGCGTTTGGGGGTACACACCGTGGATATCTGGATTGGGCATACATTGATTCCTCGCGCTGCAGTGTAGCTCTGAAAAGAGCTGTTGTTCAGTTTTGTTTTTTTTTTCCTGCCTAGCAGAAGCTCATACCTATCTAGCCCTCTGCAGATCTCTGTCCCTATGTCTCCAAGCTGCAAAATGAGACGAAGATGGCAGCGACTATTCTCATAAATCCGAGGTCACCTGATTTCGGCAGCCAATGGCTTTTTCCAATTTTTTTTCAATGCCTATGTTGTCGTAGTTCCTGTCCCACCTTCCCTACACAGTTATTGGTGCAAAAAAAGCGCCAGGGAAGGTGGGAGGGGATACAAATTTTTACTGCATTTGCCGCGTGGTATTCAATTGGAATCGAATACCTCGAACAGCCTGATATTCGATCAAATACTAATTCGATCGAACGCCGTTCGCTCATCCCTAGTGCATATGAATTGGTACAAGTATGTGAATACAGGTCAACAGTTTTTTGGGGGTTTTTTATATACTCCTTTTTTTTTTTTTTTATTTGCATATAGTAGTGACTAAAGGACAAATTCATCAGTATAATCTATCCAAAATAATAAATTATATGAACCAATAAGTGCAATGTTTAGAGAGAAAAAAAATTAACATTTCGTATAGAATAGGGAATCTTCGCTTTAACAAGCATGGTAAATGAGAAAGCAGATATCAATCTCTAACAGCAGCTAGGGCAACAATATTAAAAAAAAAAAACAAAAAAAAAAAAACCCTAATCAACACAACCCTCCCCACTAAAAACAATGTTAGAACACTATAGGCTGATTTCTTCATTCAATGTAGATCTTAAAATCTGGGCTAAACTCCTTGCTACCAGGCTTCAACCTTCACTACCATCTCTTATCAATGAAGAACAAGGTAGGGAAGGAAAGGATAATACCATTAAGCTAATACATACAATAGCTCATGCACGCAAAACTAGCTCTCCCTTGGGCCTTTTAGGTATTGATGCAGAAAAAGCATTTGACAGAGTATATTGGCAATATTAAAAAATACTCTATCCCTCACAATTTATCACAGCAATATTCTCCCTATATTCTAATCCCTCAGCCAGACTCAAAATGAATAACACCTTGTCGCCAAGCTTTGATATTAGAAACGTCTGACCTTCATACCCATCCCTCTTCATTTTAGTGTTCGAAACGATGCTTCAAGCTGTTCATCTTCACCCGACAATAACTTGATTTCAATTTGGCACTTCTAAAGTTTCTGCGAAAGCCCTTTGCGTATGACGTTCTTTTCCTAATCTCTGAGCTGGAGTCTGAACTACAGACAATCACTCAACTTCTTTACATCATATGGTGAATTATTGGGATACAAAGTGAACTTTGAGAAATCTGAGATCCTACATATAACTCTCACGCAACCAGTTGTCAAATGGTGTAAATCTAACACCCCGTTTCTATGGTCTTCTCATTCCATTAAATATTTGGGTAGCCGCCTAATTTCTGACCCAAAAGATTTATATCAAGAAAATTTTTCCTCACCTCTAACCGAAATCCACATCCTGCTCTCCTCCTACAATTCCCTACCTTTGTATTGGTTCGGTAGTTGTAACTTGCTACAAGCCTACATCCTTCCCATGGTCCTCTACAGACTACGGATGTTACCTATCCACTTACCCAAGTCTTTTTTTCAAATCGATGTGCAGTATCTTCTTAAGATTTCTATGGAAAAACAAATGCCACAGACTATCAGTTTCTATTCTGTTAAAAAGGGAAGTGTCGGGAGGAATTGGCCTACCTGATCTCTATAGCTCTTTAGGTGGATCGACTTGCTGGGCCCTAACAAATAATCCCATCATTATGCACTCTTATCTTTGTCCCTCTGCTGTACGGCTCCAAAAGTTATCAACCTAAAAATCTAGGTCCTCTTATACTCGGTGCATGCAAGACCTGGCGTCATCTCAGTTACTCTATTGCTCCTGCCCCTTCCCTACTGATACCAATATGTCTGCTCCCTGCTATAGTGACCACACGTTTTTCGGCCTACAGAGACCTCTGGAACAAGTTCGGCTCCTTCACCGTTTGGGATGTCCTTACTCAAAATGGTCCCAATCTACATTCCCAAGCCATCGCTCAACTTGACAAAGAGACTCAACTCCCCTTTCTCCATCAGAATCATTTGGAATATATCTTCAAATTTCTTCAACTAAAAGGATTTAGGAAACATCTCTCTCCCTTCGAGAGAGCTCTCCCAGTTAGCTCCCCTCAGGCCTGGAAGATCACAGCCATCTTACACAGATACGTCCATCCAACTGAGTTTTACAAAACCAGCTTTTCTCACCTCATGGGAATTGGAATTGGGACTTACGCTCTCACAGAAGGAGATTGTGGTGTTTCTCTCAGCTCATGGCCACTCCCAGTGTGTAAGGATCCAAGAAAATCACTACAAACTTTTAACAAGATGGTGTTGCTCCCCCTCCTGGCTTTCCCACACGCTATTTTGCTCTCTAAAGTCTGCTGCCGCTGCAAATCCCAGGAAGGAACACTGACACATATTTGGTGGTTTTTGCCCCAACATCCAACCCTTTTGGTTAGGCGTTTAGTCCACATCCAACCGGTTATGAAAAAGTCTATCTCTATCACACCTGAAACCCTCCTCTTTCTCTTTCATTCTCGCCTTGTTATCTCTGTCTCCCCACAACCACCTAACCCCTCTCTACGTACTCCCCCCCCCCCCCAAAAAAAAAAACAAAAAAAAAACATACCGTTCTTACCCATTCTAGTATGATCTCGTCATTGGTACAAGGTGACCGACTGTAGTATTACACAGCAATAACTTTCTGCTTTTTGACAATCTTTTGCAACACTTTTGTACAAATTTAGTTGTTACATGCCACAGGAAAATTCTTTAATCTATTTTCCTATGTTTAGTCTGCTATGTTATACTGAAAACTCCAATAAAAATATTTATTTGAAAACAAAGATAACACTAGAACTTACAAAAAAAAAAGCTTACAACCTCATTAAAACCAAATGGGAGATGTTTTTAGCGTAACAATCCATTTATTCTCCTTGTGTAATAACATTTACTTAACATCACCATTCCTAGCACCCAAATGGTCCAAAGACTCGAGAACCCTAGGGGTTGCAGGCATGATGCTCCTGAAAAGATCAGGAAACAGGCTGCAACTTTTCCAAGTGTGAGCATTTGTGGCTGACTGAAGTTTACTAGCATGCTCTTATAGGTGAACTTTAGGGTTAGTTCACACAACAAAAACCTTTCCCACCGTGTGGCTTTTTCGTGCGGCTAGCTGCAACGGTACGCTGATGCTGTGCATCGGCAGCCTATTGCCGCATCTCGCTCCTGATTAGGCCCGAATGAATGGGAGGGAGTCTCAAGCCGCAGACACTGCGGCTGACTTAGCCGTGGAATCTGCATGAATATAGGGCATGTTTTTTTTGTTTTTTTTTCCCCCTAACTGAAGAAAAAAACTGCAAGTGACTCCCAATTGAAATGAATGGGAGGCGAATTTTGCGGCGGCTTCCGCGTCAAAATCCGCTTGCAAAAAAACTCAGTGTGAGCATCCTCTGAGGAGCCCTAGTTATTTATAGCAACTCTAGGATTTATTTACTCTAATGCTGCAAGGCTACATTGCTAACCACTGAGTCACTGTGCTGCCAGGTTTTTGGCCATATCTCTTTTCTATGGGGTGCTGTATTGTTGATAACCTTTTCACATCCTACCTAGTGGTGGCATAGTTTTTATTGCTGTTGCTCTGTGCTTTACTTCATGGCACTGTAATAATGGACTATACTGAAGTTGTAGTATGATCACCACCTCTTCTTTATACCAAGTGAGACTAACAATCTGACAAATGGGACTTAAGTTTAAAATGTTTGAATGATGTTCTATTTAATAATGATGGATCTTTTTGTCTCTTACGTATATTGTATGTTTTGATTATATATTTATTTACAATTATTGTAAAAATTCCTGTGTTTGGTCCTGTTTTTGTCATGGTAGTCAGATGAAGGATCATAAAACTTATAATGTTGCCATGGCACTTACTTATTATGAGGTTCCTGGATTAAAGAATTGTAAACCATTTATAATTCAGTGGTGGTGTTTACCTACTATAAGAGCTGTGATAATGGGGTGGTTCCAAGGTAAAAAGAGACAAAATGAGCACACACAATTCCATTGTTGAATGCAAGTGAGTGCTGCCAGTTGACTGAAATATGGTCTTTTTTTGTAATTGATATTGACATGCTCTATATGGCTGTGCTCCAGTTTTGTTCTTAAGCTAATGTATTTTTCCCCTTTTGCACTCTATTGTGGCTAGCGCAATTTTGAATAATGTGAGGGTGTTATTTTTGTTACTTATTACATTTACTTTTGTGTAAGTTCAGTTAAAGTGATGCTAAATAAACAGCTTTTATCGTACAGCTTCTCCTGTATTCAAATTTATATTAATTATTTTTTTGTCCTTAACAGGAATTGTTCATTGAAACTATTGCCAAAGATGCATATGTGTATGCTCAAAGAGGAAAAAGGAAAACCCTGCAACGGAAGGACCTGGGTATAGAGTTTTTATGCATTTTTATACACACATTTTTATATCACCCTACACAGCTGCTAATAATTTGGCAGTGTGCAAGTGTACTCAGCATATACATGCAAACAATAAAGTGGCTGTAGCACTCAACTGCAGCCCAATCCAACAGCTGATTGGAGGAGGCTTCAAGCATCTGCCATCAGATATAATCCAGAGACCCCTCACACAACTTACCGTATATACTCGAGTATATACGCATCAATATCAATGTATAGAGTCTCCCATAAAATAGTGGAAAAAAAAAAAGCTTTAAAAAAATAAAAAGTTCTAAATTACTCCTTTCCCTAGAATAGACACAAAAGTAGAAAATTACTGCGAAACACAAACACATCAGGTATCCCTGTGTCTGAGAGTGCTCAGTCTACTGAATATAGGGGTTAATAGGAGCACTGCAGATACCCTATATTCAGCCAGGCTGAATTCCAAGTGGGGGGGGGGGAGCAGTCCTCAAGCTCAGGGAAGGGGCAGACAGACAACCAAAACACCCCCTCCCCTTTCCCAGAACCTACTGCACCCAAAAACTCCGACCATTTTAATTTTTTACATTTTCCAGTAGATGCTTCATTCCCCCCCCCCCAGGCTTATACTTGAGTCAATAAGTTTTCCCAGTTTTTTGTGGTAAAATTAGGGGGGTCGGCTTATATTCGGGTAGGCTTATACTCGAGTATATACGGTAAAAAGCAATTTCTGAATCATTGAAACTACTGGGGAAATAGTAGGGAATTTCATGTACCCAATGTACTGCGCACTGCTTACATATTCACTGTTCACCAACGCTATGCATTCACGTCTGGGATACTAATGCTACTATACCCCTTGATGATTTCTTTGAGGGATTCAGTTTTCAAAATGGGGTCACTCCTGAGGAGATTCCACTTTACTGGTATCTTAAAGGCTCTGCAAACATGACATGGCATACAGATACCAAATATCTAAATCTGCGCTCCAAAAGCCAAATAGCATTCCTTCTCTTCTGTGTTCTGCTGTGTGCCCAAACTGCAGTTTATTCCCACATGTATGACACTGGTGTACCCAGGATAATGTACTTAATGTCATATGTGGTTATAAACTGCTGCCGAGCACAGAAGGGAAGGAGCGGTATTTGGTTTTTGAATGCCATTACACTTTTGCTAAACCCTGAAATGCGAGTAAAGTGGAATCCCCTGACGTGACCCAATTATGGAAACTGCACCCCTGAAGGAATTTATCTAGAGAGCATGTTTAACCCCCATTGGGCGCTGAAATGGCATTTCTATGGATAAAATTGCAATTTCCCGAGGGGCCACACGGTGGCTCAGTGGTTAGCACTGCAGCGCTGGAGTCCTGGTGTTCAATTCCCGCCAAGGGCATAAAACCATCTGCAAGGAGTTTATATGTTCTCCCCGTGTTTGCATGGATTTCCATCCCATATTCCAAAAAAGACATAATGATAGGCAAAAATGTACATTGTTAGCTCTATGTGGGGCTCACAATCTACATAAAAAAAAAAATTAAAAAAAATTGCAATTTCCCATTTTCATTATCGGCTGTGCATTCCTTCTGGAAATTACATGAATGCAACACTCAATGGTTTAAATTGCTTGCTACCCCACTTGAAAAATCTCTAGTGTACTTTCCAAAATGGGGTTATGTGTCTGTGGTTCCACTTTTCTCCCAATTCAGGGGCTCTGCAAAACTGGCATGACATCCAAAAACTAAAATGTGCTCTAAAAACCAAAATAGTGCTCCTTCCCTCTTCTGTTCCCAAACAGCAGTTTATACCCGTATTTGGCATTAAGTACAACAGTGTCATACATGTGGGCTTAAACTGCTTCTTGGGATCCAAGGAAGGCGCAGATATGAAGAAGTGTTATGTGCTTTTGGACCGCTGATTTAGATTGTTGGTTTTTATTACACCTTATCACATTCGTAGAGATTCTAAAATTGCCCCTATAAAATGGGGTCACTTCTTGGGGAATTCCAATGTACTGGCACCTCCAGGGCTCTTCAAAAACATGGTGTCCAGAAAGTCTTTCTACAGTGTTGGCCAAAAGTATTGCCACCCCTGCAAGTCTGTCAGATAATACTCATTTTCTTCCAGAAAATGATTGCAAGCACAAACTCTTTGGTATTAATATCTTCATTTAATTTGCTTGCAATGGAAAAACACAAAAGGGATGAAAAAAAAGTCAGATCATTGATCACTTTACACAAAACTCTAAAAATGGGCCGGACAAAAGTATTGGCACCCTCAGCCTAATACTTGGTAGCACAACCTTTAGACAAAATAACTGCGAACAACCGCTTCCGGTAACCATCAATGAGTTTCATACAATGCTCTGCTGGAATTTTAGACCACTCTCTTCTTTAGCAAACTGCTCCAGGTCCCTGAGATGTGAAGGGTGCCTTCTCCAAACTGCCATTTTGAGATCTCTCCACAGTTGTTCTATGGGATTCAGGTCTGGACTCATTGCTGGCCACTTTAGAAGTCTCCAGTGCTTTCTCTCAAACCATTTTCTAGTACTTTTTGAAGTGTGTTTTGGGTAATTGTCCTGCTGGAATACCCATGACCTCTGAGGGAGACCCAGCTTTCTCACACTGGGCTCTACATTATGCTGCAAAATTTGTTGGTAGTCTTCAGACTTCATAATGCCATGCACACGGTCAAGCAGTCCAGTGCCAGAGGCAGCAAAGCAACCCCAAAACATCAGGGAACCTCCACCATGTTTGACTTTAGGGACCGTGTTCTTTTCTTTGAAGGCCTCTTTTTTTTTTTTTTTTTCCTGTAAACTCTGTGTTGATGCCTTTTCCCAAAAAGCTCTACTTTTGTCTCATCTGACCAGAGAGCATTCTTCTAAAACGTTTTTGGCTTTCTCAGGTAAGTTTTGGCAAACTCCAGCCTGGCTTTTTTATGTCTCTGGGTATCAAGTGGGGTCTTCCTGGGTATCCTACCATATAGTAGCCAACGGATAGTACGGGTTGACACTGTTGTACCCTCGGACTGCAGGGCAGCTTGAACTTGTTTGGATGTTAGTCGAGGTTCTTTATCCACCATCTGCACAATCTTGCATTGAAATCTCTCGTCAATTTTTCTTATCCGTCCACATCTAGGGAAGTTAGCCACAGTGCCATGGGCTTTAAACTTCTTGATGACACTGCGCACGGTAGACACAGGAACATTCAGGTCTTTTGGAGATGGACTTGTAGCCTTGAGATTGCTCATGCTTCCTCACAATTTTGCTTCTCAAGTCCTCAGACAGTTCTTTGGTCTTCTTTCTTTTCTCCGTGCTCAATGTGGTACACACAAGGACACAGGACAGAGGATGAGTCTACTTTAATCCATTTCAACTGGCTGCAAGTGTGATTTAGTTATTGCCACCACCTGTTAGGTGCCTCAGGTAAGTAACAGGTGCTGTTAATTACACAAATTAGAAAAGCAGCGCATGATTTTTCAAACAGTGCCAATACTTTTGTCCACCCCCTTTTTTATGTTTGGTGTGGAATTATATCCAATTTGGCTTTTTGACAATTCTTTTTGTGGTTTTCCATTGAAGACAAATTAAATGAAGATAATATTACCAAAGAATTTGTGATTGCAATCATTCTCTGGAAGAAAATGAGTATTATCTGACAATTGCAGGGGTGCCAATACTTTTGGGCCAACACTGTAAATCTGTACTCCAAAAGCGAAGCACATTGCTTGTTCCCTTCTGAGCCCTTCTGTATGGCCAAGCAGCGGTTTACATCCACATATACAACTTCTTTGTGCCTGAGAAAGCCCACTTAATAGTGGGCACAACATATTGGGCACCGAAATGGCATATTTCTTTAAAAACTTAAATTTTCAATTTGTACATTAATTTTTGCGAAACTCTTTTGGGCTCAAAATGATAATACCCCTTGATAAATTCCTTGAGGGTTGTAGTCTCTAAAATGGAGTCACTTTTGGGGGTTTCCATTGTATTATTACTCTAGGGTTTTTGCAAATGCGACAGAGCAACTGAAATCTATTCCAGCAAAATCTGCCTTCCAAAAACCAAATAGCCCTCTTTCCATTCTATCCCTACCATGTACCCATACAGCAGATCACAACCACATATGGGTACTAGCAACACCCGCGACTTCTGCTGTGGCCCCCTCCCCTCTTATGCACGACACAGCAGCAGCATTGCGACGGACCCCCACCCCAATTGCCCTGTGGCCGCGGCGTCCCCGGTTTCCTCTGCTTTCCGACACGTAACCTGGACGCCGAGCCTGCGTTGTCTCCCGAAGCCTCGCCGTGCCACTGTCTCTCCCCCCCCCCCCCCCCCCCCGGGCCACACAAACCCATGTTGGACCCCCAAGTATTTCCCTCCCATCCTTCCTGGCCGGAGTTTTATACCATCTAGTAAGCAGCTGATAATTTGATTCTTGAAGCCAGACACCTTTAGTGTCCCCTGACCCGGTTGTAAATGGATGAAATGTCCAATTGTGTGAGAGCAATTTGGTTTTTCCTATGTGCGCATGTAAGAGGGTAGAAATTGTTCCAGGTCATTGATAAAGTAAGTTTATGCTTTGAATAAAGTGCCTCACGTGTATTAATGCAAATGACTTTTTCCTTTTGTTTTTTTTAAATAGATTTTTCAGGGAAGTGTGCAGAATCCCAGTGACCACAGCAGTGTTCTAACATTAATAATTTGTAGAGAACACTGGCTCTTCTGAGGACAGAGTTCTGCTACTGTTTTACCTCTTTGTGGTTGTAGGGATAACTGCTTAGTATTGCAGTGAAGTCACTTAAGTTATTGTGAACTTCTGGAGTGAGCAATTTAATAATCTTCGTTACCCCTAATGCCATATTTCATACTTGACTGCTTCCCCCCCCCCCCCCCCCCCTCGAATCTGCTAGTTAGCTCCCAGGCCGCACTGTCTAAACAAATTCAGAGATCTGCAGATTAACAGAGGGACCCAGACAGTAGAATATACTATGACCTGGAAGAGTGGAGCCTGAGGGAGGAAGTGCTCTCCACATCATGCCCTCCAGTATCCCTGGGTCTGTTATATTATGGTTACTTAGATCCTCACTTTATTTTAATTAATCATGGACTCAAGTGTCTGACTGGGTTAACAGTAGAAGTACATAATACTCTGCTATCGCAGCTGCAGCAATGTGATGCTGTTCTATTGTTCAGGTGATTACGGATTTTTTAAATTGACTTCCTTAGTGTTGTCTCAGCAGCTCAGGCATTTCATTTGGATGCCATGAATACTGAGTAGGATAAAGAACCTGTGATACAATCTATCACCTGGAGAGATTCCTGGCCTGTATGGTTTGGGGGATGGGTAAAATGCAGATGTGATGTACTTAAAATCAATATTGCTGGAACTGTTCACTAACGACCTTTGGACTGAGGCATGTTATCAGAATCTATGCATGCAACCCTCATTGTTTTGCGGAAGCCAAGGAGGTACCTGTCCACACATGATTCTAAATGCTTTATCTCCCTCCTTAACTCAGTTGTTAAGATTTTTGCCAGAGTTCTAGCTATGAGACAAAATTGTTGCATTTATTCACTTATTTTCATGGGTCAGACACTGATGGCGAATCTTTGAGACAGAGTGCCCAAACTGCAACTCAGCACACTAATTTATTGCAAAGTGCCAACATTGTAATTTAACCTTAATAGTGAGGCTTCATTTTAGAAAAAGAAACTCTTGCATTTTGTCTTTAAAATAACAAAAGAACAATAAAGCCCTATTCACATGACCGAAGCCATGTTTGGGGGCCGCATTTTCAGGTCTGCAAATGCGGTTCATATAATGACATGCCTTTTTTTTTTTTTTTTTTTTTGAGGTCTGAAAAAACAGACTGCAAAAAACAGAACATGTGCACGACCCCTTTGAAATGAATGTGTTCAAAACTGACCGTAATTGCCAATTCATAATTATGGACAGTTACAGACCAGCCAAATTCAGTCATGTGAGGCTCTACATAGCTTTCAATGATACAAGCATATTTGTACTAAAATGTAAAGGTTTGCCTTTGTTATACTTTTAACCAATTAATGTTCACTATTTACATTACAGTAAAGTCTGCTCCATAGTGGCCACCACACAGTACAATGTGCTCCACACTGCTCCCCCCCCCCCCCCCACACACACACACACAGTAGTTTAAAAAAATTGATCCCAATTTGGTCCCAAGTTGAAAACCTGTACAAATATAACCAAGAACACAAGTAACACACATGCATTTTTTTACAATTTTAAAACATACGTTTTTTTCACAATTGCGCATCAAAATTTTTAATTTGATTTCTCCAAAACAAAATATGAAGAAACATTGTCTTGTGACCAGGGGTGAACCTGGGCTTTCTGGCGCCTGAAGCAGACGTCAGAAAGCCACCCCCCACCCCCTTCCCGGAGGAGGGGGCGTGGTCTCGAGAAAGGGGGCGGGGCCGATCGGAAAGGAGTCGGGGCCAAGTGAAAAGGGGCGGGGCTTATCGGAGCGAACAACGTTCGCAGGCAGAGAGCAGGCAGGCTGCTCTCTGCCTGCGTGTGATACACCACCCAATACACCACTCGTTTCCCGTGTCGGGCTGCAGACACGGTGACACTAAGCCAGTCCAGGACAGCTTGTCCTGGACTGGCTTAGGTCGGCAAAAATGCCGCCCTCCAGAGGCACTGGCATAGCGCCGCCTGAAGCGCTCGCTTCAGGTCGCCTCATGGGAGGTGCGGCACTGCTTGTGACATATCAAATGAAAGCCGGTACCGCTCTGAGAAAAATGATGCCTCTCCCACCTATTTATCTTAATTCTAGCCCAAGATATGTTAAAAAATGTAAAGCCATACCAGGCCAAAATTCACACTTTTTCAAAACTTTAGAAGTCTATAAAAAATTAACTGATGAAGAAAAAAAATTCAAAACTTTTTATTTGTAATTAACTTAAGTTGTACTTCATAAAAAATAAAAATAAAAAAAATCTAAAAACATCAGGTATAAAAAAAACATTCCTATTTGGATCACTTGACATGGAATGACCCGTATGTGTTTCACAGTTTTTAACTACTTTTATATGTGTTCTAGGGAAAGGGGGGTGATTTTGAATTTTTAATACTATTTATTTATTTATAAAACTGAACAATAGTTCCAACACTGGGACATGTATACCCAACGGGTGGTCAGGAAATGGATAAAGACCCAGCATCCACCGTAATAGTACAGCGGATGTTGGGAAGGTGTTAAACGCCATCTTTGTTCCCTGGAAGAACTCCGCCTTGGGAGACAAGTATTACAAGCTGTTGCTCCTCCCTGAGGTGTTTTTTTGGTATTCTTCTCTTTGGATGATGACTAGGGAAAATAAATTGGTTCTTCCTGGTAATTCAGTTTATGGAATCCTCCGTGATGGCACCCCTAGCACTTGAGTGTACTCGTGTATTGTATTGCCTTAGGTACTTAAAGGGGTACTCCCACGTCGCATACTTACCCGTCTTCGTTCCTCCAAAATCTTCAGTCTTCCGGCTTTGTCTCGTCATTGGTGGGCGGGGTCACATATGCAAAGCCAAGCGGCGAGATGCCGCCGGCCCTGCGTGCCCGCTCATACACCAGTCTAGGCTTCACAATGCGAATACAGACCCGACACCCTGCGGGTCTGTATTAGCATTGTGAAGGGTAGACTGGTGTATGAGCGTGCACGCAGGGCCGGTGGCATCTCGCCGCTTGGCTTTGTATATGTGACCCCGGAGCGGAACAGCATCGCTTCTGCCGCTGCTGTCTTCATGCAGGGCAGAAGCATAGCGATGTGCCTGTTTCAGCGTCTAACAGTCCCCAGCATCCGCCTATTACAGCGGATGCCGGGGAGTTAGATGCCGGCACAGTTGAAGCCAGCAACATCGCTATGTGCCTGCCCTGCATGAAGACAGCAGCGGCAGAAGTGATGCTGTTATTCCGCCCCCCCGCCCCGGAATAGCAGCATCGCTTCTGCCGCTGGTTGCTTCATTCAGGGCAGGCACATAGCAATGTTGCTAGCTTCACCTGTCCCCCAAAGGGTAAACTACCCCCCCCTCTCCAGGCTCGCTCCCGTGCACTTAGCCCCTCCTCCCTCCCCCCTGAGAGCAGCAGATACATCACTTGACTCAGGAGCAGATAGGTCAGGGCTGTGGCCACAAAAAAATGAATAAAGTGAGATAGTGGCCAAACAAAGCAGTTTTGCTGAAGCAGTGTATTTAGGAAAAATCTTACGTTCACATTTATATGCATTATAGATAGGATCCTTGTGACGGGACACCCCCTTTAAATAATGCTTTGTTTACTCTCATGGAGATTCCTAGAAACAAAGTAATAATAAGTAATACTTCTATCTTTTCACTTCTCATTTGCACGATGAAACCTATGTCCCGAAATAATAGAACCTCCTTGGATTACTGGCTGCAGCTATATGTCTCCGTATATCTGTTGGTGGTGGTTGTTGTAAAATATGGAATGTCCCTATGAGACTTTAAAAGATCTAAATGTTATGGTTGAAAATGTCTAAGACCAAGTTGTAGATGGATGGTATGGTGGGGTGTATTTCTGTTTGACTTTGTGAATAATGGTGGTTCGTTTCAAAGTTTAATGCATTTGTCATATTGGTTCCACCAGTAATCTGGATTTGTCTGATTCACTGCCACAAGTATTTTTGTTCTTTTCTTTAAAAAAAAAAAAAAAATGCATTAAACAATTAATAACTGGAAATAATGTCGTTTGATCTCTACAAATGGGTGAATACAGCAGCTTACTTGTACCTATTATTCCACTGAATAATCCTGGGGGGGGGGGACCCTCTCCATTTCTGGCATTTCTCACCACATTTGAATTTGAGAAACTCTTCAATTGATTTTCTACAACTAGCAAGTCTGGTTTACAGTGCACATATCCTATAGATAGAATGTATTTTATATAACACCAACATATTCCCACCACTTTATAGTGTTTTTGTTTTTTTCTTTACAATATTTTCTTCTTCAAATTTCAGATATCGCAGTTGACTCTTTTGATGAATTTGCATTTTTGGAAGGTAAGTTATAAATGAAGATTTTAACCGATATTTTTAAAAACAAAAAGATATTGTACTAGGCTCACTTGGAACTGCTTTATGGTAGAGTGTACCAATAATATTGCTTGAATTGAATGTATGGAACAGAGATAAGTGTGTTTTCTGTATTGTCGTTTCTTTGAAAAAATTTTTTTTTTTTTTTTTTTTTTTTTCAATTTAAAGTGGCTGTCCAGTTTCAGTCCAATATGTGATGTATACACAAGTGCCCAACTTATTATTAGGCAGATGTCTGATTACTGTGCTATGCCTATAACATGACTATGGACTGATTTCGTTCAACTAGAATTAAGCAGAAGGAACGATAGCAATCAGAGATACAGAAAGTACATCTGAAAACTGTAAAGCTTTTCATTATATAAATGGTTTTCTCTCATTATTGGACTGAAATGGGCTAACACCTTTAACATTGATGATTTGCGTGTTTACATCCTTCAGGTCTGAACCTTTTAAGGGGTCGTTCACACTTGTTCCTGCTGTCTGATCGCCGTGATTCTGCTGAAATTACACAAAAACGGATTGAATCTGGTTTTGTGCAATTATGGTGGAATCATGGCGAGCATACAGCAGGCGCAAGTGTGAATGCCCCCTTAGCGACACTGTCAGACTAGGACAACGTACAGTATGTATTGGTCAATATAAAATATTGCTTACCAAATGAATGCATTAAAAATCTATTCCCTTTTTTTGGGGGGGGGTTTTATCACTTTCTCAACTGTCACGTAATGTTGAGTAATATAAATATTTACAATTCACATCGGTAAATTGGTATAAATGATCAAAAAAAAAGTAGGAAGTAAACTGGGTAACCTGTCATGCCAAGCAGTCTTTCAGGAAAGTGACGAGGGCGGCATCAAAGCACCGTTTTAGACTATTTCTGTTGTTGCATTGAAAAAGTTGCAAACTCGATGTTTGCAACTTTTTTTATACCACAAAAGTAACTTGGATTAGTGCTGTGACCCACTGATTCTGCTTTGTGGTGTCCCTTTATCAATTGGACGTACAGTACATGCAAAATCTATGGCCAGTTATAGATATGAAGTTAAGAACCAACACTTAAACCATTTCCTCATAAATGAAAAGACCACATATAAAGCAAACACCAAAACATATCGTAGAAATAGTGGTCAAAAGATAAATCCAATACAATATCTATAAAATATATAAATTTTATTAAATAAATACTAAATACATTTCAGCAGGGCAGATGGAAAAAGCAAATTTGAACCATACAAACAACAAAAGGACAAAATAGTAATGCAGTGTATGTACTAAATCATAAATCTGACAGAATATCTAGAATGAATGTACAGACACAAATAACTAAAACTACACACCAGGTGACATGGCATATAAGTATATCACAGATGATAATATGTCAGGGGGTATACTAAACAGTCAAAGTGACCTCAATGGCAATATACATAATATATGTATACTACTGAACCAGAAATTTGTACCACAAATAATGTGCTGGACAGAAGCAACAAATATATAAATTACCAATGACTATAAAACCCACTGACTCGTAGCTAATATAGACTACAGCAAACCAGAACAGGTATACAGCATATCCCACAGCAGTATATCAGCGCAAAAAATGATCATTGCCAAAATTCAGAGACAAGTGGTATACCTGTAGCCATGGTGTATAGAAAGCAAGAAACGGATCAAAAGGACTGTGCCCCAAGCGCCTCTACGCGTTTCGCCTATTGTCTGAATAGGCGAAACGCGTAGAGGCGCTTGGGGCACAGTCCTTTTGATCCGTTTCTTGCTTTCTATACACCATGGCTACAGGTATACCACTTGTCTCTGAATTTTGGCAATGATCATTTTTTGTGCTGATATACTGCTGTGGGATATGCTGTATACCTGTTCTGGTTTTCTGTAGTCTATATTAGCTACGAGTCAGTGGGTTTTATAGTCATTGGTAATTTATATATTTGTTGCTTCTGTCCAGCACATTATTTGTGGTACAAATTTCTGGTTCAGTAGTATACATATATTATGTATATTGCCATTGAGGTCACTTTGACTGTTTAGTATACCCCCTGACATATCATCTGTGATATACTTATATGCCATGTCACCTGGTGTGTAGTTTTAGTTATTTGTGTCTGTACCTTCATTCTAGATATTCTGTCAGATTTATGATTTAGTACATACACTGCATTATTATTTTGTCCTTTTGTTGTTTGTATGGTTCAAATTTGCTTTTTCCATCTGCCCTGCTGAAATGTATTTTTTAGTATTTATTTAATAAAATTTATATATTTTATAGATATTGTATTGGATTTATCTTTTGACCACTATTTCTACGATATGTTATAGATATAAAGTTATACATCTGGGTAAAAAATCTGCATCTATTAAAAGTTAAATTTTATATTTCACGAATTAACTGTCATATAAAGGATTTTTGCTGATGAGCAATGCCAGCTGTCCCGAGAGGTCTCGGGCCACAGAATCCATGGCAAGATTGAGCAGGATGCCTATTTTTTTCTTTGAAGGCAAAGGTGATTCAGAATGAGCGCGGAATTCCCTGCTAAATCTATGGCAGATTGCAGCGAGTAAGCATGGCCTAAAAGTGGAACTTTATATAGTGTGGGTTTTTTTGAGTTATTTATTTATTTTTTTGAGTAACAGATTTTTACTATGGTTCTTTAGAAATGGAGTGCATGACAAACTCTGCTACTCCTCACTGCATTTAAGAGGAGCAGTCCTGGCAGCCACGTGCAGAAGAAATCCTGTCTGCGTGTGGGAGCCAATGATTGTAATACTTGTTTACATTGTGAGACCATTGCCAGTTTCGTACTGGTGTTTTTATTGAATTTTCCTCTGTAAAATCAGACCCATTTCACTCTTTAAATACTTTTTAACCGCTTCCCGACATTTACTGTACTAGTACAGCGGATGCCGGCTGTTTAACTATGGAAATGCTGGATTTTTGCAATGCATCAGTAGGGTCTTGAAACCGAAGGGGTCTAATAAATAAAAAAAAAATAAAAAGTATTAAAAAATCAGATCTCCCCCTTTCCCTAAAACACAAATAAAAGTACTTAAATTCTGTGAAACACATTAGGTAGCCCTGTGTCCAAAAATGCCCGGTCTCCAAATCTATAAAAATATTTTTCCCATACGTTAAAATCTGTAGCGGGTAAAAAGTCAATAGTGCCAAACCGCAGTTTTTTTCACTGTTTTAATAAAACACTGTTCTAATAAAAATTTGAATAAAAAGTGATCAAAGCAATAGCAATTCCCCAAAATCATATACCGTAAATACTACAGTCAGGGTCCAACTCTGGGTCGGACTAGCCCATCGGGGAATCGGTGAATCCCTCGGTGGGCCCAAAGCCCCAGCTATTAATCCTCATTTTGTTAATACAAATGCATTTGTCAGATTCCCCGATCGGTTCCTTAACCAATGCATTTGCAGTGGCAAAATGAGAAACTCAGCACCGGCCCTGCAAGGACCTTCATAAACTAAACGAGGGGAGGTCCTTTAGTGCTACAGTAATGATATAGGATACTCCCCCTTCTCTAGCAAGAGAGATGAAAGCCCAGGAGGCCCCTGCTGCTGCCCTGCATCGAGGAGAGGAAGCTAGAATAAAGTGAAAGTAAAACATACAGGTACCTGCTGGGATTGCTATTCCTACCGTGTTTCCTCGAAAATAGTGCATCCCGCGAAAATAAGGCATGGGGGACGTTTCTGTTTAATTGCCTAATATAAGGCACCCCCGAAAATAAGACATCACCCAAAAACTATTGCAGCACAACACTGTGCGTGATGTTCTGTGTGCACAGGAAAGCCGGCTGCTGCCTCTGCTGTGATACCGTATGTTGTAGCCACTGTCCCTTCTGCTGTAGGATATGCTGGGAGATGCCCGCTGTGCATATGCTGCGGGGAGTTGGTTCTCCCAGCTCATCCCACAGCAGCCAGAACAGTGGTATCGCAGCAGCTGGCTTTTCTGTGCATATGGAACACAGTGCACAGCATTCAGCCGGTTACAATGCCCATAAAGTGAGGTTCTCCGGCAACTGCCGGCAACCTCGCTAAGCCCCGCCTACCACTTCCGCCGCCGCGATCAACAGCAGCACCAGCGCTGCTATGAAGATGGGGAAGGTAAGTAGCCCCGCTCCATAAGACATCCCCCCGAAAATAAGACATGTCCTATATTTAGGATAAGAATTTAATAAAGACGCTGTCTTATTTTCAGGGAAACACGGTAGTAATGTCACGCATTTGAGGTTATTAATTTAGTTTCAGTAAGGGTCTGTTCACACAGAGTAAACGCGCGATCATTTTGGCAAAATACACGTGTAAAGAATACACATGTAAAAATAAGACTTCCATTGACTTCAATGACATTTTACATGTGTATTTTGACGTGTTTTTTTTCAAGTGTAAAAATATAAATATATATATATATATATATATATATATATATATATATATATATATATATATATATATCATTGAAGTCAATGGGAGTCTTATACACGTGTATTTTTTTTTTTACACATGTATTTTGCCAAAATGAGCGCGTTTACTCCTTGTAAATGGACCCTCACTCCATGTGCCTTACGTAAATAGCAGTTAACCCCATCATGTCCCTCATATTAACCCCTGTGTGCCACATATAAGGGTTACTAATATGTGAGACACATGAGAGTACTAATAAAGGACCTTAATTATGAAGATACCTAATTATCTCCATATGTCCCACATATCAGTAACTCTTATGTGAGGCACACAGGGGGTAATGTGAGGGACATGATGGAGTTAACTGCTATTACTATGGGGCACATGGGTTACTAAGCTGAAATGCACAGAAATGCACATGGCCAGACTTTTTATCTGCAATGGTGGATTCCCCCCCCCCCCCCCCCAGGTTTATACTCGAGTTGATATGTTTTCCCAGTTTTTTGTGGTAAAATTAGGGGCCTTGGCTTATATTCAGGCCAACTTATACTTGAGTATATATGGTAAAAAGTATACCCTGCCCCGTTAAAAAAAAAAAAAAAAAAAAAAAATGCTCTATGCTTCCCCGTACACTGCAGTATAAAAAAGTTATGGATGTCAGAGTATGGCGACTTTTTTTTTAGAAAAAAATGGATTTTGAAGGGGTTAAAATGTGACTAAAACTATATAAATTTGGTATCCCCGTAATCATACCGAAACATAGAATACAGGGGACATGTCATTTTGGCTGCACAGTGAATGCTGTAAAAACAAAGCCCCTAGGAAAGTTGCACAAATGCACTTTTTCTTTATATCCACCCCATTCTGAATTTTTTTCCAGCTTCCCAGTACATTGTACAGAATAATTGATAGTACTAACATGAAGAACAATGTGTACCGCAAACATTAAGATTTGATATGGCTTTGAGAGCGGAAAAATAAAAAAGTTATGGGCTTTGGAGGGGGGGCGGGGGGGGGGAATCGGAAAATGAAAATTGAGAAATGCCCGCGGCGGGAAGGGATTAAACATTTATCAATACATTTAATGAAACAATAATTACTAGGAATGAAAATACAACTCAACCTACAAAAACAAGCCCTCATTATGGTTATGGGGAAAAAGCCAAAAAAAAAAACCTCCCTGAAATCTGACACCCATTCCTCCCCGAAAATAGCATGGTATATTGTTTTTTCTCATCTCACACTAATTTAAAGATGTCTTTTAACCATAGTGGTTGAGCGGTGATAAACTTTTCTATTAACTCACAGTGGTACCTACAGTGGCGGCCAAAAAAACTGCACCATTTCACAAAATGTAATGATTGTAGCGAAAATGCTTTCTTGTCTTTTTCCATTTCTATCCTCTTCTCTCCTGGATGACAAGTATTTGACAATTTTGTACATGATGTCACGTGACATTTCGATTTCGTAGTAGGAGGTATACATATCATTTGTAGGGACTCAATTTATACGCATCACATACATTTGACAAAATCCACTGGTGGTGCTTTTTTTTTTTTTTTTTTTTTTTTTTTTTTTTTGGCCGCCACTGTATATTTACCATCGTTTTGCAAAGTATGTGTTACTTGCAGTCCTATGTAATGTCACAGATTACACTGTGATAACTCAGAATAAACATACTGTAGTAGGTTTTACTTGCAGAGAGTCTTGTGTAATAGCAGACCACACACACACACGTCAGTCTTCATGTCTACTGCATCCTTGGAGAGTGAGCTTTATTTAGGGTATGTTCACATAGCGGAAAATTAAGAGAAATTACTCATTTTCCGCCGCTATATTTGGCTGCAGTATTGCCATGAGGGAATGCTGATGAAGCATTTTAACACAGTGAATTTGGTTCCAAACTGACCTCAGCCAGCTTTATTCTTCTGTTTTCACAGCAAAACTGCATATATATCACAGTAGAAAATAAATCCTCAGCCATCTGGCTACTAACTATCACATTCAGTGTGAGACCCTGGGCCTCCACACAAACATAGTAGTTCTTACCAACTCATGTGGTTCTTGCTCCCACAGGCCCTTGCACATCCGGTCTTCCCCCAGATAAGGGAGCATCATGGGAAGTGTTGACACTTTGCTTGTAAATCCCTTCCACCTGGCTGCTAATTAATTTCATTAACAACTTGTCTACAAACCAATTGAAACATCCAACATTCCAGAGACTTTTCTTTTCCATTCTGCTTTCCCAGGGTGAAAATCAGATTTTTCTGTACCTCCCAGTGGCAAAAACATGCTGCTCCAGCAGTCACACTGCCACATATCCTTCCCCCCTGATAAACGCTGGTTAAATTTATCATGGAATTCACTCTCATCCCCAGGGTCAAAATTCCTATTTTGGGATACAATATCATACAACTTGTACGGTATACCATGATATGTCATATAAGCACCTTGACTCTTCTTCATGGGTAAATTCTCTGTACTGTGGAGACCTGTCTTATTTTTGGTAGTGTAGAAATTGTTACCCCTAATAATGTCATTCATCTCACATGCAGTGCCTGTAGTTTCAGCTGTAGCCTTCAACTCATGCACTGGTTTATAGTGGTCAGGAATAGAGATGAGCGAACACTAAAATGTTCGAGGTTCGAAATTCGATTCGAACAGCCGCTCAATGTTCGTGTGTTCGAACGGGTTTCGAACCCCATTATAGTCTATGGGGAACAGATACTCGTTAAGGGGGAAACCCAAATCTGTGTCTGGAGGGTCACCAAGTCCACTAAGACAACCCAGGAAATGATGCCAACACCTCTGGAATGACACTGGGACAGCAGGGGAAGCATGTCTGGGGGCATCTAACACACCAAAGACCCTCTATTACCCCAACATCACAGCCTAACAACTACACACTTTACACACTCAATACCACCTCTCTGACCGTAGGAAAACACCTTGAAACATGTGTATTTGGCACTTGCAGTGAGGAGAGCTTGTCACCAGCAGTGAATTTGGCCCTTGTAGTAAGTTGAGGTTGGCACCAACATTTGTTTTGAAAATCAGGGTGGATTGAGCCTCTAACCAGCAGAGTTTGGGCAAATTCATGGTGGAGGGAGCCTCTAAAAACCCCAGTTTGGACCAATTCATGGTGGAGGGAGCCTCTAAAAACCCCAGTTTGGACAAATTCATGGTGGAGGGAGCCTCTAAAAAACCCAGTTTGGACCAATTCATGGTGGAGGGAGCCTCTAAACAGCCCAGTTTGGACCAATTCATGGTGGAGGGAGCCTCTAAACAGCCCAGTTTGGGCAAATTCATGGTGGAGGGAGCCTCTAACCAGCCCAGTTTGGGCAAATTCATGGTGGAGGGAGCCTCTAAAAACCCCCGTTTGGACCAATTCATGGTGGAGGGAGCCTCTAAACAGCCCAGTTTGGGCAAATTCATGGTGGAGGGAGCCTCTAACCAGCCCAGTTTGGACCAATTCATGGTGGAGGGAGCCTCTAAAAACCCCAGTTTGGACCAATTCATGGTGGAGGGAGCCTCTAAACAGCTCAGTTTGGGCAAATTCATGGTGGAGGGAGCCTCTAAAAACCCCAGTTTGGACCAATTCATGGTGGAGGGAGCCTCTAAAAACCCCAGTTTGGACCAATTCATGGTGGAGGAAGCCTCTAAAAACCCCAGTTTGGACCAATTCATGGTGGAGGGAGCCTCTAAACAGCCCAGTTTGGGCAAATTCATGGTGGAGGGAGCCTCTAAAAACCCCCAGTTTGGACCAATTCATGGTGGAGGGAGCCTCTAAAAACCCCAGTTTGGACCAATTCATGGTGGAGGGAGCCTCTAAAAACCCCAGTTTGGACCAATTCATGGTGGAGGGAGCCTCTAAACAGGCCAGTTTGGGCAAATTCATGGTGGAGGGAGCCTCTAAAAACCCCAGTTTGGACCAATTCATGGTGGAGGGAGCCTCTAAAAACCCCAGTTTGGACCAATTCATGATGGAGGGAGCCTCTAAACAGCCCAGTTTGGACCAATTCATGGTGGAGAGAGCCTCTAAAAACCCCAGTTTGGACCAATTCATGGTGGAGGGAGCCTCTAAACAGCCCAGTTTGGGCAAATTCATGGTGGAGGGAGCCTCTAAACAGCCCAGTTTGGGCAAATTCATGGTGGAGGGAGCCTCTAAAAACCCCAGTTTGGACCAATTCATGGTGGAGGGAGCCTCTAAAAACCCCAGTTTGGACCAATTCATGGTGGAGGGAGCCTCTAAAAACCCCAGTTTGGACCAATTCATGATGGAGGGAGCCTCTAAACAGCCCAGTTTGGGCAAATTCATGGTGGAGGGAGCCTCTAAAAACCCCCAGTTTGGACCAATTCATGGTGGAGGGAGCCTCTAAAAACCCCAGTTTGGACCAATTCATGGTGGAGGGAGCCTCTAACCAGCCCAGTTTGGGCAAATTCATGGTGGAGGGAGCCTCTAAAAACCCCCGTTTGGACCAATTCATGGTGGAGGGAGCCTCTAAACAGCCCAGTTTGGGCAAATTCATGGTGGAGGGAGCCTCTAACCAGCCCAGTTTGGACCAATTCATGGTGGAGGGAGCCTCTAAAAACCCCAGTTTGGACCAATTCATGGTGGAGGGAGCCTCTAAAAACCCCAGTTTGGACCAATTCATGATGGAGGGAGCCTCTAAACAGCCCAGTTTGGACCAATTCATGGTGGAGAGAGCCTCTAAAAACCCCAGTTTGGGCAAATTCATGGTGGAGGGAGCCTCTAAAAACCCCAGTTTGGACCAATTCATGGTGGAGGGAGCCTCTAAAAACCCCAGTTTGGACCAATTCATGGTGGAGGGAGCCTCTAAAAACCCCAGTTTGGACCAATTCATGATGGAGGGAGCCTCTAAACAGCCCAGTTTGGACCAATTCATGGTGGAGAGAGCCTCTAAAAACCCCAGTTTGGACCAATTCATGGTGGAGGGAGCCTCTAAACAGGCCAGTTTGGGCAAATTCATGGTGGAGGGAGCCTCTAAAAACCCCCGTTTGGACCAATTCATGGTGGAGGGAGCCTCTAAACAGCCCAGTTTGGGCAAATTCATGGTGGAGGGAGCCTCTAACCAGCCCAGTTTGGACCAATTCATGGTGGAGGGAGCCTCTAAAAACCCCAGTTTGGACCAATTCATGGTGGAGGGAGCCTCTAAAAACCCCAGTTTGGACCAATTCATGGTGGAGGGAGCCGCTAAACAGCCCAGTTTGGACCAATTCATGGTGGAGGGAGCCTCTAACCAGCGGAGTTGGTGGAAATCAGGGTGGAGGGAGCCTCTAACCAGCAGAGTTGTGGGAAAGCAGGGTGGAAGGAGCCTCTAACCAGCAGAGTTGGGGGAAATCAGGGTGGAGGGAGCCTAGTATTAGCAGAATTGTGCAACGCTTATGGTGGATGAGTAGGAGGATGCGGAGGAATTGGAGAGGTTGAGTACAGACATGGAGTTTCATGTTGGGGTGCTTTACACAGGTGGGCCCAAAAATGAAGGCTCTATCCAGTGGTGGTTCATTTTTATCAAAGTGAGCCGGTCGGCACTCTCAGCTGACAGACGGGTGCGCTTGTCAGTGATGATGCCACCGGCTGCACTGAACACCCTCTCAGATAGGACGCTGGCGGCAGGACAGGACAGCACCTCCAAGGCATATAGGGCAAGTTCAAGCCACAGGTCCAACTTCGACACCCAATACGTGTAGGGCGCAGAGGGGTCGGAGAGGACAGGGCTGTGGTCGGAAAGGTATTCCCGCAACATGCGCCTATACTTCTCACGCCTGGTGACACTAGGACCCTCCGTGGCGGCACTTTGGCGAGGGGGTGCCATCAAGGTGTCCCAGACCTTAGACAGTGTGCCCCTTCGTGAGAACTTGGTTGCCTACTGGAGGAACTGCCCTCCCTGCCGCCAACGTCACATGCTGGAAACATCTCCATCATATTCTGCACCAATTGCCTGTGGCAAGCATTGATGCGATTGGCCCTCCCCTCTACCGGAATAAAAGACGAGATGTTGTTTTTATACCGGGGGTCAAGGATAGCAAAGATCCAGTACTGGTTGTCCTCCATGATTTTGACAATACGCTTGTCGGTTGTAAAGCACCCCAACATGAACTCAGCCATGTCTGCCACAGTGTTAGTTGGCATGACTCCTCTGGCCCCACCGGAAAGTTCAATCTCCATTTCCTCCTCATCCTCCATGTCTACCCATCCGCGCTGCAACAATGGGACGATTCGAAGTTGCCCGGAAGCCTCCTGTATCACCATCACATCATCGGACAACTCTTCTTCCTCCTCCTCCTCCTCCTCCTCCTCCTCCTCCATTAAACGCAGTGAAGCGGACAGATGTGTGGACCTACTCTCCAGCTGTGACGGATCGGATGCTATCCCTAACTCCTCTGTGTGATCTGAGTTATCCCTGATGTCAATCAGGGATTCTCTCAGAACACACAAGAGCGGGATTGTAAGGCTCACCATCGCATCCTCAGAGCTCACCCTCCTTGTGGACTCCTCAAACACCCGTAGGATGTCACAAAGGTCTCTCATCCATGGCCACTCATGGATGAGAAACTGAGGCAGCTGACTTTGTGGCACCCTAGGGTTTTGTAGCTGGTATTCCATCAAAGGTCTCTGCTGCTCAACCACTCTATTCAACATCTGAAACGTTGAGTTCCAGCGTGTGGGGACGTCGCACAAAAGCCGGTGTTGTGGCACATGCAGGCGTTGCTGGAGAGATTTTAAGCTAGCAGCGGCTACTGTCGACTTGCGAAAGTGGGCGCACATGCGCCGCACTTTCACCAGTAGCTCTGGAACATTGGGGTAGCTCTTTAGGAAACGTTGCACCACTAGGTTGAAGACGTGGGCCAGGCATGGAACATGTTGGAGTCCGGCAAGCTCTAGAGCTGCTACCAGGTTCCGGCCGTTATCACAAACGACCATGCCTGGGCCCAGGTGCAGCGGCTCAAACCATATTGCCGTCTCATCGAGGAGGGCATCCCTCACCTCGGAGGCAGTGTGCTGTCTGTCCCCCAAGCTGATCAGCTTCAGCACAGCCTGCTGACGTCTACCAACGCCAGTGCTGCAACGTTTCCAACTCGTAGCTGGGGTCAATCTAACAGCGGAGGAGGAGGCGGTGGCGGAGGAGGTGGCGGAGGAGGAGGCGGTAGAGGAGGAGGAGGAGGGGGGTGTTCTTCTCGTGTCCCTGCCAGGAATGTTAGGCGGGGAGATGAGGTACACCGGGCCAGTTTGGGAAGCAGTCCCAGCCTCAACTACATTCACCCAGTGTGCCGTCAGTGAAATGTAGCGTCCCTGTCCGCATGCACTTGTCCACGCGTCGGTGGTCAAGTGGACCTTTGTGCAAAGCGCGGAACTAAGGGCCCGCCTGATGTTGAGTGACACGTGCTGGTGCAAGGCGGGGACGGCACACCGGGAGAAGTAGTGACGGCTAGGGACGGCATAGCGAGGTGCCGCAGTTGCCATCAGGTCCAGGAAGGCGGGAGTTTCAACAAGCCGGAACGCCAACATCTCCTGGGCCAGCAGTTTAGCGATGTTGGCGTTCAAGGCTTGCGCGTGTGGGTGGTTAGCAGTGTATTTCTGCCGCCGCTCCAATGTCTGAGAGATGGTGGGTTGTTGTAAAGAAGCGCCTGATGGTGCCTTTGATGGTGCAGGAGAAGGAGATAAGACAGGAACAGGGGAGGATGAGGGAGAAGTCAACAAAGTGGCGGAGGCAGATGAAGTGGTGTCCTGGCTCGTCCTCTGGAGTGCATCGCCAGCACAGTCAGCAGTGGCAGTGGCAGTGGCGTGAACGGCAGGCGGCCTTTGTCCTGCCGTTGCTGCCTGCCACTGATTCCAGTGCTTGGATTCCAAATGACGGCGCATTGAAGTGGTGGACAGGTTGCTCTTCTCAGAGCCCCTAATCAATTTCGAGAGGCAAATTGTGCAGACAACACTATATCTGTCCTCGGCGCATTCCTTGAAAAAACTCCACACCTTCGAGAAACGTGCCCTCGAGGTGGGAGTTTTTCGGGGCTGGGTACGAACTGGAACATCTTGGGAGATTCCGGGTGTGGCCTGGCTTCGCCTAAGCTGCTGACCTCTGCCTCTGCCTCTAGCTACCCTTTTTGGTGCTGCACTTGCCTCAACATCCACACTACTTTCCCCGCTTGACATCCCCCCTGTCCAGGTCGGGTCAGTGTCCTCATCATCCACCACTTCCTCTTCCAACTCCTGTCTCATCTCCTCCTCCTGCACAATGCGCCGGTCAACTGGATGCCCTGACGGCAACTGCGTCACATCATCGTCGATGAGGGTGGGTTGCTGGTCATCCACCACCAAATCGAACGGAGATGGAGGAGACTCTAGTGTTTGAGCATCTGGACACAGATGCTCCTCTGTTAGGTTCGTGGAATCGTGACGTGGAGAGGCAGGTTGAGGGACAATGAAAGGAGCGGAGAACAGCTCTGGGGAGCAGAGACAGTTGGGGTTATTGTTCTGTGAAGCTTGGGAATTTTGGGAGGAAGGAGGACAAGACTGTTGGGTAATAGGAGGAGAGGAGGCAGAGTCTGACTGGCTGCTGGACAATGTGCTGTAAGCGTTCTCTGACAGCCATTGCAAGACCTGTTCCTGGTTCTCGGGCCTACTAAGGTTTGTACCCTGCAGTTTAGTTAATGTGGCAAGCAACCCTGGCACTGTGGAGTGGCGCAATGCTTGCTGCCCCACAGGAGTAGGCACGGGACGCCCTGTGGCTTCACTGCTACCTTGCTCCCCAGAACCATTCCCACGGCCTCGTCCACGTCCCTTTCCGGGAGCCTTGCGCATTTTGAATTCCCAGTTAGAAATTGGCACTATATACCAGTAGTAAAAATTGTGGGTGCACGTAACCCCAATATATTCTTTGAATTCCCAGTCAGACAATGGCACTATATACCAGTAGCAAGAAATGAGGGTATTTATAACCCCAATATATTCTTTGAATTCCCAGTCAGACAATGGCACTGTATACCAGTAGTAAAAATTGTGGGTGCACGTAACCCCAATATATTCTTTGAATTCCCAGTCAGACAATGGCACTGTATACCAGTAGTAAAAATTGTGGGTGCACGTAACCCCAATATATTCTTTGAATTCCCAGTCAGACAATGGCACTGTATACCAGTAGTAAAAATTGTGGGTGCACGTAACCCCAATATATTCTTTGAATTCCCAGTCAGACAATGGCACTATATATCAGTAGTAAAAATTGTGGGTGCACGTAACCCCAATATATTCTTTGAATTCCCAGTCAGAAACTGGCACTGTATACCAGTAGTAAAAATTGTGGGTGCACGTAACCCCAATATATTCTTTGAATTCCCAGTCAGACAATGGCACTATATACCAGTAGCAAGAAATGAGGGTATTTATAACCCCAATATATTCTTTGAATTCCCAGTCAGACAATGGCACTGTATACCAGTAGTAAAAATTGTGGGTGCACGTAACCCCAATATATTCTTTGAATTCCCAGTCAGACAATGGCACTGTATACCAGTAGTAAAAATTGTGGGTGCACGTAACCCCAATATATTCTTTGAATTACCAGTCAGAAACTGGCACTATATGGCAGTAGCAAGAAATGAGGGTATTTGTAACCCCAATATATTCTTTGAATTCCCAGTCAGAAACTGGCACTGTATACCAGTAGTAAAAATTGTGGGTGCACGTAACCCCAATATATTCTTTGAATTCCCAGTCAGACAATGGCACTATATACCAGTAGCAAGAAATGAGGGTATTTATAACCCCAATATATTCTTTGAATTCCCAGTCAGACAATGGCACTGTATACCAGTAGTAAAAATTGTGGGTGCACGTAACCCCAATATATTCTTTGAATTCCCAGTCAGAAACTGGCACTATATGGCAGTAGCAAGAAATGAGGGTATTTATAACCCCAATATATTCTTTGAATTCCCAGTCAGACAATGGCACTGTATACCAGTAGTAAAAATTGTGGGTGCACGTAACCCCAATATATTCTTTGAATTACCAGTCAGAAACTGGCACTATATGGCAGTAGCAAGAAATGAGGGTATTTATAACCCCAATATATTCTTTGAATTCCCAGTCAGACAATGGCACTGTATACCAGTAGTAAAAATTGTGGGTGCACGTAACCCCAATATATTCTTTGAATTACCAGTCAGAAACTGGCACTATATGGCAGTAGCAAGAAATGAGGGTATTTGTAACCCCAATATATTCTTTGAATTCCCAGTCAGAAACTGGCACTGTATACCAGTAGTAAAAATTGTGGGTGCACGTAACCCCAATATATTCTTTGAATTCCCAGTCAGACAATGGCACTATATACCAGTAGCAAGAAATGAGGGTATTTGTAACCCCAATATATTCTTTGAATTCCCAGTCAGAAACTGGCACTGTATACCAGTAGTAAAAATTGTGGGTGCACGTAACCCCAATATATTCTTTGAATTACCAGTCAGAAACTGGCACTATATGGCAGTAGCAAGAAATGAGGGTATTTGTAACCCCAATATATTCTTTGAATTCCCAGTCAGAAACTGGCACTGTATACCAGTAGTAAAAATTGTGGGTGCACGTAACCCCAATATATTCTTTGAATTCCCAGTCAGACAATGGCACTATATACCAGTAGCAAGAAATGAGGGTATTTATAACCCCAATATATTCTTTGAATTCCCAGTCAGACAATGGCACTGTATACCAGTAGTAAAAATTGTGGGTGCACGTAACCCCAATATATTCTTTGAATTCCCAGTCAGAAACTGGCACTATATGGCAGTAGCAAGAAATGAGGGTATTTATAACCCCAATATATTCTTTGAATTCCCAGTCAGACAATGGCACTGTATACCAGTAGTAAAAATTGTGGGTGCACGTAACCCCAATATATTCTTTGAATTCCCAGTCAGACAATGGCACTATATACCAGTAGTAAAAATTGTGGGTGCACGTAACCCCAATATATTCTTTGAATTCCCAGTCAGAAACTGACACTGTATACCAGTAGTAAAAATTGTGGGTGCACGTAACCCCAATATATTCTTTGAATTCCCAGTCAGACAATGGCACTATATACCAGTAGCAAGAAATGAGGGTATTTATAACCCCAATATATTCTTTGAATTCCCAGTCAGACAATGGCACTGTATACCAGTAGTAAAAATTGTGGGTGCACGTAACCCCAATATATTCTTTGAATTCCCAGTCAGACAATGGCACTATATACCAGTAGCAAGAAATGAGGGTATTTATAACCCCAATATATTCTTTGAATTCCCAGTCAGACAATGGCACTGTATACCAGTAGTAAAAATTGTGGGTGCACGTAACCCCAATATATTCTTTGAATTCCCAGTCAGACAATGGCACTGTATACCAGTAGTAAAAATTGTGGGTGCACGTAACCCCAATATATTCTTTGAATTCCCAGTCAGAAACTGGCACTATATGGCAGTAGCAAGAAATGAGGGTATTTGTAACCCCAATATATTCTTTGAATTCCCAGTCAGAAACTGGCACTGTATACCAGTAGTAAAAATTGTGGGTGCACGTAACCCCAATATATTCTTTGAATTACCAGTCAGAAACTGGCACTATATGGCAGTAGCAAGAAATGAGGGTATTTATAACCCCAATATATTCTTTGAATTCCCAGTCAGACAATGGCACTGTATACCAGTAGTAAAAATTGTGGGTGCACGTAACCCCAATATATTCTTTGAATTCCCAGTCAGACAATGGCACTATATACCAGTAGCAAAAATTGTGGGTGTATATAGCCCCAATTCTATTGCTAGGGGACTTGCAGGGTATTTCTGAGGTGAAGGTGGGGGGGCACACCGTTGGAACGGTGATTTGGGGTGTATATATGGGGTATACGGGAATACACTGTCAGTGTGTTCCATTCAGGATCCTGGGAAAGCTGGGTTGCGGCGATTGAGCCCGTCAGTGCCACGTTACACTGACAAGCTTCTCCCTGGAATTGAAGTTATATGTAAGCCCAATATATTCTTTGAATTCCCAGTGAGACAATGGCACTATATGGCAGTAGCAAAAATAGTGGGTGTATATAGCCCCAATTCTATTGCTAGGGGACTTGCAGGGTATTTCTGGGGTGAAGGTGGGGGGGCACACCGTTGGAACGGGTATCGGGGGTATATATCGGGTATACGGGAATACACTGACAGTGTATTCCATTCAGGATCCTGGGAAAGCTGGGTTGCGGCGATTGAGCCCGTCAGTGCCACGTTACACTGACAAGCTTCTCCCTGGAATTTAGCTCTTACAAGAGCTGTTGTGGTTGTCTTCTCCTTCCTATCCTAGCCTGTCCCTGCCTACCCAGAATCTAAGCCCTAGCTAGCTGGACGGAAACCTCCGTCCTCGGTGAATTGCAAGCTCAGAATGACGCGAAGCTGGGCGTCGCTGTTCTTTTAAATTAGAGGTCACATGTTTTCGGCAGCCAATGGGTTTTGCCTACTTTTTTCAACGTCACCGGTGTCGTAGTTCCTGTCCCACCTACCCTGCGCTGTTATTGGAGCAAAAAAGGCGCCAGGGAAGGTGGGAGGGGAATCGAGTAATGGCGCACTTTACCACGCGGTGTTCGATTCGATTCGAACATGCCGAACAGCCTAATATCCGATCGAACATGAGTTGGATAGAACACTGTTCGCTCATCTCTAGTCAGGAACATTCATCCACACATGGACCATTCTGTGTCATTGAACCATAGCCATACTCAAAGTACTTTATCAACCGCAGGTTCTTGGAACATTTTCACCTTAGCCATTTGTCTCAAATCTTTTAATTCCAAATTCCTCATGTTTACTCTTCCCTACGGGTGGGACATAATACACTGCAACTTCATTGTCTGTGCACATACCTCATTTGTACCACACACATGTATCATGTCTACGCCACATGGTTACATAACAGATTTTTACAACTGACAACTTCCAGCTTTACAGAATTGTCAGGGCCATCTTGCTTAGTACTGTGTACTTCACTAGTTTCCCAGGACATAGTCATAAGTGCATTCACCTCACTGGTACCACATCGTAGTTCATTTTCTGCCACATGTAACAACGTTTTCACACATCTTTTGTATACTATGGATGAATCCTTAACGTCACTAATGGTCACCTCCTCAACATGTATACTGTCACAGTTAAATAGTGGGACAGTTAAATCATATTTGTTTCTGATCTGCGGATTCTCATTTCTCTTAAGCCATTCAGCAGCACAGTCGCTGCTTGTCCAAAAAATTCAGCCTCAATTATGTCACTCTTAGCAACAGCGGGACCGATGACACCATTTACCACCTCCCTTTCATACTGTAAGCTCACAATTCTGAAACCAGCCATCTCAGATTAAATTTTTCACCACCCAAAGGTGCAGTAAACATCTGATTGCTACTGGCAAATATGTTTGTTTC
This sequence comes from Leptodactylus fuscus, assembly GCF_031893055.1. NCBI lineage: Eukaryota > Metazoa > Chordata > Amphibia > Anura > Leptodactylidae > Leptodactylus > Leptodactylus fuscus. The sequence goes on from NC_134265.1 coordinate 215,879,698, forward strand.
ACAAGAAACTAACACAGGTACACCATTTTCTGGGTTACTATTAGCAATTTAACATGAGAGACACTCACTGTTGTCAGTCATGACCAGTAGAGTTCCAACTAAGCCAACTCAGGGTTTAGGGTCAATAATAACTACTTTAGAAAAAAGCAGCCATGATAAGAGTTAGGGCTAGTTCACACGTGAGTATAAGGGGAGGTTTTTGACAGCGGATTTCGCGTCCAAAACCTCCCCTTATAATGGTGGTCTATGGAGACCGCCGGGCTTCTTTTCTCCGCTAGCGGCGGGCTGCCGCTAGCGGAGAAAAGAAAGGACATGTCCTTTCTTCCGCCCCCGGCAGCTCCCTCCTATGTCTGCTCATTCATTTAAGCCGACAGCAGAGGGTTAAGCCGCGACAGCGATGGTCGCGGCAGGCGGGTTTTGACAAGAGAGAGACGCGGCTCACCGCGTCTCTCTCCGTGTCAAAACCCGCGCGGGCAGTTCACGTGTGAACTAGCCCTTAGGGAAATATTCATTGACTAGGTGTATGCAATGTTGATTTCACATGGTAAGATAATATAGCTACCTGCAAGGTCAGAGATGCATGACTTAATATCACAAGACAGAGTCTTCAATGGCAACCATGATCCCTTTATGGTTGGAAGAAGATGAGATGGTAAAAATGGGAGGAAAAGACTGATTAGTGTATACATGAGTCCCCCTGCGAACTTCCGGTTGGCACATGCGCAATGGAAGGGCGGCAAGAAGACTTCCTGTTCCTTAGTGAATTAACCAGGGCTGGGTATGTACTTCAGGGTATGGTCCTCGGGTTACGACGAGCCTGCTGCAGAACCTCATTTTCTGAATGCTATACAGTGTATAGCATTCGGCAAATGAAGGCTGATTGTGTAGCAGGCTCGTCCTTGCTACGAGCAGGTAAGTATGCTGTTACCAGTTGACTTTTTCTCATTGAAATGAATAGACCAGCGTTGATTGGCCAGTTGCCAGTGATTTGGCCAATCAACGCTGGTTCTGCCAGAGGCTCGTCTGAGGAGGCGGAGTCTAACATCGGACTATTCATTCCAATGAGAAAAACTCTTGCCTGCCCGTGGCAAGGACGTGCCTGCTGCAGAATCAGTGTTCATTTGCCGAATGCTATACATATATATAGCATTCGGCAAATAAATATATATACTGTATAGCATTTAGCAAATGAGGTTCTGCAGCAGGCTCGTCGTAACCACGAAACAGTATGCCTATACCCCTGCTAGACATGGCAAACTCTCAAAACCGGAAAGAGATCTTCGACCGGAAATAGGAAGGGCGGGACTTAATCCTTTGTTATTGTTGTCAAAGGGGGACTCATGTATTTCAGAGGTTTGTCTTTATGAAAATTAGTTTCTTGTAATATTAATGTTCAATATAGCCTCGTAGCTTCATTCTATATAAGGACCCGTGCACACTGGGTAAACGCGCGCTCATTTTTACATAACACACGTGTAAAAAAATGTCATTGAAGTCAATGCGAGTCTGATTTTTACATGTATTTTTTACACGTGTATTATGCAAAAATGAGCGCGCGTTTACTCCTTGTGCACGGGCCCTTAGGCTACAAGCTCATGGTGTCTGCTGTATAAAACTGACTCGAGTGGCCACCATAGTTAAACACCCGGCATCCACTGTACAAGTATGGTGGATGTCAGGAAGGGGTTAAATAAGGACCACCTGACTCACACCCGTTTCTCCACAGAAAGATTAACTTTACTAATTGACCCCACACTGCTATTTTGAACATGCCCGCTTTCAATTAATTATTCAAATACACAGACTCAAAAACCTGCATATGATGAATGCGGAGTTTGTTGGTTTTCTAAGAATCTACTGCAGCAACTGGTAAATTGTTTGACATGTGATAATAGAATTTATACCAAAAACTGTGATTAATCTGGTTAGTCATATTGGACTGCTATTATTTTGAACACTACTGTAAATGGTTCTGGTATTACAAAAAAGCTGAGATTTTCAAAATGACTTGGAAGTTCTACCTGTAAAAAATAAAAAATAGCTATATCACTAGTAGAGATGAGCGAATTGATTCTGCAGAAGTGGAATTCGATCTGAATTTCAGAAAGTTTTCGATTTGCCAAGAATCCAGATTGCTTCAGTTTCAATTCATCACATTTTTTAATAAAATGCCTGCTGAACGTGTTGGGACAAGGGGCAGGGAACTCTGGGAACACAGGATCACCCACAATTGCAAGTGTGCAACTAATCAGCAGCCGGCCGCCCCTGTGATGTCACAGCTCTATGAAAACCAGCAGCTATTTTAGGTACAGTCATTTCACATCACACTTATTGCAGGAACAGACTTCAGCAGGAGCTAGGAACAGTGATTGAAAATGGATAGAAGTTCAGGGAAAGAGGATTGCAAGTGAAAGAAAAGTATAGGGAGCAAATCAAAGGAGAATTTGGGTTGGTTGCAGTGTCATTAACAGAAAGAAACGTAATACACATTGCAGCACTCACTGCCTTTATAATGCTGCTCATTACTCATTCCTGTGTGTTCAAGGTGGAACACAAAAAGCCTTTTCCAGCAAAAAAAAAGTGTTAATGATCATCCACTAATACCTGCACTCTTCTGTTCTCACACCTTTTTAAAGGCGTTTATTAGCGAGGAAAGAAATTAGGGGCTTATTAGCCATAGTGTTCACAGTGTAGAATTACAAGCCAGTTCTTAATACAGTCATGGGAAAAATCAATCATTCTTAGATGCCAATCTGATCTCCACAGTTACCTATTATTCTCACATTTAATAGTGGGGAAACAAATTGGGGACATATTCACCATTTTGTTCCCAGTATAAAATTACAGGCCATTTCTCAGCATGTCAGACAGAGAGGTGACAAGCCATGCACAGGGGAGGGCCACAGGGCTAAATGTTTCTGGCGCAGACACAGTTCGCAGCACAGTAAGGGGGCGTGTCAGCCAGGGGTCACTTACAGAGGCCTAAGCTCCCAGTGTCAAGTTGCAGTCGTGTCATGAACAGTAACTCAATGGTTGAAGACTCGTTCATCCACTTCATCCCAAGTCATATCACACACCCCCAGCCAGGAGTCTGTGGGTTCGTTAGACACAACCCTTAGTTGGCATGGCCCAGGAGCAGGACCTGTGCCCTCAGGTGTCCTCAACCTGTTTCTGTCCTTTTCTGTTCCCTTAGCTAGAGAATTACTCTATTCTGTGGGCTCAGATCCAGTATACTGTGAGGATGAGCAACTACTGGACAGTCAGCAGGTAGTACCCAGCCTAGATCTGGTGGAGACATCCGCCGTTTCCTCCAGTAGTAGTGATGAGGAGAGTGGTGTGGGAGCTGGTGTTGCGAGCAGTCAGACCAGTTGAGGAGGACATCAGTGACCTGCAGACATTAATGGATGACTATGTAGCTGATCGCAATTGTGGAGTGCCAGTAGTCATCCCAATGTTAGACCCCTGCTACCAGAAAAAGATGATCTAGACACACTGACAGTATTGCAGTGGAGATGGATGCAGGGAGTCCCTCAGAGTCAGTTGTGAAGTGGCTCAATGCATGCTCAATTGCTTGCGCAGTGACAGCCAAATTGTCATAATTTGGCAGTAGGATGACTACTGGCTCTCCACCATGTTAGACCCTTGCTACTGGGGTAAAATGGGGACTTTTTTTTTTTTTTTTTTTTACACCTGCTGTGAGGGAGGACAACCACTCCCTATCTGTACCTTAGTCCATTATCTCGCATGTCCTACTGGGGGAGCCCTGAGTGCTCAACTTGCACTGGCATGGCAGCTGTGGTTGGGGGTGGCAGGAGCAATATGGGCTCCAGCAGCTTGAGCCTAGAGTCGCTGAAGAGCAGCTTTCTTCACCTGCGTAGTGAAGAAGCTGCTCATCAGTTAGACACAGAGCAGAACATGAACTAGCAGGTGGTGGCATACTTAGAGTGCACCCTGCCACCCGTCGTGGAAGATCCACTTGATTTGTGGCTGCAACAGGCCAAGTTTGCCCTGCAAAAGCTGTCCTGCCCGGCCAGTAGTGTGGCATCAGAGCGGATGTTTAGTGCAGCAGGGGCCATAGTTACCCCAAGGAGAACTTGCCTGTCCACTTAAAATTTGGAGAGCCTCACCTTTGTGAAGATGAATTAGGTGTGGATCAGCCAGGATTTCCACCCACCAATGCCTGATGCAGCAGATTATATGATCCATGCTGCCTCACCTCACTCTGCCACTGGGTCACTATAGGGCCTCATAAGGCTACTGTCACATCTTCTCACATGTACTCCCCTATGTAACTTTAACATTAGCCAGTGGCAGCTTATGCATGACACCTGCTGTTTGCTCGTTCCCATTTTGCTCGTTCCCACTTTGTTAGTCAGTTGCCAGGACTACGGGATCGTCATTCCACTGATTTACATCCTGGAAAAGATTCTTTTCAATCTGACTGGTTTGAGGACTGGAGATGTGGCGCCAACATCGTGCGGCCACATTAGCCCTGTTGGAGCTGAACTGGAGGAGGATGAGGAGGACATTGGGGCACAAGCAATGTCTAGCTAAATGGGTGGAGAGGAGGAGCAGGAGCAACCGAAACAGCAAGAGGGAGATGATGAGGGTGAGGCAGATGACCCAGACACACCGTTGCAGTATGCAGTGGAGATGGATGCAGGGAGTCCCTCGGAGTCACTTGCGCAAATGGCCCGATGCATGCTCAATTGCTTGTGCAGGGACAGCTAAATTGTCACAATTTGGCAGAGGGATGACTATTGGTTCTCCACCATGTTAGACCCTTGTTACCAGGGAAAATTGGGGGCCTTTTTTACAACCACTGAGAGGGAAGACAAACTGAACTACTATAGAGACATGCTATATAGCAAGTTGGCCGCTGCCTATCTGCTCCATCGTCCATCCTCTCACATGTCTGACTGGGTGGCCCTGAGCGCTCAACTTCCATTGGCATGGCAGCTGTGGGAGGGGGTGGCAGTAGCAGTATGGGCTCTAGCAGCAGCAGCCTGAGCCTAGAGTCGATGAAGAATAGCTTTCTTCACCCGCATAGTGAAGAAGCTGCTCATCAGCAGCTGCAACCCCTGGCAAAAATTATGGAATCACCAGTCTCTGAGGATGTTCCTTCAGTTGTTAAATTTTTTTAGAAAAAAAGCAGATCACACCCATGAAAAAAAACTAAAGGCATTTCAAATGGCAACTTTCTGGCTTTAAGAAACAGTTAGATTTTTAGAGCAAGTACAGGGAATAAATTATAGAATCACTCAATTCTTAGGAAAAAATTATGGAATCGTGAAAAACTAACAAAATACCTGACATGCAGCCCCATATCATCGACTGGAAATTTGCATGTTTTCTTTGGACAGTCGTCTGCATAAATCTCATTGGAAGGGCACCAAACAAAATTCCAGCATCATCACCTTGCCCAATGCAAATTCGAGATTCATCACTGAATATGAATTTCATCCAGTCATCCACAGTCCACGATTGCCTTTCCTTAGCCAATTGTAACCTTGTTTTTTTTCTGTTTAGGTGTTAATGGCTTTCTTTTAGCTTTTCTGAATGTAAACCATTGATGAACAGTACTGTTTATCACTTAAGTCAATGCCTCAGAGACTGCAAGCATTTATAAAAGCCAGAGGTGGTGCAACAAAGTACTAGTGATGTTTTTGGAGTGTTATTTTGTTTTTTATTATTCCATAATTTTTTCCTCAGAATTGAGTGATTCCATAACTTATTCCCTGTGCTTGTTCTAAAAATCTAACTGTTACTGGCTACCACAATTATTTTTCCGGATTTCTTTTAGTTTTTCTTAAAGCCAGATGGCTGTGATCTGCTTTTTTCTACAAAATTAAACAACTGAAGGAACATACTCAGGGACTTGGTGATTCCATAATTTTTGCCTGGGGTTGTAGACACAAAGTAGGAACTCAAACCAGCAGGTGGTGGCATTCTTAGGGTACACCCTGCCTCCCGTCGTGGAAGATCCACTGGACTTCTGGGTAGCCAAAACTGGATTTGTAGCCATAAGTGGCCAAGTTTGCCCTAGAAAAGTTGTCCTACCCCGCCAGTATTGTGGCAGCAGTTACCCCAAGGAGAACTCACCTGTCCACCCAAAATTTGGAGAGGCTCACCTTTGTGAAATGAATCCAGCATGGATCAGCCAGGATTTCCACCCACCAATGCCTGATGCAGCAGATTAAATAATGCATGCTGTCTTACCACACTCTGTCAATGGGTCACTCTGTGGCCTCCTAAGGCTGTTGCTACCTCCACCTTATATTGAATTGCCACTCTGTGGCCTACTCACGCTGCTGCCACCCCACTGTATGTTATCATAAGGCTGATGCAATCTCCACACTCTGCCACTGTTGCCAATTAAGTAAGGTATGCAACGGTTTTAAGAGCGAAGCCAGTCATGCTTGTGTAATACTTATTGTTTGACTTCCACATCAGACTCCCCATGTGTTACTGCAAGGCATATTGTTCTGCACCAATATACAGTTTCTCTGGTTACGGGGGGGGGGGGGGGGATTACGTCCAGTCGTAACTGAGTCCAACTGGACATTTTAACCCTTTTGATTGCGCCGTGAAACGGCACGATCGAAAGAGATCCACCGACAATATGTCATGATCGGCACCTCCCGCGGTGAGATCTGGGGGTGCCGGTATCAGTAAAAGGCAGCCTGGGGTCTGGCCAGTGACCCCATGCTGCCCGGAGCCCCCACATACCTGGTGATCCAGCCTGACATCCTGCTACAGTATGCAATGTGAGACACATGCATGCTGTGTCTCACATTGCATACTATGTCAGCAATCAAAGTATTGCTTATTGAAGTGTCCTAAGTGTATGAAAAAAATTTTATAGTTATAAAGCCCAAAAATCCCTTTTTCTCTATAGAAAATGTATTCTATCAAAAAAGCACTAAAAAGTAATAAAAACAATGCATATTTGGTATCGCCGCGTCCGTAACAATCTGTACAATAAAACTGAAATAATATTTAATGTACACGGTGAGCAACGGGGAAAAAAACTAAAAAACTTGCCGGAAGTAATGATTTTTCGCCATCTCACCTTACAAAATATGCTATAAAAAGTGATCAAAAAGTCATATGCACCCAACAGCAGTACCAATAAAAAGCGCAGGTTGTTCCGCAAAAAATAAGCCCTCACCCAACACTGTCAACCGAAAAAAAAAATTTTTATATCCAGCAAGAAAGAGTTAATAAAATGTATTCAATAAGATGTAGAAACCCAAGAATGGTGTCATTACAAAATGCATGTCATCCCGCAAACAACAAGCCCTTATATGGCCACGTCACCAGGAAAATAAAGAAAATATAGCATCTAACAATGTGAAGACAAAAACAAGCAAAAATCGCCAAATTATTAGAATACAACTGGCTGCGTCACGATGGGATTATATAAGGGCTCGTTCACATCTTCACCCAGGATTCCGTTTTGCAGGTTTCCATTTTCTGCACAAAACGACAAACCTGCCGTCATCTCTCAAACCCATTCATTTGAATGGGTTTGAAAAGTGTCTGGCCGTGAGTGCCCGTAAGCGTTTTATGCTCTCCGTGGCGAAACCGCTTTTATTTCAAACTGGACACAGTCGAACATACAGTACTCTGTGTCCGGTTTAAAAATAAACTATTTAGCCGCGGAGAGCATAAAACGCTCACCGGCGCTCACGGCCGGACTCTGCACGACAGGTTTCCGTCTTCTGCATGCAGAAGACGGAAACGATAACGGAGTCCAGACGCTGTTGTGCACCCAGCATAAGCTGTGTGAGCATATATCAGGGGACACCCCAGATTTACAGCTTATGAGGGTAAAGACACCAGAAGTGACCCCCAAAGTGACTCCCACAGTGACTCCACCAATCATAAGAGCTACTGGGACATAGTAGGGAATGTGGTGTTTGCAAAGTTCTCCGCACAGCTTATATATTCCCTCTTCGCCATCCGCTGTGCAGTCACGTCTGGGATACTAATTTTAACTACACCCCCTGATAAATTCTTCGAGGGGTGCAGTTTTCAAAATGGGGTCACTCCTTTGGGGAATCCACTTTTCTGGTAGCTTACAGGCTCTACAAACATGACATGGCGTCCAGATACCAAACAACAGAATCTGTACTCCAAAAGCCGCATAGCGCTCCTTCCCTTCTGTGCCCGGCTGTGTGCCCAAACTGCAGTTTATGCCACATGTATGACACTGGTGTACCCAGGATAACATACGTAATGTCATATGTGGGTATTAACTGATATTAGGGCACAGCCGGACACAGAAGGGAAGAAGGGTTATTGGGTTTTTGGAGCAGACAGTTTGGTTTTTGGATGCCATGACACTTTTGCAGAGCTGAAACACCAGTATAGTGGAATCCCCTGATATGAGACGTTATTTTGGAAACTACACCCCTGAAGGATTTATCTAGGGGTACAGAGAGCATTTTTAACCCCCAAGTGTTGCTATAACTTATTATACATAAATGAAGCTGATAGTGAGAGGTGAAAATTACCATTTTTCCAGGAATACATCATTTCAGTGCATAATATGTTGTTCCCGCATTGTATGAGATGAACGCTCTAAAAGCTGTTGTGCCCGGGATACCCGCTTAACAGTTTTTGGAGTATCTCTGTTAACATAAGTCAGGCACAACATTCTGCGCACTGAAATGGCGAATCTATGGAAAATTTTCATTTTTAACTTCTCATTATCAGTTGCAATTTCATTTCTGCAAACTAAATAGATGCAACACTCAAGGGTTAAAAATGCTTGCTACGCCACTTGATAAATCACATCAGTGGGGTAGTGTCCGAAATGGGGTGACATGTCTGTGGATTCCACTTTATTGGCAATTCAGGGGCTTTACAAAAGTGGCATGACGTCCAAAAACCAAACTGTGCTCCAAAAACCAAAATGGCGCTCCTTCCCTTATGTGCCCAGCTATGCCCAAACAGCCATTTCTACCCACATATGGCATTAAGTACGTTATCCGGGGTACACCAGTGTCATACATGTGGGCATTCATTGCCATATGGGTACACAGCAGGGCGCAGATGTGAAGGAGAGATATGTGCTTTTGGCGTGCAGATTTAGATTCTTAATTTTTGGACACCATGTCACATTTGCACATTGCCCCTACAAAATGGGGACAGTTCTTGGTGAATTTCAGTTTACTGGCACCTCCAGGGCTCTGCAAAAACAATATGGCACCCAGAAAGTCCCTCTAACTCTGTACCCCAAAAGCTAAAAAGCGCAGTGCTCCTTCCCTTCTGAGTCCTGCTGTGTGCCCAAGCTGCAGTTTACACCTACATATATAATTTTTTGCCCCTCGGGATGGCCCACTTAATAGTTTTAGGAGTGCAGGTCTCTAACAACACAAAGTGGGTGCAATGTATTGGGCACCGAAGTGGCATATTTTTAAAAATTTCAATTTTCAATCTGTACATTAATTTTTGGGACGTATTTTAGGCTCAAAATGATGATACAATTGATTTTCCTTGACAGTGTAGCTTCTGAAATGGGGTCACTTTTGAGGAGTTTCCATTGTATTGACACTTTAGGGGCTCAGCTAATGTGACATGGCACCTGAAAACTATTCCAGCAACATCTGCCCTCCAAAATTCAAATAGCCCTCTTTCCATTCTGAGCCCCACCATGTACCCATACAGCAGATTATGACCACATATGGGGTATTGCCGTGTTCAGAAGAAATTGTATAACAAACTGTGGGGGGCTTTTAATTCTTTAACTACTTGCAAAATTAAAAATATGGCGCTAAACGGACGATTCATTGGAAAAAAAAAAAGTAATTTTTCATTTTTACGTCCCAATGTTAATAAAATCTGTGAATCAGCTGTGAGGCCAAAATGCTCACTATACCCCTTGATGAATTCTGTGAGGGGTGTAGATTCTAAAATGGGGTCACTTTGGGGGGTTTCCATTGTTTTGGTACGCTAAGGGCATTGCAAATGAGACATGGAGCCTGAAAATTATTCCAGCAAAATCTGCTGTTCAAACACCCAGTGTAGCTCCTTCCCTTCCATGCGGTATGACTATCTGCCTGAAAAGCAGAGAATTTTACATTTTGAAAATTGCAATTTTTTGCCAAATTTCCATCAAATTTCCTAGTTTATTTTATAAATAAATACAAAAATATTGATTAGTGTTTACCAATAACATGAAGTATAATGTCTTACGAAAAAACAATCTCAAAATCACTTGTGTAAGTTAAAGCGTCTCAAAGTTATTGCCATTTAAAGTGACACGTCAGTTTTGAAAAATGAGGCCTGGTCTTTAACCTACTTTTGGGCCCGGTCCTTAACCGGTTATTTGCCGCAAACCAATTTGGAAAGAATTAAATCTTTTTGTGAAATCCAGAGAAACGGCCGAATCAAATTTTTACTAAACTTTGCTCATCTCTAATCACTAGTTAAAAAGACAGTCGGGAATTTGAACTTAAATGTAGCAGTCCATGCTGAATATAAAAATTTCAGCTTTTTGTGATACCATAACCATTTTGAAGCCATTTGAAGTGACCATTCTCCTTCTGGTAAATGCTTCAACATTAAGTACATGTGTACTGAAAGTCTCCCTGGCAATGCCCTTAGAAATAGGCTGTAAAGTACTCATTAGTAATGCTATTAAAAGGAAGCGGCGAACGTGTGTGAACCTAGCCTAGATTCAGGAAGGTAGGAACAACTGTCAATACAGAAGCAAGGGAAAGAATAGAGATGCAGGATTTCACAAAAGTGTGACAAAATCTGTTAATAAAGTTTATAAAAAAAAATGTAATACAGACGCAAATTCTGAATGAAGTTTAGTAAAACTAAAAATTTTATTTATTTATTTTTTTCATTTTTGTTTGTTTTTAAACCAGGTGCATTGGATTGACCCAAAGTTGAAATACAAGAAAACCTCATGGCTCTCTTTTCCTCAAAATATATGGGACTTAAAAAAAACGAAAGAAAAGATCTACAGTGGTTTAAAGTGTAACTGTTGTGTGTGGTGTTTTTGTTTTTTGGTTTTTTTCATATTGTGTGTGGCAATTTATGGAACACTTTTTATTATATAAATTTTTATAATGTATTCTATTATATCATTTCTATATACTGTATATATTAGGTTATATCTATTAGAATATTATCTAGACTATATATATATATATATATAGATATAGATATAGATATAGATATAGATAGATATATAGAGATAGATATAAAATATATTATAAAAATAGATACTTATGTAATAAAAATGAAAGAGATACATAACTTTTTAAACTTTAGCAAAAAAACTGACTTTAACGAAGAACTGTGCAGTCACGGAAAATTTTCAGTAGAGTAGGATTTTGAAAAAGGTCAGATTACCTAAAGATATTAAACATTTTAATTGTGCAATTATTGATTTTGTATAATTAATTTGAAGTATAACTGTTGAGCACACAATTTTTCATTATAGTGCCTACTCCACACTCTCACTATCTAGTGTTTATAGTACATAGTAAACGCATTGTATACCACATCGACTCTTGTTAGTAGCATATTTTGTGTGTTCTTAGGAAAGATGTTAGAACGTTATCTGCTTACGGGAAATAAGTTAATGTAAGTGACAAAAATTTCCTAAGCACCCTTCAGAAAAAGAAAAAAAAAATTTAAACAATGGTTACTCAAAGCTATTGACTCACTTAATGACCACTGTATTTGTGAATTCTGATTGCTATGTAGAGAATGTAATGGAATTGCCATGGGACTACTTTTGGGTGGGAGGGAAAGATCACTTGAGTATTTTAAAGCATACTTAATATTATTTACCTTTTGTTAGTATTATTTTTGTTTATAAAATAAATTCTTTTTTAAACTAGTTGTGTGTCTCCTGAACAAGAATTTGTAAACAATCTAAAAAAATAAAAATAAAAAATGGCGCTTTAGGCTACATACACACATCTGCTTCATACAAGTTGTTTTTTTTTCATGCCATGGTAAATGAATAAACACAAGCTGATAGAATGTCAAATCAGAGCATTGCATTACACTGATTGGGCACAGGTGAATAGCTATATTCAGTGGGGAGTTTCGAGTGGGGAACTTTGCAGCTCTCAGGGTAAGTTCACATGGAATTTTTTGGTCTGGAACCTGAGGCAGGGGCCGCCTCAAGTTCCGGACCAAAAACCGGGTAGCCGTGACTGAAAGCCTAGTGCACTGCACTGGCATCCAGCCGCACACTCCGCTCCGGATTAGGCCCAATGAATGGGCCTAGTCCAGAGGAAGGTGTGTCTTCAGGCCAAATCACGAAGTGAAGTTGTGCAGGAATTAAAGATTTTTGCCAGGAGACTGGGGAAAGTAAAAAATTAAATAAAATAAAAAAACCACTCTCCTGTTTCTGAACCTGTCCTTCTCTGGAGCCCTGGGCACCACTGGACAGTGGCAAGGGATACCGTTGCTCCAGGGACAGGAGGGTATGTTTTAGTTTCTTTTATTTTTCAACTTCCTCAGCCTCCTGGGAAAAAAAAATCTGTAATTCCTGGACAACCCCTTTACTCTGTAAATAAGACACATTGCTAGGGTCTTTAAAGGGGTTTCTTATCTCAGGGGGCATTCACACGATGTAACGCGGCATTGATTCTGACACATAAACTCATCAGAATCAGCGTTGCAAAACAGAATCCTGTTGGGGGAAACACCCCAGGGAGCATATGCTGTAGGTTCCAAATTAAAACAAAATGGCCGCCGAGCGCAGGAAACACAAAGCCACACATCCTAGATGTATATCAACGTGTTCAGCCTTTTATTACATGTTACTTAGCTTTTATAGAGGAATAATGGCTGTATGCTAATTTAGGCATAACAAACTACATGACATAGAAATATGAGACACGAGTTTGTGTCAGAATCAACGCCGCATTACATCGTGTGAATGCCCCCTCAGTTTTTCACTAGTCTCATATCTCTTCTCTACTTCCTGGTTTTCAGTTCCGTCCAACAGTATATTCCCTGCTTACTTCTAAATTGCAGTTACCTGAAAGGCACTGATTAAGTGCCGCTCGTTTTTTTTTTTTACTGGTAAATTCTGTGCATAGAAAAAAGCAAGTGGCAACCATTGAAATCAATGGGATGCGTGTTTTTTTTTTGTTTTTTTTTTACATGCAGTAAATTTGGTGCCATAAACAGTGCCATTTTGCCCCGTGTGAAAGGGCCCTCAGGCTGACTATAGAGCAAGGGTAAGTTCAAATGGAGTTTTTGGGTCAGGATTTTGAGGCCGTATTCGCCTCAAAATTCTGACCAAAAAGACGGCTCCCATTGAATGGGAGCCAGTTAGTTCTTTTTTCCAGGAGTCGTTTGTTCCGGCTCTCGGAAAAAGAAGCGAGATTCTCATTCTTTCAGGCAGATTCGCCTCGCAATATCCGCCTGAAGACACTCCCTTCTGACTAGGCCCATTCGTTTGGGCCTAATCTGGAGCTGTGCGCGCGACTGGATGCCGGTGCAGTGCACTGGTATTTAGTCGCGGCTACCCGTATTTTGGTCCGGAAGCTGAAGCGGCCTCCGCCTCAGGTTCCAGACCAAAAAGCTCCATGGGAATTTACAGGGTAAGTTCACACAGAGTTTTTTGCTCTGGGTTTTGAGGCCGTATTCACTTCAAAACCCTGACCAAAAAGACGGCCCCCATTGAAATCAATGGGAGTCGCTCAGATCTTTTTTCTGGGAGCTGTTTCTTCCGGCTCCCGGAAAAAAAGAAGCGAGATGCTCATTCTTCAGGCTGAGTCTCCTCGCAATTCGACCTGAAGACACACCCTTCTCCGGACTAGGCCCATTCCCGCGACCAAAATCCGGACCAAATTACTACGTGTGAACTAGCCCTGAAACTGATGTTTTAAAAATGAAACCGGCAGTGGAAAATGGTCCTCTTTTTCATCTGCCGATTTCATCTGTCTGTGACATTTACATCTCTTTACAGCCTCTTAGCCAATAGACAGTCATAGGTGGACTCCTTATAGTGTTGATGTCATATATGCTAATTTCTACAGCTTCAAGCACATTCTAAAGGAACATTTGGCCTATCACAATTACTAATCTGAACCTTCACACAGTTAGAAGCCCTAAAACTAACCCTCCACTGTTCATGCTCCCACAGGATATGATGCCATATCGGACTGTAACTATGATCCATCTGCACATTAAATGACACTGGCTGCTGACAGTGACACGGCTCATACAACTTTATATGTACTTGCGTAATAAAAATAACCTTTATCACAAAAGCGACTGAACCACTTTATAAGCAATGCTACTTCCTATGCTGTCCCTGCTCCCTCTTGTGTCACCTCCTCTACCACTTGTAAGCAGGACCCATTGTATAAATTGACTTATTACTATGTAATACTGCATCTTGTCTGTACTTGAACCCTACGATTTATAAAGTGCTGTGGAATATGTTGGCACTATATCCTCTTTAGGACTGTGGGGTAGACATATTGTAGAATAGGTGAATATTGTATGTTGTCATCCTGTAAAATTTTATATTGCACTATCCATTTTAGTCTGGGGATGGGGGATGTTGTAGAATAGCAAAATATAATATATTACATCATCCTGTTTAACAATATTCATAATTGCCGATCCAGTGCCAGGAAAAGCTAACTGACATTAAAACATATAGTTGTGCTAAAAAGTTTACATACCCTGGCAGATTTGGGGGTTTGGGCCTTTTGTCAGAGAATATGAATGATAACACACAAAATTTTTCTCCACTCATGGATAGTGGTTGGTTGAAGCTATTTATTGTCAAACTTCTGTTTTTTCTCTTTTTTCAAAACATAATGACCCTGTTCAAAAGTTTAACATCGAGATACAAAGGTGCTTTATTAGCATGATCGAAGAAAAACGTTTGGTGTTGCCAAAGCAAAGAATGGTTGGGATGGGGTGTGTGGATTGGGAGTTCGTGTGTCCTTGGGGTCTCGTCGTTCTTGTTTGGGACGTGTGGCTATCGGTGGGGTGGGTGGTTGATGGGGGGGGCTTAAAGGTCTTTGGGTGGTGGATGGGGGGTTTAATAGTCTTTGGGGTCTCATCTTCCTCTTGTTTGGTGACAGTTGGACACATATTGGGCAGCGATCTCCACATCAATGACAGCTTTTGTGGTAGTTGTGGATGAGGCTCTTTATTTTCTCAGATGGTAAAGCTGCCCATTCTTCATGACAAAAAGTCTCCAGTTCCTGTAAATTTCTGGGCTGTCTTGCATGTACTGCGTGCTTGAGATCTCCCCAGAGTGGCTCCTATTGAGTTAAGGAGACTGAGATGGCCACTCCAGAATTTTCACTTTTTTTTTTTTTTGCCAATGACAGGTCAACTTGGCCTTGTATTTTGGATCGTTTTCTTTTTGAATCATCCAAGTACGTCCCACACGCAACTTCCTGCCTGATGAGTGCAAATTTGCATCCAGTATTTGCTGATAACGTGCTGCATTCATCCTTCCTTTAACTTTGACCAAGTTTCCTGTCCCTTTGAAGATCAAACATCCCCACATCATCAGTTATCCACCTCCCTGCTTTACAGTAGGAATGGTGTTCCTTTCATCATAGGCCTTGTTGACATCTCTCCTAATGTAACATTTATGGATGTGGCCAAAAATTTCAATTGTTCTCATCTCTCCAAATTACCTTGTTCCAGAAGTTTTTAGGCTTGTCGCTGTGCTGTTTGGCATATTGAAGGCGAGATTCTTTGGCATTTGTGCAGTAATGGCTTTCTTCTGGCAACTCTACCATGCAGCCCATTTTTCGTGTCTTCTTATTGTGCATCTTGAAACAGCCACACTGATAATTTTCAGAGAGTCCTGTATTTCAGCTGATGTTGTGTGGGTTTTTATTGTGGCCTTTGGTTGGTTTACCTGACCGTGGTTGGTTTTTACAGGGCCCTTGAGTTTCCATTTGTTAATCACAGTTTGAACACTGCTGACTGACATTATCAATTCCTTGGATATCTTTTTGTATCCCTTTCCTTTCCCCTTGATAAATTCTTTGAGGAGTGAAGTTTTCAAAATGGAGTCACTCCTTTGAGCAGGGGTGGGCAATTAATTTTCCCATGGGGCCGCATAAGAAATTGAAACTATGTTAGAGGGCCGTGCCACGGCAAATTTAGCTTCACCCACTTCTACGTTGACTCCGCCCATTCCCAATCATCTTTCCATGTGCCCCCACACAGTACAATCCTCCTACAGTCAACCGTACATTATATGCCCCCACATTATAATGTTCCCTTCCAACTGCCCCACAGTATTAAGTCCCTGACCTGGTGCCCCAGTATAAACTGGTGGAAACTAGAGGGGACATGAAACTGGAGCAGGTGGAGGGGGACATTAAACAGTGGAGGTAGTTGGAGGGGGGCAATAAATTGACAGCTGCAGCGGGACATGAAACTGGGGGCAACTAGAGGGGGACATTAAAATCGGGAAGCAGAAATTAAACCGTAGGGGTAGCTGGAGGGTGACATTAAACTGGGGGCAACTAGAGGCAGACAGGTCCCCCTACAGCTACCTCCACTTTTTAATGTCCCCCCAGTCTAAGTGCCCTCTTCATCTACCCCCAGTTTCATGTCCCCCCCCCTCCATTTCTCCCTCAGTTTCATATCCCCCTTTATTTTCCCCATTTCATGTGTCCCCCCCATTTCTCCCTCAGTTTCATGTCCCCCCCCTCCATCTGCCATCTCTGCCCTAGTGTAACATTCCCCTTCCATCTCTGCCCCTAGGTTACTGAGACACACACACACAGACAGACAGACAGATATAGACAGACACACACACTTAGACACACACAGATAGACACACATATAGACACACACACACACATATAGACAGACAGACACATATATAGACACACACACAAAGACACACACACATATAGACACACTCACACACACACACTCTCTCTCCACCCTGCAGCTCTCCTTACATCTCTCAGTACTTTGACACGCTCTACATATCCATCTTCAGCCGGCACTAAGACACGCCCACTAGACACGCCTCCCTAATCAAAGCTGTGCGGGCCGGACTGAATCATTCAGAGGGCCGGATATGGCCCGTGGGCCGGACTTTGCCCAGGTCTGCCTTTTGAGGAATACACTTTTCTTGTACTTTACAGGCTCTGCAGACATGACATGGCATCCAGAGTGTGTCTGTGCTGGCATAAGCTGAGCACAACATATCAGGCACTGAGATGACATATCTCTGGAAAAATTTTATTTTAAATTTACATTATCTGCTTCGCATTCATTTCTGCAAAATAAAAAAAAATGCGACACTCAAGGGTTAAAAATGCTCACCACGACAATTGATAAATCCCTTCAGTGGTGTAGTGTCCAAAATGGGGTGACATGTCTGCGGATTCCACTTTTTTGGTAAATTTAGGGGTTTTGCAAAAGTGCCATGATGTCCTAAAACCAAACTGTGCTCCAAAAAAAACAAAATAGCGCTTCTTCCCTTCTGTGCCTGACTGTGCCCAAACAGCAGTTTATACCAACATATGACATTAAGCACATTATCCGGGATGCACCAGAGTCGTACATGTGGGTGTAAACTATTGTTTGGGCATGCAGCAGGGAGGACAGATGTGAAGGAGCTCTATGTGCTTTTGGAGTGCAGATTTAGATTGTTGGTTTTTGTACACCATGTCACATTTGCAGAGACCCTAAAATTGCCCCTACAAAATTTTATTGTGGCATTTTATTGCCGTTATTTTCGGTTATATATGTCTTTTTGATTACTTTTTATTTCCAAATTTACTTCCAGCTTTTTGTTTACCACGTTCATTTCTGGGTTTTAAATTTTGCAGGTTCCACTTGCTCTTCATGAAATTTGCAGGGACAAGGACGAAGACCATCCCCATTGGTGAATTAGATCCAGGGTTATTCTGGTGATACTGTACGGAATGTGGAAGAGGATAAGATGCTATGCAAAACTTGTAAGAGGTCCAGGGTCAATGTGCTGAAACAGAAACTTGTCACAAAAAAAAGACAAATCGGTGCCCAGTATTGACAATGCCATTCAGTCTGCTGTTTATTTAGATGAAAGATATTGTGATAAAGAATTGCACCCGGATGAAATCTTAAAAACACAATGCATTTTTTTTTTTTTTTTTTTTTTTAAAGCTATGTGGGGCCTTAGCCTTAAGCTGGAAATGTTAAAAAAAAAAAAAAAAAAAAGGTTCACCCTATAAAATACACGCTTTAGGGAATACACACTTTAAAAAGCATGTGCACTCCTAAACCCCATATATTTCTTTAAAGAGGACCTTTCACCGATTTGGGCACTGGCAGTTCTATATACTGCTGGAAAGTTTACAGTGCGCTGAATTCATCACACTGTCAGCTTTCCCGCTCTGTATCCCAGGTAAAGAGCTATCTGTCCCGGTACCGTAGTTCTTTACAGTCAGAAGGGCGTTCCTGACAGTCAGTCAGATACAATTGTACAGATTGTACAATTGAGTTTTAGGTGCAAATATGTTTTAATGTATTTTTCAAAAAAATAATTTGTCATATTGAACATAGCTATCAATAACTCATTGAGACAAATGTAATCCTCAGGTTGTATGCTTTAAAGAGGACCTTTCACGGATTTGGGCACAGGCAGTTCTATATACTGCTGGAAAGCTGACTGACACTGAATTCAGCGCACTGTCGGCTTTCCCGAACTGTGCCCCGGGTAAAGAGTTCCTCCCCGCTCACACAGTACAGCACGATAGGCGCTGCTGTGAAGGACGTACCTGACTGACCGTGTTTCCCCGAAAGTAAGACCGTGTCCTACATTCTTTTTACCCCCAAAAGTCCCACTATGTCTTACTTTCGGGGTATGTCTTATATTGGAAAAAAAAAGTCGACGGGTTAATGTGAGGGAGGACATGATGGGGTTAACTGCTATTAATGTCAGGCACATGGAGTTACTGAAACTAAATTAATAACTCTAAATGTCTGACATTAATAGGCAGAGTACAGCATGTACCTGGTGTTTTCTTTTTTCACTTTCACTTTGCTGGGAGCTTCTCTTTCCCTCTGCTCTGCTCCGTCTCTTGTGTGCATTATGGAGACGGCAGGAGCCCTCACTGCAGGCGGGACCTGGATCTCTATAGGGATAAGCTCCGCCCCCTGAGCTCACTTCTCTCCTCTCATTGGTGGGCAGAGAGCAGCCAGAGAAAGAGGAGCGTCCTGAAAGCACTGAAGGGACGCTCCTCTGCTGCAGCTGCTGCCGTTCCAGCCAGATATGCCTCGTGTGCCAAGAGCGGCACGCGTGCCAGGGGTTGCCGACCCCTGGTTTACTATGTCTTACTTTCGGGGTACGTCTTACATTAGCCTACCCCCCCAAAAGTCCCACTACGTCTTACTATCGGGGGCTGTCTTACTATCGGGGAATCACGGTATTATTTTTTTTAAAAATGCATTAAAACATATTTGCACCTAAAACTCATATTCAATTGTACAATCACACACAAAACACGTATAAAATAATAGGGTCAAAGCCAGCGAAACAAAGCAGTACAAAATTGTAATCCAAAAGAGTAGTCACAAGAGAAGCAAAAGGTTAGAGGTCAGTAATACAAAAGTAAGAGAAGTATAAAACTAGCGAAGACAAAGTCACAGGACAGAGTCAATATAGCCAGCAAACCTGTGTGGGCTGAAGACCTGTATATAGGAAGTCCAGGATATGCCCCAGACTTGATAGGTAAACAGGCTGTCAATCACAGAGGCAAGCTAAAATTAACTATTTGATGGACAGAGGGAAACAATGTGCAGGAGATACATGTGGTGGAAATTCAATTACAGAGGATAGGTAATAGAGCAGTGTTCACACAGAGCAACAAAAAACTCTAAGCAAAGAATCAAACTGAACACAGCTCCTGTACCGCAGTGTGCGAGCAGAGGTTGGAGCAGAGACCCGAACAGGCAGAGATATTACAGTATTCCCCCTTTTATGAGGGACCACTAGATCCTCACCAGACAAACCAGTTTTGGAGGGATTCATAATTTTCTCTGTCTTGAATTCTAGATCTCCCTGAACAACAACAGCCGCTTGAGGACCAAACAAAAGTTTTTTATTCGTCTGGCGTTTCTGATATTTTCGTTTGTTAAGACTAGAGGTGCATTCCCAACCTTTAGTAGCTGAGACCGTATCCACCCTGACACAATCTAAGGTGTGCAAAGCAATACGGTGGCATGTGCACTGATCTCCCCATTTTACCAACTCCCTTTTACCCAAATCAAAAATAGGGTTATAGAGATTCAACCGGGGAAAACCCAAAATAATATCGGAAGACAGATGCCCCATAACAAAAATGCTTATTACCTTCAAATGTGTAGAGCCCGCTTGCAAAGCAATTAAAGGGGTATTCCCATGTCGCATACTCATCAGTCTTTACTGCTGTAAAATCTTCTTTCTTCCTGGTTTCTTGCATCATTTGGTGGGCGGGGTTTCACATGTAACCTGCCGTTTAGCTCCGCCCCAAAATTTACGTGCAGCTCCGCCCACCCATATTGGACTATGAAGTACAGGCAGCAGCAACTCCATTCTGTGTTACATACAGAGACTGCCTGTCTCTGCCATAATGAACACAACTGAATTAGCTAGCCTGATAACTGGGAGAACAGAAGAAATGAAAGCAGCTCCTCTCCCCTATCTGAGAGCAGGAAGGTCACGTGGTGTAAACACAGGAATAGCTAGAAACACAGGCTCACTCCTGTGCACTTAGCCCCTCCCCCCTGAGAGCAGACAGATACATCACTTGACTTTAGAGCAGATAAGTCAAGGGCTGTGTCAACAATGAATTGAATAAAGTAAGATAGTGAACAAACAAAGCAGTTTTGCTGAAGCAGTGTATTTAGGAAAAGTCTTACATCCACATTAACAAGCAGTATAGATAGGGTCCTTGTGATGGGACAACCCCTTTAAAGGTGTCTTGTATTGGACCTTACCCCTGGCCAGTGGAGTGTCGAGTGGCAAAAGCTCAATGCCTAAAACTGAGACATAACGAAAATTTGACAAAGTTTGTTGCAGACACAGAGTCAACTAGGTATTTCCGGCAAATACCTGGTTCACTGAGTGGTTCTTCTGACAACCACTCAGGCAGTGAAGCTTTTCCACTCGTGTGGGGGGTCTGATCGAACAGTCTCGGATGATATTTCCTGAAGTACCACAGTACAGGCAGAGGTTATTCTGGAGACAATGCTGGACAGGAAGACAGGTAAGTATGATGGGGTGGGGGTTATGGTTTAGTTAGTTGGGAAAGGCTAGTAGTGGGCGGGCTAGCTAGGAATACAGGGAGTGAGAGAGAGAGATAGTGTGAGTCAGCGCTGAGTGAAGCACAATGCATCATGGAAGTTGTAGGAAAACAGAACAGGAAACTACTAGAGATGAGCGAGTAGTATTTGATCGAATACCTCGCCGGCATAGGAATGTGTGTAATCGGCCGAACACCAAGGGGTTAAATGCATCATATTCAAAACGTTTAACCCCTTGGTGTTCGGCCGATTACACGCATTCCTATGCCGCCGAGGTATTTGAATACTACTCGCTCGTCACTAGAAACTACCCATGTAAACAAATGCAGAAGATGCAGGGCGCTCACAGAGAAACCCAGAAATTACTCAAAACATTGCTAAAGGTATTTGGATTCACTTATTAATGGTACTGACTGACATTTTTTGAAAATGTTTTTTGCTCAGAAAAAACCCTAATTAATATTTCATATATACAACCACCTTCTTGAAACTTTGTAACGAACAGAGATCGCACAAAAATTCACGTATACAACTAAAGTGCATGTTGAAGCAATATCTATCTGCAAACAAAATGTGCTTTCCAAAACACTGATCCCCGCTGTTTAACCCTTAAGATGCCACGATCAATAGAGACCGTGGCATCCTAGGGATTTGTCTGAGTTACAGAATGCCGCTGGCAGCATTAGGAGAGGGTGTTAGCTGTATCTGACAACCAACACCCTTCTCCTTAATCCCCCACTGGAGCTGAGCTCCAATGGGGTTTTTTAACCCCTTGGATGCCGTGGTCAAACATGACCGCGGCATTCCAAAGAGTTCTGTCATGTTGCTGCCGGTATCCCCATGGTGAGATCGGGAGGTATCAGCATCTATAATTTGCACCCTGGGATCTGGCCAGTGACCCCAGGCTACCTGGGCCCCCAAGTACCTGGTTTATCCTGCCTGCGATGGAGGAAGTCAGGCTAACTTTCCCCATAGACTGCAATACATATGTATTGCAGCCTATAGTGCTGAGCCAGCGATTATCTCTGATCACTGGCTCAGGTGTCTTTATAGGACAAATAAAAAATGGGAAAAAAAAATTCATATAGTTATAAAGTCCGCAAAATTCCCATTTCCTATGTAAAATGAATTATATAAAAAAATATATATATATATTAATAAAAACAATACATCGTTGGTATCACCACGTCCATAACAACCTGTACAATAAAACTGAAAGAATATTTAACCTGCACAGTGAACATCGGGGAAAAAACACTGGAAATAAAGGTTTTTGCATTACAAAAAATGCTATAAAAAGTTTTGAAAAAGTCATATATACCCCTAAAACTGTCAATAAAAATCAGAGGTTGTCCCGCAAAACATAAGCCCTCAACCAACTCTGTAAACCGAAAAATAAAAATGTTACACATCTCCAAATGTGTTTTTGTTCTGCAGAAACTGCATAGTGGACAGCTTCCCAGTGGTCAGTTTTAAAAGCAAACCGCCAGACTCTTTTTTTTTACTGGTCGGACGTGCAGAACTTTGTGTCCAAAAAAAAAAAAAAAGGTTTTCCTGCGGAGAGGCTGCATACAGACACCGTCTGTTTGCTTTACATCTCCAAAAGTCACATATTTATCTAAATAAATCAAAGTTCAATACAAGGTCTCTTCCATGATCTATCCATATGCAGGGTTATAACTAAAAAGTTTTCTTCACCAACCAAAAAGGCAATTCTGTAGAATCAGTGATGCTGTAGAAAGACCTGATCATGGTGAATTCAATAAACAAGTTCAAAAGTGTCTGGTTTAGGGGCCACATGGTGGCTCAGTGGTTAGCACTGCAGCCTTGCAGCACTGGAGTCCTGGTGTTCAAATCCCACCAAGGGTAAAAAAAAAAACCATCTGCAAGGAGTTTGTATGTTCTCCCCGTGTTTGCATGGATTTCCATCCCACATTCCAAAGACGTACTGATAGGGAAAAATGTACATTGTGAGCTCTATCTGGGGTTCACAATCTACATTAAAAAAAAAAAAAAAAGTGTCTGGTTTTACAAGTGTAAGGCTTAGGCCTCACTTGAAGAAATAAAGCTAAAAAAAAAACGCAGTTAAAATGCATTGGGTTTTTTTTCTTCTGGTTCATTTTTCTTTACTTTTTTTCTTCCCCTATTAAATATATGGAAAAAGAGATTGGTAATCTACAGCTAAAATTAACATACTGCGTCTTTAAGAAAATGCTTGCCTTTTTGAAAATGATGCTTTTTTTTGTATCTCTGTTTTTCTTACTATGTTAGGGGCTCTGCAATTTAAGACCTCTTATGGAATATTTCCAAGCTTGGGAGAAATTGTGGTGTACATTTTCTTCTTTAACCCTTTGTGAATGAGTAAATCATAGGGCTAAGTTAAAAAAATATTTTAAAAAAATTAAATGTCTAAATTTCACCTCCATTTAGTTTCAATTCTCGTGAAAAGCTTTAAAGGGTTTACAAAATTTCTAAATACTGTTTTGAATTATTTTAGTGGTGTCATTACTAGAGATGAGCAAGTCATATTCGTTCAAATATCGAATCCTATTATAGTCTATGGGAAAAAACGGGAATGTTGTTCCGGTTTCCATGGAAACCAAAGTTCAACACCTTGGATGCTCCAAGTTCCGGAAGTAGCAGGATGAGGAGCACGAGGAGGTTTTTGCATTGAATTCAATGGAATTTTCCCACGTGGTATTCGGCCGATACGAGTATTCGATCGAATACTACTCGCTCATCTCTAGTAATTTCGAAAATGATATATGGGGATTTCTAAAGTACAGTCCCTGACAAAAGTTCTGTTGTTTACACATGTTGTGGAATCAAAAGCTTATAACCTGACTTTAAATTCATCCATTGGTTTTAGAAATGACTCATATGAAAGCTGAAACCCTCCCAAATGTTTTTTTTAAGAAAATAAATTGGCTTCACCGCTAAAATATAGAGATGAGCGAACACTGTTCGGATCAGCTGATCCGAACAGCACGCACCCATAGAAATGAATGGAAGCACCTGGCACGGTGACCGGCCGCCGGCAAAGTGTACGTGCCAGGTGCTTCCATTCATTTCTATGGGTGCGTGCTGTTTGGATCGGCTGATCCGAACAGTGTTCGCTCATCTCTACTAAAATATTGATCATTTAATGAACACAGAAATGTCAGATTTTGGCAAGACAAAAGTTTTTTCGCCCACATAAAGTAATGTGAAAATCAAACCAATAATTCAGTTCAAATACAAAGATATGTTTCATAACATTATTGAATGAATTTGTGGTGCTATTAGAGCCATAGTTAATATTTTGTGTGATTTTCATGAGCTTGAAGGACGGCATCCGTGCTTTTCGACAAGGATTCATACAATTTATTGATAAAGCCATCAGGAATATCGAAGAATGCAGTCTTACATGCCTCCCAGAGTTCATCAAGATTCTTTGGTTTTGTCTACCAAGCTTCCTCTTTCATCGTACCCCAAACATGCTCAATGATGTTCACGTCTGGTGACTGGGCTATCCAGTCCTGGAGCACCTTCATCTTCATGTAGAGATGGATGTATGAGATGGAGCACTAGCCTGCGGCAAAATTTGACCCCTTTTATGATTGGGAATGTAAGAGGAAGCTAATACTTATTGATATTTTAGGCTATTGATATTGCCTTCCACCTTGCAAATGTTTTGCACACCCCCATACTGAATGTAACCACAGACCATGATCTTTTCACCACCAAACTTAACTGTTTTCTGGGTGTATCTTGGATCCAAATGGGCTCCAGTAGGTCTCCTGCAGGACTTGAGGTGACCAGGCCTGTTGGAGCTTAGCTGCAGTGGAAGAGGGGCTGGCTTCTGATTTTCTGACAAACGTTCCTCCTGAGCAGTTGTCTTGTGGGGTCTGCCGGACCTGGGCTTGCCAAAAACATCTCTAGTCTGTTCAAATCTTTTTTTTAATTCTTTGTACTTGACGCTGAGACACATTAAAGGTGCCTGCCACCTCTGCAGTGGATCTGGTCTTCAGCCTCTTGATAAAATCAAGGCTTTGGTCGCAGGGTTGAGTTTTGGCATCCTGTCAGAGGTGAAGTTACAGTTGAAGTGAAGGTCTGGGGTGCTGGAGTTCTTTTTATACACACCCACTAATTAAAAGATCAATTAGTGAGCACCGCTGAGGCTGTAAACTAGGATTGGAGACATTATATGACAAGGTGACAAAACTTTTGTCTTGCCAAAATCTGACCTTTCTGTGTTCATTAAATGATTAATATTTCGCCAGTGAGGCAAATTTATTTTCTTTATAAAAAACACATTTGGGAGGGTTTCAGCTTTCATATGAATCATTTCTTAAACCAATAGATGAATTTAAAGTCAGTTTATAAGCTTTTGATTCCACAACATGGATAAGCGACAGAACTTTTGTCAGGGACTGTATAGGTCTTTAAAATCCCATTCAGAACTTAAGTGGTCCTAAAGATGGGGTTTGGAAATTTCTTATAAATTTGGAAAGCTCTTGTTTGAGACTAAGTGTAAGGAGTCCTGGAACCTCCACAGCGGCGATGCTGGGGTTGCCGGCCTTCTCCTAACACTAGCCGAGAAGACTCATCTTCTGGTGAAGGATTAATGTTGGTGCCTGTTAGAAACTATTTATTTCTCACTTCCACTCCCGTTCACCGCTGGCTATTCGGTCTGTACTGGTTGTTAGCTCCTCCTCTCCTGTGTTCCATGTATCTCTTGCCTGACTTCTTGGTTACATCCCGGGCTCTGCTCTCATCTCCTGATTTGTACCTCCATTCTCTTCTGCCACGACCTCCGCTTGCCTATAGACTCCTGCTCCTTGATCATGATTTGGTACCTCTCTGCTCTCCTGCTACCGACTCGCTTGTTTGACCTCTCTCCAGGATTACACCTCTGTACTGCACTGACCTCTCGTTGACAACTAGGATTGGATGACTACCCTATTGGTGTACTGCTGCCACCTTCTGGTACTGCTGTTTCTGCATCTTCAGACTTTCATCCTGTCTCTGGAAGTTTTCCGGTAAGTGATTTCAGTTTCTGGGTCTGCTGAGAATAATGCTTCACTGTACGTCCGACGCCCTCTGTCCTGTTACTGCTTTGCCCAACAGTAGCTTCCAAGTCCATCCCCACCATCAGAGGCTCTGGTGAACATCTCTGGGGGGTCGGGTATAGTGCGGCATGGAGTGTGCTTGATGCTCAGCGCTGTTTATTCCCATTTGATCAGTGTGTCTGGTGCTGGGACTCACTACATTGCCCAGTGCTACATTTGCTTCGTAATCCTCAGGCTCCACATAGCGAGCCACAGCCAAAAAGCGCTGTGGAAAAGACATCGACGGAAATGCATTGCATTGCAATGCATTGACTTTTCCTCTGAGGACTTTCTGCCCCTATTATACCTACACACATGGACAAAATTGTTGGTACCCCTCGTTTAATGGAGAAAAAAAAAACCACAATGATCACAGTAATAACCTGACTCAGACAAAAGTAATAATAAATAAAAATTCTAAAAATGAAAATGAACAAATGAAAGTCGGACATTGCTTTTCAATCATGCTTCAACAGAATTTTTTTTTTTTTTTTTTTTAAAAAAAAAGAAAACTCATGAAACAGGCCTGGACAGAAATGACGGTTCCCCTGAAAATAATGTGACCAAAGGGACATGTTAAATCAAGGCGTGTCCTCTAATTAGCATCACAGGTGTCTACAATCTTGTAATCAGTCAGTGAGCCTGTATTTAGGGCTACAGATACTCACTGTGCTGTTTGGTGACTTGGTGTGTACCACACTCAACAAGGACCCAAGGAAGTGAAGGAAAGAGTTGTCTCAGGAAAGAAAATTATAGTCAAGCATGTTACAGGACGATCTGCAAGCAGCTTGATGTTCCTGTGACTACAGTTGCACATATTATTCAGAAATTTAAGATCCATGGGACTGTAGCTGTCAAGTTCGTGTCTATGCCCAGACTCCGATCTGCAGACTGCACCGCTAAGGGAACAGGGGAAGGAGACTTCCCTTGACGCTACGGCGGCTAGCTAGGCCCTGCCTGCGGGTGGTGGTCAGCTGTTCCCAAGCTAACCTTGGCCCCGACAACTCCTGGCTCTCTAACACGAAGGCCTAACTGACAGGGCGAGAGCTACAAGAGAGTTAGGGACTGGGGATGCTAAGGTGGTCACCCCTACAGGAACCAAGGTGCAGCTGGAGACAAAACAAACAGGATGGGGTGTGCTGGACAATAGACACGCAGCACAACACAATACGCAACAAGAGAATGAGGAGAGGGACAGTGGAGTGGTGAGGAAAGGGTTAACACAGGACTGGGGCAAAACAAACTGAAACCCAAACCTCACATACAACAAGATAGTGCCAGGCAAACAGAACTGAAGGACAGGGTAGAGTTGAAGTGTGGAGGGACAAACGGACAAACCAGACTCACACACAAGACAACACTCACACCACTTCCAAGTCAGGTGTAATACTACCAAAACAATCCTCCTCCCAGAGCCACGAATTCTAGGTGGTAACTACAAAAACCGGCAACTAGTGAAGCCAGCCCTCCTCCTAATAAAGGCCCCAGAATCGTCCCATAGGATAATGACAACGACCAATACCTGAGGTTCGCTCCTAAGAACCTCAAGCATACTCTGAAGGCCGATACCAAATGCACAAACAGAATGGACTAATGGCAAGGAAACTACCCGAAGACCACAGAACACCGGATCGAATCCCCACCAGAAAAATAACACAATTTTATTACCAGAATTCAGGTCGTGACAGTAGCCAACCTCCCTGGACGTGGCCACAGGAGGAAAATTGCTGACAAATCAAACAGACGGATAATACGAATGGTAACAAAAGAGCCCAGAAAAAGTTCTAAAGAGATTAAAAGTGACCTTCAAGCTCCAGGAAAATCATTGTCAGATTGCGCCATCCGTCAATGTTGGAACCAAAGTGGACATCATGGGGACGACCAAAGAGAACACCAATGTTGAAAACAAATCATAAAAAAACAGACTGGAATTTGCCAAACTACATGTTGACAAGCCACAAAGCTTCTTGGAGAATGTCCTATGGACAGATGAGACAAAAATCGAACTTTTTGGCAAGACACATCAGCCCTATGTTTGCCGACTGAAAAATGAAGCATATCTTGAAAAGAACACTGTCCCTACTGTGAAACATGGAATATGCTCTGTTATGTTCTGGGGCGGCTGCTTTGCTGTATTTGGCACAGGGTGCATTGAAATCTCAAGACTATCAAGGGATTCTAGAGAGAAATGTGCTGCCTAGTGTTAGAAAGTTTGGTCTTAGTTGCAGATCATGGGTCTTGCAATAGGATAATGACCCAAACACACAGCTAAAAACACCCAAGAATGGCTAAGGGGAAAACAGTGGACTATTCTGAAGTGGCCTTCTTTCTTTTTTTTTTTTTTCAACTGTAGTTTTTATTGAAAAATTTTATACATAACAAGGGGGGAAAAAACAAAGAAACAGAGCTAACAAAAGTGATGATAAACGGGAAAGGCGAAACCGCCACACCCGAATTAAATGATGAACAAAGTCCTAAAATGGAAGAGTAAACATTAAAACAAGAAAATAAGGGGGAGACAAACATACAGAAACAAAAGGGAGAGGAAAGAAGGAAAAAGAGAGGAAGTAAGAGCTCTAGGGTCAGAGACCATTCAATGCACAGTGGGCATCCCAGGGGGAACAAACAGAGTGGAAGGCGTCCAAAGTATTATTGAGGCTAGCAGTCAAGTATTCGAGATTCCTCACGTCCTTAATACGGGCCAAGAGCTCAATACCTGAGGGAGGATTCACACTCCTCCAATGCTTGGTAATGAGAGTCTTCACAGCCGTACAGAGATGAAGGAACAGTCGGGAAGTCTTGTTGCTCAGGTGTCTGGGAGGGAGGTTCAGTATATACGTAAAGGGATCTAAAGGGACCCCTTGCAAAAAGAGGGAATCCGTCAAAGCTTTTACCTCCCACCAGAAACCCAGGACAAGAGGACAAGTCCAAAAGATATGATATAAGGTACCTACAGCGCCAACACTCCGAGGGAAGTGCAGGGTTTAAAGCATGAAGGAGAGCCGGAGTGTGGTATGCATCAGGAGTTTGTACTGTGTCTCCCTGAAAGTTTTGCATTGCGAGGATTTCTGTGCGCGAGACCAAACAATCTGCCACTGTCCCGGGGAGATAGCCCTCCCAACCGCCTCCTCCCACTTAGCCATGTAACGATGCCTAATAAGAGAGCCAACAGCCTGAGAGGAAAGAAGCTGGTACACGAAGGAGAAGAAGCCTCTAGTAGAAGTGCCTGCACGGCATATCCTTTCAAAGGCCGTGGGGAGGGAGACTCTTTAGGAACCATGGAGGGAGCAGACAAAGTGGGCTACTTGGGGGTAGTGAACCCACTCATTCTGTGGGAGGCCCAAGTTAGCCACTAAATAATCAAAGGATCTGAGCTCCAATGACACGGGATCCACCATATCAGCTATTCGAAAGAAGCTTGCCCTAGACCACACCCTGACTATACTAGAAGACAAGCTAGAAGGGAGAAGAGGATTGAACAGGATGCACACCATCAAGGATCACGGGGACATTAGGGAAAACTGGGCCTTGCAAGTCGACCAAATGGAGCAAGTGAAACGAATAGGGCCAAGCAAATGGGGAGAGTGTAGGGCGGGGGGAAGTCAACCCACAGAAAGGCATTGGGATGCATGGGTGCCAGCCAAAGCTTTTCTATCTCTACCCATCTGGTGTAAGTCGGGATAGAAGCCCAAAATGGAATACAGCGCAAATGGGTCGCTCAATAATAATGCAAGCTGAAGTGGCTTTCTTTGAGCCCTGACCTAAATCCTATTGAGCATCTTTGGAAGGAGCTGCTGTCTGGAATAGGCACCCCTCAAACCAGAGACAAATGGAGCAGTTTTCTCATGAGGGGTGGGCCAAAATACCTGTGGAGAGGTGCAGAAGTCTCATTGACAGTTACAGGAATCGTTTGATTGCAGTGATTGCCTCAAAAGGTTCTGCAACAAAATATTAAGTTAAGGGAACCATCATTTCTGTCCAGGCCTGTTTCATGGGTTTTAGTTTTAAAAAATTCTGTTAAAGCGAAAAGCAATGTCTGACTTTCATTTTTTCATTTCATAGAATTTTTATTTATTATTACTTTTGTCAGATTCAAGTTATTTCTGTGACCATTGTGGGTTTTTCTTCCATTAAAAGATGGGTACCAACAATTTTGCCCATGTGTGTATATGGAAAACACCAGCATTTCCATAGCTATAATTGACATGCTGCAATGGTTTTTGAAATAACAGCATTTCTGCTGCAGTTTTTTTTTCTGCAGTATGTGGATGGATTGATCCAAAATCCCATCCACTTTGCCGGTACTGTAAAACACTGTGGCTAAATTGTGCCGTTTGCGCAACATGGGGCCCCAGCCTATAATGTAAGCCTTTTAAAGAGGACCTTTCATCAGATTGGGCACATGCAGTTCTATATACTGCTGGAAAGCTGACAGTGCGCTGAATTCAGCGCACTATCGGCTTTCCCGATCTGTGCCCGGTGTAAAGCGCTATCGGTCCCGGTACTGTAGCGCTTTACAGTCAGAAGGGCGTTTCTGACAGTTAGCCAGGGACGCCCTTCTGCCCAGCAGCGCCTATCACGCTGTACTGTGGAGCGGGGAGGAACGCCCCCTCCCTCTGCTCACACAGCTCATCCATAGACAAGTATTATCAGGAGGGGAGGGGGCTTCCTCCCCGCTCCACAGTACAGCGCGATAGGTGCTGCTGGGCAGAAGGGCATCTCTGGCTAAGTGTCAGAAACGCCCTTCTGACTGTAAAGCCCTACGGTACTGGGACCGATAGCGCTTTACACCAGCCACAGATCGGGAAAGCCAATAGTGCGCTGAATTCAGTCAGCTTTCCAGCAGTATATAGAACTGCATGTGCCCGATCTGATGAAAGGTCCTCTTTAATTTCCTAAATAAATTCAAGGATAATTAAAAATGATGCCAACATAAGGCAGAGATATGGTAGATAATATTAATTAATTTGAGTTGGCGACTATGAGTCTGAAAAGCTGAGCATTTTGCACTTTGAAAATTGTGATTTTTTTTTTTTCAATTTTTCACCAAGTTAACTTTTTTTTTTTATAAATAAATGCAAAAAATATTGACCAAAGTTTACCACTAACATTAAGTACAATGTATCATGTAAAATATTCTCAGAATTACTTGGCAGAGCTAAAGTATTCTAGAGTTGTTACCATATAAAGTAACATATCAGATTTGTAAAATGGGAATCTGGCAGAACGTCCAAAACTGGCACTGGCAGGAAGAGGCTAAAAACAATGATGTAAATGACTAAAGCTATGTCACTTTTTTTGCGAAAATGCAACTTTTTGTGGTTGCAGATTTTGCAGCATGTTTTTCTTTAACCCCTTAACGACCGGCCCATAGTAAAATCACGTCGGCACTGACAGGTCCTTCTTGACTGCCTTATAGTAAAATTGCGTCGAGCAATCAGGGAAGGTTTCCCTGTAAGTGCCAACGTAAATGGAGCAAGTGTTCGTTGTATCTGACAGCTAACAACTGCTCCTTAACCCCCCATCAGAGCTCAGCATATTGGGTTGCCACACCAGGGGCTCCACATAGGAGGGTGCCGGTGTTTCAAAAATGCAGCCCGGGGTCTGGCCAGTGACCCCAGGCTGCTACAGACCCCCTCTGTGTCTGACTTCCTCTATACGCTGCAAGACACTGAATGCTGTGTCTTGCAGGGTATAATACAGAATTTTATCAAAGCATCACTAATTCAAGTGTCCTAAAGGGACACATGAAAAAGTAAAAAAAAAAAAAAAAATGCCGTTCTCCCCCCTTCATCTGCCCCAGTGTCATGCCATTCTCCCCCCTTCATCTGCCCCAATGTCATGCCATTCTCCCCCCCTTCATCTGCCCCAGTGTCATGCCATCCCCCTTCATCTGCTTCAGTGTCATGTCGTTCTCCCCCCCCTTCATTTGCCCCAGTGTCATGCCGTTCTCCCCCCTTCATCGGCCCCAGTGTCATGCCGTTCTCCCCCCTTCATCTGCCCCAATGTCATGCCATTCTCCCCCCTTCATCTGCCCCAGTGTCATGCCATCCCCCCTTCATCTGCTTCAGTGTCATGCCGTTCTCGCCCCCTTCATTTGCTCCAGTGTCATGCCGTTCTCCCCCTTCATCTGCCCCAGTGTCATGCCATTCTCCCCCCTTCATCTGCCCCAGTGTCATGCTGTTCTCTCCCCCTTCATTTGCCCCAGTGTCATGCTGCTCTCCCCCTTCATCTGCCCCAGTGTCATGCCATTCTCCCCCCTCCATCTGCCCCAGTGTCATGCTGTTCTCTCCCCCTTCATTTGCCCCAGTGTCATGCCATTCTCCCCCCCTTCAATCAATCAATCAATCAAAAAAGCTTTATTGGCACGTCCGAATAGATATTTGGCATTGCCAAAGCTAGTAAAGTGGGGGGGGGGGTTGGACTCGGGTGGGTGAGGGGTGGGGTGGGTGGTTTGGGGTATAACAGTCCATGGAGTTTCATCTTCCTCTTCGTTGGTGACTGCTATATGGGGAGGTGGGGGCGGGTGGGGTGGGGGTGGGGCGGGTGTATTGGGATAAATATAACAGTCCGTGGAGTCTCATCTTCCTCTTATTTGGTGACAGCTGGACACGTATTGGGCAGCGATCTCCACAGTGGCCTCTTCTTCTCCCAGTAGGATGTAGAGTTTCCTCTTCTCGTCTGCAGATATGAAGTCTGGGATGTGGGCAGAGAGTCTTTGGTAGTAGACGGCCCTCACAGCTGAGTATTTGGTGCAGTGTAGCAGGAAGTGGCTCTCGTCTTCTAGGGCCCCCTGGTCACAGTGCTGGCACAGTCTGTTCTCTCGTGGCTTGTACGTCTGCCTGTATCGCCCCGTCTCTATCTCTAGGTTGTGGGCGCTCAGTCTGTACCGGCTCAGGGTCTGCCTGTGTTTGGGGTGGCGTATTCTCTCCAGGTAGGTGGCCATGGTGTAGTCCCTTTGTAGGGATTGGTACACGGTGAGTTTCTTGGAGTTATTTATTTCGTTCTCCCCCTTCATCTGCCCCAGTGTCATGCCATCCCCCCCTTCATCTGCTTCAGTGTCATGCCGTTCTCCCCCCCCCTTCATTTGCTCCAGTGTCATGCCGTTCTCCCCCCTTCATCTGCCCCAGTGTCATGCCATTGTCCCCCCTTCATCTGCCCCAGTGTCATGCTGTTCTCTCCCCCTTCATTTGCCCCAGTGTCATGCTGTTCTCCCCTTCATCTGCCCCAGTGTCATGCCATTCTCCCCCCTCCATCTGTCCCAGTGCCATGCCGTTCTCCCCCTCCATCTGCCCCAGTGTCATGCTGTTCTCCCCCCTTCATCTGCCCCAGTGTCATGCCGTTCTCCCCCCTCCATCTGCCCCAGTGTCATGCTGTTCTCCCCCCTTCATCTGCCCCAGTGTCATGCCGTTCTCCCCCCTCCATCTGCCCCAGTGTCATGCTGTTCTCTCCCCCTCTATCTGCCCCAGTGTCATGCCGTTCTCCCCCTCCATCTGCCCCAGTGTCATGCTTTTCTCTCCCCCTCTATCTGTCCCAGTGTCATGCCGTTCTCCCCCTCCATCTGCCCCAGTGTCATGCTGTTCTCCCCCCTTCATCTGCCCCAGTGTCATGCCGTTCTCCCCCCTCCATCTGCCCCAGTGTCATGCCGTTCTCCCCCCTCCATCTGCCCCAGTGTCATGCCGTTCTCTCCCCTCCATCTGTCCCAGTGTCATGCCGTTCTCCCCCCTCCATCTGTCCCAGTGCCATGCCGTTCTCCCCCTCCATCTGCCCCAGTGTCATGCTGTTCTCCCCCCTTCATCTGCCCCAGTGTCATGCCGTTCTCCCCCCTCCATCTGCCCCAGTGTCATGCCGTTCTCCCCCCTCCATCTGCCCCAGTGTCATGCCGTTCTCTCCCCTCCATCTGTCCCAGTGTCATGCCGTTCTCCCCCCTCCATCTGTCCCAGTGCCATGCCGTTCTCCCCCTCCATCTGCCCCAGTGTCATGCTGTTCTCCCCCCCTTCATCTGCCCCAGTGTCATGCCGTTCTCCCCCCTCCATCTGCCCCAGTGTCATGCTGTTCTCTCCCCCTCTATCTGACCCAGTGTCATGCCATTCTCCCCCCTTCATCTGCCGCAGTGTCATGCTGTTCTCTCCCTCCGTTCATCTGCCCCAGTGTCATGCTGTTCTCCCCCCTCCATCTGCCCCAGTGTCATGCCGTTCTCACACACACACTCACCATTCCTCGTTCCCCCGCAGCTCTCTCCCTCATACACATATTGTAGGCGCGATGTGACATCATCACATCGTGGCTACAAATGCCGGAGCTCAGCGTTAAAGCAGGAGCTGAGCTGTGACAGCTCCTGCTTTAAAAGCCTATGTATTCAGCTCATCGGCGTCCTACCGCCGATGAGCTGAATACATAGGCATTTAAAGCAGGAGCTGTCAGCTCCTGCTTTAACGCTGAGATCAGTTGGAATCGGGACATGCCGACCGGGACCATTTTGTTAGGTCCCGGCCGCGCCGCGGGGCCCCGGGCGGTTGCCCGGCTTGCCCGGCCCTGGATCCGCCCCTGATAAAAAGCACAGGTTGTCCCGCAAAAATAAGCCCTCAACCAACACTGTCAACCAAAAAATAAAAATGTTATGCCTCTCAGAAGATGGCAGTGCAAAAAAACACTGATTTATGTCCCCAAATGTTCTGCAGAATTACTAACACATACAAAAATAATATAAATGAGGTATTGCAGTTTATGCCACATGTATGACACTGGTGTACCTCGGATAACGTACATAATGTTATATGTGGGTATAAACTGATATTAGGGCACAGCCGGACTCAGAAGGTAAGAAGGGTTATTTGGTTTTTGGCGCACAGACGGTTTGGTTTTTGGATGCCATGACACTTTTGCAGAGCTGAAACGCCAGTAAAGGGGAATCCCCTGATATGCATTTTTAACCCCTAAGTGTTGCTATAACTTATCTATAAATGAATACGAAGCTGATTGTGAGAGGTGAAAATGACCATTTTTCCAGGAATACTTCATTTCAGTGCGTAATATGTTGTGTCCGACTTATATCAGAGATGAACATTTCAAAAGCTGTTGTGCCCAGGATACCCACTTACCATTTTTTAGAGTGTGTATCTCTGCTGACATAAGTTGGGCACAACATATCAGGTACTGAAATGGTGAATCTCTGGAAAAAATTCATTTTTAACTTCTCATTATCAGTTGCACATTCATTTCTGGAAACTAAATAAATGCAACACTCAAGGGTTAAAAATGCTTGCTATGCCACTTGATGAATCCCATCAGTGGGGTAGTGTCCAAAATGGGGTGACATGTCTGCGGATTCCACTTTATTGGCAATTCAGGGGCTTTGCAAAAGTGGCATGACTCCCGGAAAAAGAAGCGACATTTGGTCCTAATCCGGGGTGGAGTGTGCGACTGGATGCCGGTGCACTGCACCGGTATCCAGTCGCAGCTATCCGTATCTTGGTCCGGAACCTAAGGCGGCCTCCACCTCAGTTTCTCGACCAAAAAACCATGTGTGAACTTATCTTAAACATCCAAAAATGGCCGGTCACTAAGGGGTTAAAGCCAGGAGTGAATTGCGCAGAAGGTAGAAGTATTACAACTTGCTATATATTTTCCATTCCTTTGGTAGCCACTCCTGACTATTGGCTATAAACAACACAGCAAAATCTGCAACAAATAAAGCTGCATTTCTGTAACATGGGGCCTCATCCTAATGAAGAACTAAAATATGTAGATTATTGACAGCATATCGCCCTTTGTTTTTCTGCAGCATAATTCTGCTGTGTGATCATACGCTTATATGGTCACTTTTTTTATAATTTGATACTCATGTATTCCTATATAACATACTATATTTCTGTAGAACTTAATAGAATGCAGGTATTGTTTTCCATGCTGCATGACTACAATCCCTTGAAGTCTCAGTTTTTAAATAAAACACAGCAAACGTAAACATTGGAGTGTGATGAAAGCTAAAAAAAAGCTTTCATCACTACAGATAAGAGACAACAGAGAACAAGAAAATAATAGCACTTGTCTTTCTTTTCAAATGGAAGATACTTAAAGCTACTTAAGGCTTCATTTGGCTAGCAAAAGTAGTTGGATCTCACACCTCAAGCAGAGTAAGTAAATAAAAGCAAAAGATGAGCCAAGCTTAGGGGGTAATTTGGTATTGAAGCAACCCTTTGATGTGGAGTTTAACCACTGTCTTCAGAGACATTTGAGTGGGGAAATTCAATTAGTTTAAGGGTCTTTGACACCACTTTTGTGTTGTATTAAGATTACAATCTCAGTATCCCAGTAGCCTCTTATTGTAGCATTGGCACCAATATACATATTAGATTTGTCTCCCTACGGATATAAAAGTCTACACTGCAAGTGTAGAAACTCAACCAGTATCTTGGAGACAATATTAGGAATCAGACATGGAGTACTCACTGCTAGTCAAGCTCAACATCTGCACTTTTTTTTGCTTCTTCTCTGCTGCTTGTAAGTATTCACATTGTGTTTCT
Source organism: Leptodactylus fuscus (assembly GCF_031893055.1). Classification (NCBI taxonomy): domain Eukaryota; kingdom Metazoa; phylum Chordata; class Amphibia; order Anura; family Leptodactylidae; genus Leptodactylus; species Leptodactylus fuscus. The sequence continues at coordinate 215,916,572 of NC_134265.1, forward strand.
TCATTGGAAAAGTAGTAACTTTTTTTTGTTTTTTCATTCAGTTATCTATTAACCAATATGTTTGTAGTGCTGACACATTTTTCTAAAATAATGTACCGCACTTAACTATAGCCAATCCAAGATATGTCAATCCCAAGTGTTTGATTACTGTCATCTAATGGTAGTATACCCTTTTGCAGATGACGGTGTGATGAACAGGAATTTGTTTACAGAACGAGGATGTTGTAAACGACAAAGCAATTTTGTCTATATTGGACAAGGTAGGAATTTATGTCTCTGGCCACTGTTGTAAGATGTGTTGGTGCTGTATCTCTTAAACTACTTTATTATTTGTGATGTTATTTGTGCATTTACAATATTAATTTTCATTATTCTTTACAGATATTTCAGGTAGTCCTGTAAGTGTGGATGTTGGTTTATGCAGATCCCACTGTGGAGTCCCTCAAAGATTAAATTCTTACAATTACGGATTTCATGGGCTTCCAAAACATTCATCAATGCTGGACTTCCTGAAAAATAAAAAGGTTAATGTTGTGATTTATCCCTTTGTACATTATATTTCTTTGTTTCTGATTCTGTTTTGCATAAAACATGTTACACTTATATTGTATTGTTACAGTTACGAGAGAGAATGTCTGACACAGTGCTAACATCAGGCTCAGAGTCATCATGTCCCCATGAGACCAGCTGTCAACCAACAAATGTTGGACTAGAGAGGGTTTTGCTGTTCCAGGGAATTCAAGAAGTGGAGGTGATTGAGGACTGTCAATGCAATCCCAACCCACAGGAGTGCATCAGAATGCCATTTCTAAAGACCTTCTTCCCAGACACACCCTTTGAATCAACAATAGATACTGGGAAATGTTCAAGTCCAACAGTTAGTTCAGGTATAATTGAATTGTGAAAACTGATATATAATGAACTTTAAATGCAGACTATATACTTTTGATTTCATAAAGTATCCAACCAGTTATGAATATGCAAGTATGTTCATTTGTATTGCTACTTGTAAACTGTATGTTTCAAACATTGCTATGGTTACATGAGTAAGTTGCTCCAGCACCAGTTGATCCCAACAGCTAGTATTATGTACTGGTTTCTGACATTTCTCTTCTGTGGGTTCATTAATATAACACACAATATAACTTACAGGTCTTCAGTGTGCCCCAACCAAATTTGACAATGTAATTGTTGAAAGTCCAAATGGAGCAGAAGTAGTGCAGACTGTGGAAACATGTGAAATGAAGGAAAAGTGCTACAGGGTCACTTATCTTGAATATTACTATGAAGTCATATATAATGCCAAGGGCATTAAAGAGGAGAAGCTTAAGGTAATTAAATGATTAATCTTTGAAATACATCTGTTGTATATAAAGATAGCCTAGTTATTTGATTTCTTTTTTTTGTTGGAAAGAATATAGTATATTTACATGTTAACTGCTCTATTTTTACAACAGCTATACCCATGTTTCTTCAAAAATGAGACAGGGTCTTATATTATTTCTTTTTCCGAAAAAAAGAGCTAAGGCTTATTTTTGGGGTAGGTCTTAATTTTTTACATGAACAACAGTCACATATTTGACCACTATTTATTTACATTTTTATCAGAGGTGAAATGGCAAAAAAACGGCAGTTTGGCACTTTTGATTTTTTTTCCCGTTATGGTGTTCAATATACAGGAAAAATATTTTATAAGTTTGTAGACCGGACAATTTCAGACCTAGGGATACCTCATATGTATACGTTTCACCATAATTTTTTAGTTTATATGCATTTGTAGTGAAAGTGGAGGGGACTTGAACTTTTATTGTGTGGGGGTTGTTATTTTTTTACTATTAATATTCCCTAGGGAATTGAACCTGCAATCATCCCATAGACTGCAATTCAACATATTGCAGTCTATGGGAGATTCTCCACATTACTATTGAGGGGGGTATATTATGACCCCCCCTCAATAGTAATATTCCTATAACAGGCCTGGGAGCCTTCATTAGGTTCCCGGCTGTCAAAGGAACAGGGTGGCTGTTAGGGGGTTAACGGACTGACTCGGGGCAGGTGTAATACTTTGGGAGGGGGGCGTCACATTCAACAATGCCTGTGATCAGAGGAGACTCTGATCGCGGGCATAAACTCCGGTTCTCTATTGTACACTTCAGCAGAGACTCAATACAGTTGCTGTGGTGGAGGGGATTTGAGGGGGGTTCACACTCAACAATGCCCGCGATCAGAGTAAACTCTGATTGTAGGCATTAACTCTGGGACTCTGCTGCACATTAGCGCAGACGCCGAACAGTGGCTAAGGCAGTGGAGACCAGCCCTGGGTATAGGTGTGCTGCTTTGGGTTGAAGGGAAGGTAGGAGGTCACAGACTGGCCCTGGGCAGTTGTAATACTGTGGGGGGAGGGGTGAGGAGTTCACGCTCAACAATGAGTACACACTGATTACAGGCCTTAACTCTGGGTCTCTGCTGTACATTACAACGGAGACCTAGTACAGTAGTTCTGGTAGCTGCAGCCATCTTTAAGTACCCAGCATCTGCCTTAATTGCCAGCAGATGTCAGGAAGGGGTTAAACTAGCCAGGGTTTATTTTTGGAGTAGGGCTTATATTTCTAACCTACTCCAAAATACCTGGAAAATTTAGCTAGGACTTATTTTCATGGTAGACCAAATGTAAGAAAACAGTGGAACCGCACACTCATATATTGGATTGAGGTGCAAGCAGAAAATGGGTTCTCTGACCATATCAGTATCCAAAAAAAGAAATTATCTGCTGCACACTCTTGATTCAGTGATGAATAAACAAATACATTTATTGTGAAGGTAACATAGGTTGATGCGCCATGGAAAAAAACGGTATTTAGGTATACATGAATGATTGATCCAATGTTAAGCAGGGACGTTTCGGTGCAATGACCATCATGCCAGATCAATGTGGGAATTACAAGGAGCCTCCATGGCGTTATTTTCGGGGTAGGTCTTATTTTAGGAGAAACACGGTACATTACTAAGATTGATTATACATTACTCATGAGTGTTAACATAGCTAATATAGCTACTATAGAAACATTGCTACACATGGAATAAACAAAAAATTTTTAATTTGACTTAAGATCTTGGACTGTGGCTGCTTTTGTCAATTTAAGAACATAGACAGCTATCAATAACTAATGTATGCTCACGTTGAACTGGACATGCTACTGATTTATTTGGCCTTTGCAGGTGGAAAATCTGAAGCATCTCTCTGTACTTACAAAGTGGATTAGATTTTGCTAAGTAATATCCGTATGCTGTGGAAAAAAATAGTAGAATGCATGAAAACTGACCTACACTGCACATTTTTAAGCATAAAAAAAACAAAAAACTTGCAAGTCTTCAGTAGGTGATACCTTTTTTAATGGCTAACTCATAATGATGACAGAATATGACGTTTCAAAGCTTCCTCTGGGCTTCCTCTTCATATATAGACACATAGATATAGACATATCTGAAGAAGAAGCTCATAGTAAGCTTCAAAACGTCATATTCTGTCATCATTATGAGTTAGCCATTAAAAAAGGTATCACCTACTGAAGAATTGTAAGTTTTTTGTTTTTTATATTTCATAACCACTGGCTAACACGTTACAAAAACAAACATTTTCCTTATATTTTTAAGCATGTAATATATGTTTATACATAGTGTGCTGTGAATCTGCAACAAAATTCACAATCCAAAATCTATTGCAGTTTCCATACATCATGAGGACATACCCTAAGGCTACATTCAAATGACCGAGATGCAAAACGAACGATACAAAATATTTATTTTTCATGGCTGTCATGTACCTGATGGGCACCTGTCTTCACTGATGTGCCATACATTTGAGTGTATGGAGGGATCTGTGAAACAGAACAGAACACGCCTTATATTGTGACATTTTTTCATATTTTGTTACAACGTACCTTCAAAAGAACAATAATGTGAATAGCCCTCATTCACTTGAATCGAATTTATTGCTGCTGTGTGACATCTATTAAAAAAAACATAATTCACTGTCGTGTGAAAATAGCTTAAGGCTGAGGTCCCGCGTTACAGAAAAATTGTTTTTGTTAAAGATTTTTCTGCAGTTTTTTGAGCCAAAGCCAAGATTGGATTTAGTAGAAGGGGAGAACTATGAGTGCTTATTTTAAATTACCCATACCTTTTGAAGCCACTCTTGGCTTTAACTAAAAAAAAGGGAACAAAATCTGCAACAAAACCAGCTTTTCGGGGGGGGCCTTAACCTAAAAGAATGTAAACTTACCTGCTTGATTTTCTCCCAAATGTTTGACAAAAAAAAAAAAAAACCACACATATTGATGTATATATAGTGACAATCCTGTAATAATTGACTTTTTTTCTGCACAAATCACCTAATATCTGATCCAACTAGTTACGTTTGAACGATTCCTGTGGTGCAGAAACAGTTGTTGATATGCAAAAAGGTTTCTACTAATCAAATAAGTGTTTTTCATTTGCCTCTTGTATTGTATACAGAAATGGAGGTGTAATTTGACTGTCTTTGTCATGTAAATCCTACAGGAAATTGATGTAGGAGGATGCTTAGGCAGCTGTTCATCAGGAAATCATTGTCTACTCCGGTAAGCACATCTGATCTCCTCTCATTATCCAGGTTGTTTATGGCACAACTTCCTGGGGTACAGGGTGGATACATGTTACATAGCACTCTAATGACTTGATATTTGTTTTTCTTTTAGGGATTCTCAGAAAAGGGATAACTGCTTAGTATGGGCTGAAGGATCAGGCAATGGTTGTGTACCACTGGAATATGAAACGCATACTTTCAGAAGCAGAAATGGACACATACGCTCTGTTTTAGCCATTAAGACATGCAAATGCCAAATGTAGATGCAGTATAAATCTATGTACACACACATTCATATATATACATACACATACATATATATATATATATATATATATATATATATATATATACACAAACACATATATATATATATATATTTGAGTACATATATATATATATATATACAGTCCTATGAAAAAGTTTGGGCACCCCTATTAATCTTAATCATTTTTAGTTCTAAATATTTTGGTGTTTGCAACAGCCATTTCAGTTTGATATATCTAATAACTGATGGACACAGTAATATTTCAGGACTGAAATGAGGTTTATTGTACTAACAGAAAATGCGCAATATGCATTAAACCAAAATTTGACCGGTGCAAAAATATGGGCACCTCAACAGAAAAGTGACATTAATATTTAGTACATCCTCCTTTTGCAAAGATAACAGCCTCTAGTCGCTTCCTGTAGCTTTTAATCAGTTCCTGGATCCTGGATGAAGGTATTTTGGACCATTTCTTTCTACAAAACAATTCAAGTTCAGTTAAGTTTGATGGTCGCCGAACATGGACAGCCCGCTCTCAAATGATCTGAAAACAAAGATTGTTCAACATAGTTGTTCAGGGGAAGGATACAAAACGTTGTCTCAGAGATTTAACCTGTCAGTTTCCACTGTGAGGAACATAGTAAGGAAATGGAAGACCACAGGGACAGTTCTTGTTAAGCCCAGAAGTGGCAGGCCAAGAAAAATATCAGAAAGGCAGAGAAGAAGAATGGTGAGAACAGTCAAGGACAATCCACAGACCACCTCCAAAGAGCTGCAGCATCATCTTGCTGCAGATGGTGTCACTGTGCATCGGTCAACTATACAGCGCACTTTGCACAAATAGAAGCTGTATGGGAGAGTGATGAGAAAGAAGCCGTTTCTGCACGTACGCCACAAATAGAGTTGCCTGAGGTATGAAAAAGCACATTTGGACAAGGCAGCTTCATTTTGGAAACAAAAATTGAGTTGTTTGGTTATAAAAAAAGGCGTTATGCATGGCGTCCAAAAAGAAACAGCATTCCAAGAAAAACACATGCTACCCACTGTAAAATTTGGTGGAGGTTCCATCATGCTTTGGGGCTGTGTGGCCAATGCCGGCATCGGGAATCTTGTTAAAGTTGAGAGTCGCATGGATTCCACTCAGTATCAGCAGATTCTTGAGAATAATGTTCAAGAATCAGTGACGAAGTTGAAGTTACGCCGGGGATGGATATTTCAGCAAGACAATGAGCCAAAACACCGCTCCAAATCCTCAGGCATTCATGCAGAGGAACAATTACAATGTTCTGGAATGGCCATCCCAGTCCCCAGACCTGAATATCATTGAACATCTGTGGGATGATTTGAAGCGGGCTGTCCATGCTCGGCGACCATCTAACTTAACTGAACTTGAATTGTTTGTCCAAAATACCTTTATCCAGGATCCAGGAACTGATTAAAAGCTACAGGAAGCGACTAGAGGCTGTTATCTTTGCAAAAGGAGGATCTACTAAATATTAATGTCACTTTTCTGTTGAGGTGCCCATACTTTTGCACCGGTCAAATTTTGGTTTAATGCATATTGCACATTTTCTGTTAGTACAATAAACCTCATTTCAATCCTGAAATATTACTGTGTCCATCAGTTATTAGATATATCAAACTGAAATGGCTGTTGCAAATACCAAAATATTTAGAACTAAAAATGATTAAGATTAATAGGGGTGCCCAAACTTTTTCATAGGACTGTATATATTCCTTCGTATATATATATATATATATATATATATATATATATATATATATATACCTTCAAGCTCTGCTGCTTTGCTACTTTTCATAAGTTGTGAAGCCCTGTAACTCTTTAGCACTTTCATTAGTGGCTTGAGATATAGATGCTCAGCTGCTTTTGCTCCGAACAAAGGACTTAAGACTATGTGTCAATGTAAAATACTTGGCAATGGATGAAAAACACGACATATACAAAATTCATTTCATAACCAGATCTTGAGACCAAGGCAACATTGTGTAAACAATTGGAGGAATAATGTCACATAGCATAGCAAGCAATTTATATGGGGAAACTGTTCAATTTACATAAGTTAGCAGCTAAGATCCTTCAGATTGAATACCCATTCAAAATGAAAAATTACATAGGGAAATGCTTAGAAATGTAAGTAAATTAAAAGTATTCCCATTTTCCTCTCTCGTCTCCTTTGCCTGCTGTCTCTTCTTCTCACTTTCTGTATTCTTCAGCAAGCTGGTGGGAGGGCTTTGACTGTTTGTTGAACAAAACATTATGAAGCACCTATGAAGTTTATTTATTATGATTACTAGAAATCTAATTACTAGAAACCTAATATATGCTCAGAGACAACAGACTTGCATTACACTCAATGTAATTTTTGTGTTTACGTAGGGACATAATGGGCACTGTCTGAGTTTTTATCAGCAAACTGCAATAAGGGTTGGTTCACACTTGTGTTTAGGGACTTTGTAACCAATAGGTGGAGAGAAAAGTCCTGTAAGCAGAACTTTTCTATCTAGCAATTTCAGGCGGAAACTGGGTGGAAACCCATCAGTCCCCATTATAGTCTATGGAGTCTACAGGTTTCCACAGGTAACCTCTTTTAAGCAGATAGGGTTTCCAAGTGGACTGAAGAATGGAATCCCAAATACTAGTGTGAACCTAACATTAGCTGAACTGATTGTCCTGACCACAGAGCAGCAAGAGTACTCAGACCCCTCAGAGAGCAGTGAATCGTCCTCCTGACCTGTTTTTTATATCAGTTATAGGACGGGTGTCTCAACAATAATGAATAAACAATCTCAGATAGCAGGCAAAAAAGGCAGTATTTCTAAAGCAATGCATTTAGGAAAACTGTTGAATTTACATAAGCTAGCAGTATAGATAAGATTCTTCAGATGGAAATACCCCTTTAAAAGACGGTTAAAGTCTTGCTGACAATTTTGCTGATGCCATTCATTTATGCTGTGTAAAAGAAACTCATACACAAATAGAAAATATTAAATTAGTAGTCAATTTTGGAGTAAATTACATTTAAATGATATGAAACATCTTTTGTATTCATCATTTAACAGCCTTTATGTTTGTCAGACATCTTTACATTGAATCAGTCTTGCCTTTCTTGATCCTAGAAAATAGTATTAAATCCAAATATTTAGAAATGCTCTCTGTACGATGACATATGAGAGTTGTGTAGTTGTAAATATGAATATTTATATGTAGTGTTGCAAAATTGTAAATAAAAATTGCTTTGACTAAATATTTGTACAGTAAAAATATAGTGTTGTCACTTAACTCTTTTCCACATTGTGACTTACATTTACGGCTCTGGAATTTCATATTTAATACCCAGCATCAGCAGGTGTTAGCTGTATCATAGAGTTAATAAACACCCTGTGGTTAAGGCCCATGTTGTGTACTCGCAGCATTTTACAGTACCATCAAAGTGAATGTGATTTTGTTTAAACTCATTGTGGGGAAAAATAGCTATTGGAAAAGCTGTGTTTTCAAAAATGCATTGTACACAGCATGTTGATGTTAGCTGCAGACCGTGGCATTTATGCAGCTAGAGAGAGGGAAGAGACTCCCTCTGTCAACATCACAATGCTGTCCCTACTGGCCTGTTTTTGCCACAATGGTTCATTTATTATAGTAGTTATTTATTTAGCTTACTTATATAGCACCAACATATTATGCAGTGCTTTACAGGCATTGTTCGTCACTGTCCCATATAGGTCTCACAATCTATTTTCCCTTTGAGTATGTTTTTAAAATGTGGAAGGAAACCAGAGTACCAAGAGGAAATCCATAAAAACACAAGAAGCATAGTCAATTACAGTTTTCAATACTTAGGCATTCCATAAAGAAGCATATACTCTATGATATATTTCATGGTCAGTTCAGTGAAACAGCTTTATAAGTGCAAACTCGTATAAGTGCACTAAACAGAATTAGACTAAGATTTAATGGACCATGTCTCCTATCGCCCCTTTTTCTTTCTCATCTGATCTGGTCTTCCATCTTCAACCCATAGATTTTCCAAATCTCACATACAAAAAAAACTAAAGCACTACAGGCGCTTAACTCTACCACTTCTTACTTATTGTCACTCTTTTGTTATTGGTATGTATTTATCCTGTTTTTTGTTTATTTGTATCTTGGTGCACTTTGGCACTGTGTCTATCATCCTGCTGTGCAAAAATTCTTTTCATTTGATTCTTCCTTTTCTTTGATTCTGTCTCCATTAGCTCACATGTATCTCCATTCTTGTTCTTACCTGTAACACAAACTATGTAATCAACCCCTATTAGTAAGCAGTATACTGTATAGTTAACCCTTAAGTACTATCATGGTGTCTATCATACACCACTATCATACACATATCATTATGATAGTCACCATGATAGTACTTAAAGGTTAAAACCTACCTCCAGGTATAACCAACTGTTCATAAATGGTTCATAAAATAGTATAGGTTAAAATATGAAACTTTGTACTATATTCTTATTAAAGGCATATGTTTCCTTCTCCACTTTTCTGGCAGTTACTTTCTCTATATTAGTCTATGAAGAATGTGATTGGGATATATGAAATTATTGAAAACAAAAGTGTTGATCTTCACTTATTCGCAGATCAACTACTGACATCAATTGCGGGAATGTGAATGAGATGTTTTGCTGTTTTATGAATTACACCTCTCAACAAATTTCTCAATGAGTATAGTGATCATTTTAACCCAAGTAGTGATCAGAATAGAAGAAGGATGCGCACTTTGACTTTTAGGACAGTTTTTTTCTGGATTCTGGATCACTTTTTAGAACCACTGAGACACTATACTCCTAAATAGAGATGAGCGAGTACTGTTCGGATCAGCCGATCCGAACAGCACGCACGCATTGAAATGAATGGAAGCACCTGGTACTTCCGCTTTGACGCCGGCCGGCCGCTTAACCCCCCACGTGCCGGCTACGTCCCTTCATTTCAATGCGTGCGTGCTGTTCGGATCGGCTGATCCGAACAGTACTCGCTCATCTCTACTCCTAAAGAATATGGCATAGTGAGCAGCTATTGATGAAAAGCGAAAATTGCATTTTTTTCCAAAAATATACCATTTCAATTACCAATATGTTTCGCCCAGCTTGTGTGAAAAATGGGGTCATATATTGTGGCGGGGGCCATAAAAAGCATATGCTCCAAAAGTTGCTAAGCAGGCTTTCCAAATAGTTTTTGGAGTGTTTATTTCTGCTGTCACAATCCACAAAAAAATTATTATGAACCGAAATAACATATTTCTGAAAATATTGCAATTTTCACTTTTCAGCTGTGCAGTAATTTCTAAAACATTAATACATTTCTGGGAAGTTGAACCCCTTTCCAACATCTGTTGTTATAGTATGGTGCTGCTGGAAATTACTCCCTGCAAAGTCTTGTAATAGTAAGGCACGTCGCGAAAGACAAGGCATGTCAATAGACACAGTGATCTAATAAAGATGGCCTTTATGGACTCCCCTACATTGGATCAGTCAGTCACAACCTATATATAGAGCCTTTAGTAGCAAGGAGGCTTGGTGTTGTTGGTGGGGACTGTGGAAAAAATTGCTAAAGGTGACTGTTGTGCCCTAACAGCATGTCACCTTTAGGTGACCCCCAATAGGTGATCGATGTGACCAGTAAACCACAGCTTTTTTTTTTTAGCCAAAGTAGTCAGGTGGCATAGGAAATTATTGTAGGCGGTGCCGTAGGTGAACTTAGTCTCTCTGCTGCCTGAAGTGAACTATTTGAAGGTGCCCTCCAGCGCCACACCTCTAATGAGGCGATGTGAGGCGGCCGCCTCGGGCAGCGCACGGGAGGGGGGCAGCGCACGTGCTACTTTTTTTTTTTTTTTTTACTTTGAACCAGCTCAGGAGAGCTGCTTCTCTCTGCGCTGGTTCAGACGTCTACGTATCTGCGTAGGTGGTGTCACTAGGCCGCCTATGCACGCTGATACGTACTCAGACGTCTAGGTATCAGCGTGGGCGGCGTCATCACGTGATGACGCTCGCTGATACCTAGACGTCTGAGTACGTATCAGCGTGCGTAGGCGGCCTAGTGATGCCGCCTACGCAGACGTCAGCCTGCATGAGAAGAGGATCGCGGAGGCGGCAGGAGCAACAACAAGATCGGTAAGTATAAAAACTTCTTTTTTTGTTTTATAATAGACCGCTACCTGCTGGAGTATCTCCAGCAGGTAGTGGCCTATTTACCTACCTCCCCAGACCTGCTCACTGCCGCCCCCGCTTCCCCTTGTACTAAAGGCCACGGAGGCCGGCAGTGAGTAGGCCTGGGCAGGCCGCGATCCCACTACCGCCATTATTATACCCGGGGGTCTTTTCAGACCTCCGAGTATAATAATCGGAGCCCCAGGGGAGGTGAGGGAACATAATAAACAATGTTACTTACCTCTCCGGGATGCGATGTTACTCCTAGCAGGCTTCGGGCCTATATGGTAATGCCCAGACGTCACGTGGTCTGGAATATTACCATATAGGCCCAAAGCCTGCCCTAGAACTGCCTTTGCCCAAACCCATGAAAGGTCCTCTTTAACATCGGGTCCCGGAGAGGTGAGTAACAGTGTTTATTATGTTCCCTCATCTCCCCTGGGGCTCCGATTATTATACTCGGGGGTCTGAAAAGACCCCTGAGTATAATAATAGTTCATGGGTGTGCAACTGTGGGGCATAATAGAGCTTGGAGGGTCCACTGTGGCCCCGTAACCTCTATTATGCCCCACAGCAGCCCCCCTGCAACCTCTATTGTGCCACTGTGGGGCATAATATAGGCTGCAGGGGCCGCTGTGGAGAATTGAGGAGTCAAAGATGTCTATGTTTCAAACTTTACAGAGTCAAGTCACAGCTGAAAGAAGTGGTCATGGCGGTCCAAAGGGAATAGACTGGAAATGTGGGGAGACGTCTCCTGTAAGTATTACTGCATTGTATTTATTGTAATGCCCCCCCCCCGTTGTCTTTGGCTGACGATCAAAAGATGAACATCACCCCCACACACCCCCCGGACGGGGGGCGTCTTTCGATCGTCCGCCTCAGGCAGCAGGGAGGCTAGGTTCACCACTGGTGCCCTCCCCCCCAAAAATTAAAAAGATACCCACCTGTCTTTTATTGGATGTATGATGGGTCCCCCCTAATTAAGACCCAGCATTGACAGATCAAAAAATATTATTTGTTCCACACATAGTATAACAAACCTTTTTTTGCCCTCCATAGTATAAGACCCTGCTTTTTATGGCCCCCACCACAATATATGACCCCTTTTTTGCCCCCCACAAAGTATCTGACCACTTTTTATGGCCCCCACACAGTATATGACCCCATTTTTTAATTCCCCCAGCATATGATTCCCCTATTTGTGCCCCCCACACAGTTTATGACCCCCTTTTATTGCCCTTGTGGGGAAGGTAGAGACAGAGACACAAAATCTGGTGCAAACAAGTTTATTTAGTAAAAAAAATAATTAAAGCTTCACATCAGGTACAAAAATAAGCAAAATAAAATACCACCTTAACTTCAGGCAAAAGGCAAAACAAAACTCCTGATCGTCCAAGCTCTAACTAATGCAGAATAAAGCTGACTGTACGCGTGGCTTACTTCTGGCCACACAATTAAATAAAACACAACAAATTCCAGTTGGGTCTCACCAAAACTCAGCTCTCCAGGTCATACCCAGGCACCTCCACTCACTTCCAGAATCTGTTCTGAAGTGCAGGCTCTGCAGCCTTGTATGTTACGAGGCCAGGACCCACACTTGGGGCTGAAGCCTATTGCAAACCCACACTGAACCACCTATAAGTCAGTATATATATTTGGGACACAAGCTGCGTCTCCTCTGTGTTTCCTGTAGCTCTACCGTATGGCCATGACCCGTATGTCCATTCTAAAAGTTGTTCGTTACAATGATAATGCACAATGTCCACCCCAAAATGACCCAAGATTTGATCGTCTACATAAAATTAGACCAGTTCTCGAGCACTTTGGTAAAAAGTTTGCTACACTACCCCAAAAATGATTAGCATAGAGAATAAGAAGGCTTAAGTTCCACCAATACCTGCCCAGCAAAGGGCCAATGAAGATCACCAGTGGAATTATATTCCAAATAGTAACGACATCTGTATTCACCCCAAAATGATTCTTTATTGCAGTCCAATTACAAACAATGCATGTCTGGGGAATACCCCCTTTATCAAGTGTATACAAATTGGCACATGAAAAACAAAGGTGTATACAGAACCTTATATACCTCAAGACTGATGTGAGATCCACCCCTTTGGGGAGGGATCAGAGAATCTTTCACAATAAAAAAAAAATTAAATTTTGGTATCTGAGAGAGAATGCTCCATACCTGAAATGATTCCAGCAATAATAATGATGTCTAGAACTTCTGATATAAAAAAACCTTCTGATATAAAAAATAAGCTTGAAAACGGAATATTGCATACACTGTCTATTGGTGTGTGTGTATAGATAAACTGTGCATGTGCAGCGATGGACCTGCTGTAGTTGTGCATTGCAATATTGATATTGATATTGAAGCATGTTTGGGATTAGAAAGGGCGTCTGCATGAGTGCTACAGACATCAGCATTCAGTCTTACCAAGCCGCTTGGCACACCCGCGATCACCCTTCTTACATACCACTCATGTGCCTGGCTTCATAATATAGTAAGAAATGAGCTTTATATAGTATAGAAACGAGCTTTATAAATTTTAGATATTTATTAACCCGAGTGGGTCGGTACTAGCCGCTAGCATATACATATATTTTTATTTATTTGTGGGACTTTTTATTTGTTTGCCCTTGTGAATGTGTGTCAGGGCTAACTGAAAATATTGGTGAAAGAAACGTGTATTCATCTCAATTTTGTATTAATTCCTGTGAAACGCTTAATGGGTTTCTAAACTCCCCATAAGCTCTTTTCACTTATTTAACCGCTTCCGGACCACCCATAGACTATAAACATCCGGGAATTGGTTGCCTAGTTCTGACAGGACGTACCGATACGTCCAATCAGAACACAGCAGCTGCACGGAGATCGTGCTGCTGCTGAAGCTGGGAGCCGGCTGTAACTTCAGCTGGAGCTCCCATAGAGATGGCAAGGAAGCTTTATTCCCATCCCTGCCTTCTCGATCGCTGTGTATACAATGAGCACTGTATACGCGGCTATGGGTGCCGCCATGATGTGGCCGCCCTCTGACCCGGTGGTCACGTGATCCGCTGGGCTCAGTGTCTTACAAGAGCTGCTGGGTCCTACAGGACCCAGATCAGCTCTGTAAGTGTAAAGAACAGTGTGCAGGAGGCTGGATTCCTCCTGCAACTGAGGCTAAATGTAGAAGCCTCAGTTACAGGGGAAATCAGCCTCCCTAACAAAAAAAAGTGATTAGATGTCCCCAAAGGTCTCTTATGACCTTATGGGGACACAATCTGAAAAATAAAAATAAAATATAATAAAAAAGTAAAAAAAAAAAATGAAAATGAAATAATTTAAAAAATAAATAAATTAATACGCTAAAAAACCGCCGTTATTAAAGGTTATAGTCCCACCCCCGATAACACCATACAAACTTATTACCGTAATGGAGAGGAAAAACTATGTGTTATTAAATTTAAAAAAAAAAATAATAAAGTGAAAACCAGACACAATTTCCCTCCTATTATGTTTATATTTTCCCGGATATATAAAAAAATTAAAACACATTCGAAAATAAAAACAACATAAAAATAAAGCCATATGTGTACCCGAAAAAAGACGCAAAAATTAGTTGAATGAGACATATGAGAAAAATGTTACAGCCCTCAAAACCGCACATACAAAAAACCCGAAAATGTGTCTGGTCCTGGACCACAAAGTGGCCCATTACTGAAGTGGTTAAGGGATGAGTTTTGAAAGTGGGGGGACTTATGGTTGTGCATAATACAGAGGCTTTTCAGCACCCTTTTAGAATGGAATTAGCCCCTGTATGAAAAACAGATCATTTCAAACTTTGAATATTGCAATTTTGTCCAAATATTTACCAAACCTCCAATTTTTTTTTTCATAATTATAACTCAAAACATATCGACAAAAATTTAGTACTAACGCAAAGTAAAAAGTGTCATGAAAAAACAGTCTCAAATATACTTTGGTGACTTAAAGCATTCTAAAGTTATTATCACAAAGTGACATGTATAAAATGAAAATTAGAGCTCTGGTCATGCTGATCTTGCTCAGTTTTGTGAGACCGTGGATGTGTCTGTCCTGGAGTTGCTGAATTGAGAAATCGCAGACACCCCCCCCCCCCCCCGCCGCCTCCCAGGCGTCGTCCCGCCAGTCGCCTCCTCTACACCCTGCCTCCGGGGGCCAACGGGGGACCTCATCATCTTCCTGAATTCAGAGGCTGTCTTTAATTTTTTACTTTTCTTCTCTCCCCTTAAGGGATTCCTTATGGTTTTGCATATGCTTGTTGGTTGGTCTTACATAATTTTTGTTTTATGTTGTTATTTGCCCGGCGGGCTGAGCAGGATGTGAGTTTTCCTTTTTTTTCCTTTCCTTTTTGTCGCACCTCGCCTCCCCGTAGTCACTGTGGTATTACTGCGATATTTTTTTTTGGCCTATTGACGGTTCACTGCCCGTCCCTCAACCCCCCTCCTATAGGGCTTGGCCTGGCTACGAGGCGTTACTTTGGCCTCGTTGGGTGTGTTGGTTTGCACCGTCATTGGGTGTTTGTTTGTTTTTCTAGCCCTGGTCGGGAGATTTAGTCCCGGCCATTATGACCTCACTTTGTGTTTTCTTGTTTTACATTCTATTTTTTGTTCCCTTGTATGTCTCCTCTCCTTTTGTGTTTTCCTTTTGTTGTCCTCTTTACAGGTTTAGCGTTCCCGGTCGACAGCTGTTGTGTGACTGGCCTGCCTCTCTGGACCTCCTCCCTCTGGCCCTCCCTTTGATTGCGCTGGTTTTGGTTTTTGCTTTTCATATGCTGTCGTCATTTTGCTAGACCCCGATGGCTAAGTGTGTCACTCTAAATGTGAAATGCCTGGGCTCCAATTTCCAGCGTCAAATCGTGCTCCGCGAGCTCCGGTCCCTCCGAACGGATGTGGTCTTCTTTACAGGAGACACATTTTGACCAGAAGGGTTCTTTCAATTTTGCTCGCCATTATTACCCGGTAGCTTACTCAGCGTTTCATAATTAATCGCAGGAAAGGGGGAGTTGCTATCTTGCTGTCTTGGTCCTGTCCCATTTCTGTTACAGCTTCACACTTGGACCCTCAAGGGCGCTTTATTATATTGGAAGGCTTTTTGCATGGGCGAGCCATCGTCCTCTGTAATATTTAAGCTCCCAATTCCTCCCAGATTCCCTTTCTTAAGCGGGTGTTGCGGCGGCTTCAGGACTTCCCAGGTGCGGCTCTCCTTTTAGGAGGAGACTTTAAAGAGGACCTTTCACCATATCCGGGCACAGGCAGTTCTATATACTGCCAGAAAGCTGACAGTGCGCTGAATTCAGCGCACTGTCGGCTTTCCCGATCTGTGCCCGGTGTGAAGAGCTTACGGCCCGGTACCGTAGCTCTTCTATGGTCAGAAGGGCGTTTCTGACCATTAGCCAGAGACGTCCTTCTGCCTCGCGGCGCCAATCGCGCTGTGCTGTGGAGCCGGGAGGAACGCCCCCTCCCTCTGCTCGCACAGATTGTCCATAGACGAGCATTATCAGGAGAGGGAGGAGGCGTTCCTCCCGGCTCCACAGCACAGCGCGATTGGCGCCGCGAGGCAGAAGGACGTCTCTGGCTAATGGTCAGAAACGCCCTTCTGACTGCAAAGCGCTACGGTACCGGGACCGATAGCGCTTTACACCGGGCACGGATCGGGAAAGCCGACAGTGCGCTGAATTCAGCGCACTGTCAGCTTTCTGGCAGTATATAACACTGCCTGTGCCCAGATATGGTGAAAGGTCCATTTTAATATGATCTTCTCTGAGCATGTGGATCATCTGTCCCTTAGGGATAGTTCTTTGGGTGCTACTCAGGTGCGCCTTGCCCGGGAGTTCCGATGCCTTATTTGGTCTGCTGCTCTTTATGACCTTTGGAGAGTTGACAACCCTACTGCCCGCTGTTACACTTTTTACTCCCACACTCATAGCACACACACCAGGATCAATTATTTCTTTGGTAATACTTTGACACTTCGTCTCCAGACTGGTGCGGACATAGGGCCTATCTCGTGTTCGGACCACGGGTCTGTCTCGGTCTCTCTGTCCTCCACTCCACTCCCTCCTAGGAGATGTCATTGGTGTCTTAATGAATCTCTTTTACATTCCCTCCCCTCTCGTGAAGCTCTCCGTCAACATCTCTTGGACTACTTTAGTGCTAATGTGGGGTCAGTTCAATCGTTCAATCTCATTCAGTCTTCTGGGAAGCGCATAAGACGGTGATGAGAGGGCACGGCATTGCCTTGGCTACTCGTATGAAAAAGGATAGGGAGCTAGGGAGGTAGCGTTGCATACTCATATTAAGTCCTTGGTGGAGCGTCCCTCTGTAGTTTTACTTCATCAGCTGATTACTGCCCGAGCGGACCTGCGAGAAGTCCTCTCGCAGGCCACCCAGTGTCTTTTATTATATAGTTGTCAGCGGTACAAAGAGTGGGGTAACAAGGCTCACACATTGCTAGCTAGGTCCCTTTGGGATCATCAGGCCTCTTCGGTCCCCCATCCGGTCCACAATCGTGGAGGGATCCTCCGCTATCACCCAGATGAAATCGCTTCTCTGGGGACTTTTACACTAAGGCCGGGTTCACACGGAGTATTGTGGATCGTCATTTGGTACGTACACGCCGCCGGATCTTTTGCGGGCCGTATACGCTCCCATTGTTTTCAGTGGGAGCCGGTACCGTACACAAGGCGCTATTTTGTGCCGCGTGCCATTTTCAAAACTGCACCCCTTAAATAAGCTAAAACAACATATACCTAGTCTTTTAACCCTATAAGTGCTTAACAGGAATTAATACAAAATGGAGGTGACATTTTCAAATTTGATTTTATTTTACTAATATTTTCGTTTAGCCCTAGAATTTGCACATTCACAAGGGGTTAAAGGAGAAAACGCATCCCACAATTTGTTATGCAAGTTCTCCCGACTACCATAGTACCCCACTTGTGGGTGTAAGCTAATATATGGATGCACCACGAGACGGAGAAGGGAAGGCGCGCCAAGGAGCTTTTAGAGGGCAGATCTGGCTGTGATCAGTTTCAGGAACCATGTCACATTTACAAAGCCCTTGAGGAGTCAAAACAGTGGAAACCTCTAGAAAGTGACCCCATTTTGAAAACCGCACCCCTCAAAGAATTTATCAAGTGATGTAGTGAGCATTAGTAACCCCGAAGTGAATATGTAAGCTGTGTGGAGTAAATTGGGTATACCAAATCCCATTCTATTTTCCCACTAGCTCCTATGACACGGACGGGGAAGAGGGGCATTCTGGGGGATCAGCGCTGGTGTATTATCTCTCATAAGCTCTAAATATGGGGTGTCCCCTGAAAACGCTCGCACAGCTTATACATTTCCTTCTAATCGCAGCCATGTCCTAATGATTTGGCGACTTTTGGGGGTTTTGTCTTCACATTGTACAAGCTAGATTTTTATTTTCTGGCAATGTGGCCATATGAGGGCTTGTTCTTTGTGCTATTAGATGTGCTTTTCAATGCCACCATTTTGGGGTGCCTGTAACTTATTGACTACATTTTATTAACTCTTTTTGAGTGGAATGTAAAAGGAAACATCAATTCTGGCATTGCTTTTTAGCATTTATTTTTTTCCCATGCAGCGAACAGCATAAGTAACATGTTACCTTTATTCTGCGGGTCGGTACGATTACGGCGATACCTCATTTATATGATTTTTTAATGCGTTGCTATTTGTGCAGAATAAAATTCAATGTAGGGAAAAAAAATCTATTATTTTTGCATCGCCATCTTCTGAAAGGCATAACATTTTTATTTTTCGCTAGACAGAGCTGGTTTAGGGCTTATTTTTTGTGGGATGACCTCTGCTTTTTAATGGCACCATTTTGGTTTTCATCTGACCATTTGATTACTTTTTATTGAACATTTTGTAAGGGAAAGGTGGTGAATAATCATTATTTTGTGCGGCTTTCTACGTTTTTTTTATGATGTTCGGGTTAAATAATGTTTTAATTTTATCGTTCAGGTTATTACGGACGCGGTGATACCAAATATGTAATGTTTTTTTCTATTTTTCTTTATTTTATATAATAAAACATTTTATATAGGGAAAAGGGGATTTGGGGGGCTTTATTTCTAATCTATTTTAACCCCTTCCCGACATGCGCCGTAATAGTACGGCGCATGTCGGGTCTGTAACTATGGCGACCGCCCGGGAGCCGGGCGGCCGCCATAGCCGCCGGGTGTCTACTGCTTTAAGCAGTAGACAACCGGCTCTAATGCCTCCGATCGGTCCCCGGACCGATCGGAGGCATTAACCCCACCGGCACCGCGGTCAAAGGCGCTGGAGGCGCCATTTTCCCAGCGGCGCATGGGCGCCGCCATTTTGCCCGGGATCGCTGGCTCCTGGAGCATGTTGCCATGACAGCCGGGAGCCTGTACAAGGCTCCCAGGCTTGTCTGCAAATTCTCCCTTTTGCAGGCTGGTCTATGCAGCCTGCAAAAGAGAGGATGATTTCTTGCAATGCATTGCAATGCATTAGCATTGTAATGCATTGCATTAGTGATCAGACCCCCTGGGGTTCAACACCCCTAGGGGTTCTAATAAATGCAAAAAAAAAAAAAAAAGTTTAAAAAAATATAAAAAAATATAAAAAGTATTAAAAGTTCAAATCACCCCCCTTTCCTTAGAACACATATAAAAGTAGTTAAAAACTGTGAAACACATACATGTTAGGTATCCCCGCGTCCGAAATCGCCCGCTCTACAAATCTATAAAAATATTTTTCCTGTTCGGTAAACGCCGTAGCGGGAAAAATAGTCAAAAGTGCCAAACCTCCGTTTTTTCACTGTTTTGATTCTGATAAAAATTTGAATAAAAAGTGATCAAAGCAATAACATTTCCCGAAAATGGTAGAATTAAAAAGTACACCCGGCCCCGCAAAAAAGGACGCCCTATGCATCCCCGTACACTTACGTATAAAAAAGTTACGGCCGTCGGAATATGGCGACTTTTAGAAAAAAAAAATTTTAACACAGTTTTGGATTTTTTTTAAGGGGTTTAAAACCATACAAATTTGGTATCCCTGGAACCGTACCGAAACACAGAATATAGGGGACATGTCATTTTGGCTGCACAGTGAACGCCGTAAAACCAAAGCCCGTAAGAAAGTCGCAGAAATGCATTTTTTCTTCAAACCCACCCCATTCTGAATTTTTTTCCTGCTTCCCAGTACATTATATAGAATAATTAATAGTGGCATCATGAAGAAAAATTTGTCCCGCAAACATTAAGACCTCATATGGCTCTGGGAGCGGAGAAATAAAAAAGTTATGGGGTTTAGAAGGAGGGGAGTCAAAAACGAAAATCAAAAAATGCCATCAGCGGGAAGGGGTTAAACTTATTTTATTTTATTTTTTATTTTTACTTTTTTATAACTTTTTTATAACTTTTTTTTTCTGTCCCCATGGGGCATTGAAGCAATTATCTGCCATATCTCTCTCATGGTTAGAATCTCAGTGGTCAAGATCTCCCTTCTTCCTAAACTTTATTATTTTGAGACCCTCCCTGTTGCGGTACCTAGAGGAGAGCTTCGCTCCCTTCAGAAGAGTGTATTTCAGTTTATCTGGAATGCTAAGCGCCACCGTATTCCTAGATCTGTGATCATCTCAGGACTATTCCGTTTTGGGTGACGTCACAGGCCTACACTAAGTGGGTTGAAGTAGAGAAGCTTTGGTTGGCTCCTGTCCACCCCAATGCTTTTCTGTGGTCGCGTTCCCCTCTCTCACTTGCCACTCCTCTTCTTGGTCCCATCAAATTCACTAGAGACATCTGGAATGTGTGCTCTAAGCAATTTCCATTAGCCTCCTGATCGTCCTTCATGATTTTGTTTCTTTACAACCCCCTCCTCCCGGATGGGCTCACCTCTGCTATGGCACACCCTTGGGGCAGACGTGGCCTGTTTCACGTTGCTGATCTGGTTGACCCCTTGTCCTTGGAGCTCAGGCCCTTTGAGCATTTTACTTCCTCGTTGGACATGCCGGTCACTAAGTGGCTGCTTTATCGACAGATAACGCACTTTGTTAAAACACAGTTGGGCTCCTTGCAGGTCTCACCTCCCTTTGAAAAATTGTGCCGAGCAGGCACCTCCACTAGAGGCCTCATTTCTGCTATTTATAGGCTTCTCTCCTTGTTGGAGATGTCCTCTTCTCTGGATCATAGGTATATGGCCAGATGGGAGGAGGCCCTGGGGTGTCGGATTTCCAGTGCTCACTGGCAGGTCATCTGGTCTCGGGCTGCTAAGTCCTCCTCCTGTATCACCTTCCGAGAAACCCAGCACAAGATACTTATGTATTGGTACCATACACCTGTATTGTTACATAAGCTCAATCCTACTATCTCTCCTCTCTGCTGGCTCTGTCAATTCTCGCTAGGCACAGTCTTGAGTATTTGACAGCCACAATTAAATTATACATTGGAAGGTTCCACTCTACCTGGTCATCCTGGGACGCTTACTGTGTTACTCATGGTTTTTGATTTCCCTCTCTTGCTCACCTGTACTTCTCTTGTCTTCTCTCTTCCTTTCCTCCCCCTCTTCCCCTTGTCTAGTCTATTGTCTTTTGTTTGCTGTGACCATTACTTTGGCTATTCTATGATGTCCTAGACTGCTATTATTATTTTGAAATATTATGTTGTTGTTGCTGGTTTTTTATGTTGTTTATTTTATGAAACTTTATTGAAAAACTTAATAAAAATTACAGTTTAAAAAAAGAAAAATAGAGCTCTGTCAGGAAGTCTAAAGAAGGCTGCAGCAGGAAGGGATTAATGCTCTCTACGTACCTTGATAAATTGCTTGAAGGTTGTAGTTTCCAAAATGGGGTCACATCTCAGAGTATTTCAATTCTTCCCAAGATGGCACCGCATGAGTGGCAGCTTCGATACAGAGCTCCAAGCTGAGAGCGACCTTTATCTTTCCTTTTCATTCTTTTTGTCTGTATCTTCAAGAATCCTCTACTCAAGCAACCTAGCACTATGAATTAGCAACAATAATCGAATGGAAGACCCTGTGGAGTATTTTTTTTTTCCTTTTGTTTCTATTGTTAAAGCATGGACAAGACTCAAGACCTAATGAGCTCAAATTTCCTGTGTGGACATGTGCCTCTTACCATCCCCCCATGAGCTAGGGACAGCATGGTCACCATGAGGCAGACAAAACGTGAAGGAGAAACCTGCATGGAAGTGTGGACTATCAGCTGTGAGCATGAGATTTCACTACCTACCAAAGAACTACCATATGTTATCGTGATAGCTGCATATGTCCCCCACTTCTGCAAAAAAAAAAAAAAAATGTTTCTGCCTGTTATAGCTACATTCTGTGACCCCCTCCTCGTGTCCTCCAACCACGGTCAGGCTATATTATCAACATCACTTCACACAGAGAACTAAATGATCCTGCAGTGTGTCTTTGTTTCTTTCTTTTTAGTTGCTATGATTCCTAGTATTTCTCTATCTGCCATGTGCTTGTATGTGTTTCTCTCTTGTTATATGCTACTGTACCAACCATGAAACTGTTTCACTGAAATTTCCCCATTGTGGGACAATTAAAGGATTATCTTATCTTATCTTTTTTACTGCCACTTCATGTGTCCTGCAAAAGCAGCATGTTGTCTACAAACCTCAAAGTCTAGATCTGTACCCCAAAAACCAAATAGTGCTCCTTCCCTTCTGTGCCCAGTTTGATAAGAACATAGAACATGATCTAATAATAACATATCTGTGAGTGGCAAAAGTATGTGAACCTTTATGATGAGCAGATAATGCCATCTCATGTTTGCAAAGACTCGAATATTGCCCCTACAAAATAAGTTCACATCTTGGAGAATTTCAATTAACTGGAACCTCTGGGGTTCTGCAAAAACAACATGGTGTCCATAAACCAGTGCCTCTAAATCTATACTTCAAAAGCTCATAAGCTGTGTGCCTAAGCAGCAGTTTGCACACCCATATACAACTTTTTGTACCTAGGATAACTCACTTAAAAGTTTTAGGAGTGGGCGTGGCTGGGACGTTGATGGAGTTGGACGTGTGTAGTCAGCGCTCCTGCTCTGCCGCCGCAAAAACGGAACCCTCCCCATTGGCAAGAGGACCCTCTGGACATCCTCCTCCAATGCTCCCCCTCCTGCCGACAGGTCTGGTCAGCCTACCCTTGCAGCCTTCCTGCAGCCTGGTCCGTAGGGCCTGCGATCCTCTTCGAGGCGGCAGCTGTCTTCTCTGGCGGTGCCACCCGCCTCTGCAACGAACGCTGCAGCAGCTCTTGCGCTGTCACTGTCTGCCTCCTCTCCAGTGGACTCCATCGGCAGGACCTGCTCCTCTGGACCTCTTGGCCACTCCGCAGACCTCCAGCATGGCTTCAACGTCCTCCCAGGTATCTGTTAAGGGTAGCATGGGCTCCATAGCCTCTGTTCCCCCAGCGTGACTCTTCCTCCTCAGGCCTCCGGCTTGCATGTTTGGGGCCATCTTCCTCCTTCCTGTCAGCTTGTGCCTTCTATTGCTGTGGGGGACCCTCCATCCTACCCCCTGCAGCTGGCCTGCCACAGGCTTCTCCCCCGTGCCCCTTGGAAGAGGACTCTGATATTGAGGCGATCCCATCTCTATCGCTCTTTGATGCCTCCACACAGCTCTCCTCCCATCCTCAGCCTCAGCCTTCTCAAGTCTCCTCTGCTCCTCCACCATGGTTGGACTATCTTGCTCAGTTACCTTCTAAAGAGGATTTTGATTCACTGGTTGCTAAAGTTACAGCTTCCTGCTGAGCGGAAATCCGCACAGAAATTTCCCCTCTGAGACAGGACTTTCTGCACATTGCACAACGGGTTGATACCCTGAAGGATGATCATGATCAGACCCACTCCTATATTTCCCAACTTCAGGAATCTGTTGTTTCTCACTCTCACGCTGTCAATGACATGCAGCGTCACCTGGAGGACCTTGATAATCAGGGCAGGCGCAATAACATTGGAATCAGGGGGCTCCCAGAAGTCACGTACAAGGAGGACTTGCACGTTACACTGGAGACCATCTTCAACACTATCTTGAAGGAGCCTTGCACGCAGAAGATTAAGTTGCTAGGGCCCACAGGGCCTTGTGTCTGAAAGGTACTGGCTCCATCCCCCGTGATGTTGTTTGTTTTGTCCATGACTTTGTGCTTAAGGAGGCTATATTATCTAAGGCCCATAGGCTTAATGAAATTGATTTAGGAGGGGCTAAGATTTAACTTTACCAGGACCTTTCGCTGATCACACTTCAGAAGCAGAGACAACTGCGCCCTCTCCTTCAGCTTCTCCGAGACCGCCAGATCCCATACCGCTGGGGCTTTCCCTTCACCCTGACGGCTAGGCATGAGGGCCGCTCTGCTACCCTTCGAGTTTATGAAGACTTGGAGCCTTTCCATTCTACCTTGGATATTCGGCCCCAGATCTGCCTGACTGGGAACTGCTGGCCCTGCCTCCGCCCCTTCCTCAGGTCGGCACTGTCCAGAAACCGAGGAGGCGCCAACTGCCCTCTCCTAATCCCCCCCTAATGCACCCCTCTACCAACCTGACTGCCCTATCCTTTCTGTGGACTTTGCAAGTTTGAAGTTCATGATGTTTCTCCCAGGGGTTCTCTTCTAGCCTTCACATCATTTTTTGTTGCTACTGTGGACTCTTTATTGCCTGTCTTCTGTTTTTCCAGGTCCCGTTTTCTCCTTTTTCCTGCGGACTGTTTCCTGCTTTACTGATGGGGCAGGTTTGTGCCTTCCCTCACATAATTTTTCTCAGTTACTGGTGTTACTCACACACGTTTGTTGCTTTTGGCCTGCACACTGGGGCTCCCTCGTGCACCATCATTTCTGGGAGCTATGTTTAGCTGTGGGTCTACTAGTTGGCCGCACAAGGTGTCCTTGTTGACTCACACTTGGACATTTGATTTTTGCTTCTGGTCAGGCGATTTAGACTTGAGCAACCTATATGGTCTATTTGTGTATTTTACTCATTTGTTGCTTTTTTGCTTGTGTTCTTGTTTTTTTGTGTCTTTTCCTTTTGCGTCTCCCTCCCTCTTTCTCCTCTCCTTTTCTTTCATTTTTTTTTTCTAGTTCTCAAGATTTTCCCATCTTGCCTGGGCCGATCTTCCACTGGTCCCGCCTCAATCCTGTGCTCCAGCTGTTGACTGCCGACTTCATCATCTCCTCCGGGGTGCATCTCTGATGTCTACCCTAGCTTCTACCCTTCCATTCCTGGGGGACCTCCGTTGCCTTGTCTTTGCTCGGGCAGATCTCCGTGCATTGGAGACTCGCCATGTGCAATGGCTTCTTTTGAATTCCCGCCAACGATTTTTGAGCGGGGCAATAAGTCCCATACGCTGTTGGCTAGGACCCTTAGGGATCAGCGTGCAGCTTCTACCCCCATTCTGTCTGTGACTCCTCTGGTATCCTCCAACACCACCCAGACGCTGTGGCCCTTGCATTTCACTCTTATTATTCCAAACTGTATAACCTACCGCTCCCACAGAAGCTTACTTGTGCAGACGGCCACTCTCAGCTCATGGAGTACCTGGCGGCCTGTCATCTGCCACGCCTTTCTTCTCTGCTCTGACATCTTTAAACTCCCCCATCTGAGGAGCTGGCAGATGTCATTAAAGATGTCCCCAATGGTAAACCCCCGGGGCCGGATGGTTTTACCTATTACTACCACAAAATTTTTCAGGGAGAACTCTCTGGCCATCTCCTGACCCTTTTTAACTCTTTTCTCTTGGGTTCCCCGATTCCCTGCTTCATGCTCCATGCTTCCTCCTTACTCTGATCCCTAAGCCAGGTAAAGATCCTCATGATTGCGCTAATTATCGCCCAATAGCCTTATTGAATACGGATATGAAGCTCTTCACTAAGCTTTTGGCTAATAGATTGAATGCTTAGCTCTCTCTCCTTGTCCACTATGACCAGGTGGGCTTTGTTCCCTGCCATCAGGGCTGAGATAACACCAGAAGGACTGTGGACTTGGTGGAGGTGGTCAACCATTACTCTACTCCGGCCCTTCTTTTAAGTTTGGATGCTGAGAAGGCCTTTGATTGCCTAAATTGGTCCTTTATGCTGGCCATATTGCGGGCCTTTGGGTTCTCTGGGCCCTTTTTGGCAGCTATTCAGGCGCTTTACTCCCACCCATGGCCGCATTTAAGCTACCTCACGCCTCCTCGACCGCTTTTCCTATTCGTAATGGTACTCGTCAAGGTTGCCCTCTCTCCCCTTTGATCTTTGCCCTATGCATTGAGCCTCTGGCAGCTATGATACGCCACGATCCGGACATCAAGGGTATTGGGATCCAAGACAGGGAGTTCAAAGTTTCTCTTTTTGTGAACAGTGTACTTTTCACCCTCACATTCTCCCACACTACCCTCCCCCACTACCCTCCCCAACCTTCTGCGTCTGCTTAAGGCTTATGGCGATCTCTCAGATCACAAGGTGAACCCCTCAAAAACTGAGGTGCTTCCTCTTAACACAGTATTTCACGGGATAGTCTTGCTCTCCTTTGGGCGAATTATGACTTCCAGTGGCGAACTTCTTCTATTCGCTACTTGGGGATTCAGATTTCTTCCACTTATGTGACCCTCTATTCGGCAAATTACCTTATTTTTCGGACTATAAGACGCACCTAGGTTTTAGAGGAGGAAAATAGGGAAAAAAAATTTTGAAGCAAAAACTGGTAAAATATTTAATATATGGGAGTTGTAGTTTTGCAACAGCTGCAAGGCCACCTTGACAGGTGACCCTGCAGCTGTACGGGGATGCATAGAGCGTTTTTTTTGCGGGGCCAGCTGTACTTTTCAGTTATACCATTTTGGGGGATATCTATTGCTTAGATCACCTTGCATTGAAAAAAAAACAGGAGGTGATTTAGAATTTTTATTTATTTCATATTTTTAAAGCTTTTTTTTTTTTTTCTTTACTATTTTATTCCCCCCCGGGGGCTTGAACCTGCGGTCACTTGATCGCAAGTCCCATAGACAGCAATACAAGTGTATTGCCGTCTATGGGACATTCTGTATATTAGTATTACGGCGGCTGGTCATAGACCCACATACTAATATATAGCAGTGACAGACCGGGGAGCCTCATTAGGCTCCCGGCTGTCACCCGAACATGTCGGCTCCTGCGATATCGCCGCGCAGGAGCCGGCCTGCAACTTCACAGGTACGGGGCCGGTGGGGACCGGCCCCGGTGGGAGAAGGGGCCACCGATACTGACCCGGCATCCGCTGTACTAGAGAGGCGGATGCCGGGGAGGGATAGACGCCGGGGCCTGAGACATCGCTACGATCCTCTGCCCTGCATGAAGCCAGCGGCGGGGGCACGGAGGAGCGTAATAGCATCACTCCTCCCGCTGCTGGCCTCATGCAGGGCAGAGGAGCGCAGCGATGTCTCAGGCCCCGGCATCTATCACTTGCCGGCTTCCGCCTCTCTATTACAGCGAATGCCAGGCGCCACATTCAGACTATAAGACGCACCCTTCTTTTCCCCAAAAATTTTGGGGAAAAAAAGTGCGTCTTATAGTCCGAAAAATACGGTACCCCCTGCCTGTTCCTTGACCTTTGAGCTCTTTTGGATAAGTGGCAGCCTCTGCCTACCTCTCTTCTTGGAAGAATAGCTGCGATGAAGATGACCTTTCTTCCAAAGCTTTTATATTACTTTGAGATGCTCCCTGTTGTAGTCCCTTGAGCTGACCTCCGCAATCTGCAGAAAGCCATCTTTCAGTTCATTTGGCAGGCTAGGCGGCATCGTATCCCTCGTTCGGTTATGCGGTCAGGGAGGGAGTATGGGGGTCTGGCTGTCCCGCACCTCTTGCATTATTATTGGGCAACTCACTTGCACTGTATCCTGTTTTGGTCTTCCATCCTGGCTTATACCAAGTGGGTTGAGATTGAGAAATTCTGGCTAGCGCCCATGCATCCCAACGCTTTCTTGTGGGTTGGCTCTCCCCCTCGCCCCCCCCTCCCCCCCTCCTGTACTTGCTTGGCCCCTTTCACTTCACTCGATCCATCTGGTCGGCCTGTGCCATACGATTCTCTCTGATGTCCCCATGCTCTTTGATGGTGTCCATTTTGTATAACCCCCTCCTTCCGGATAGTCTGACTCCTGCCATGGTTAGAGTGTGGTCTGAGGCTGGCCTTTATTGGATTACGGGTATAGTTGACCCTTTGATGTTGGAGCTCAGGTCCTTTTCTGACCATGTAGCCAACTCTGGTCTTCCCCAGGCTGAGTGGCTTCATTATTCCCAGGTGGCTGACTTTGTACGTTCTCTGTTTGACTCTGCTGGAGTTTTCCCCCCTACGACCTTTGAAAAGATTTGTCAGGTTGGGACCTCCAGTAGGGGCCTCATCTCTTCAGTATATCGACTGGCTCGCCTGTTAGGCATCGCTGTATGTCTAGGTGGGAGGTGGCAGATTGTTTGGTCTCGCGCTCAGAAGTCTTCCCAGCGCATGACTTTCAGGGAAACGTAATACAAACTTCTGATGCACTGGTATCACACCCCAGCTCTCCTCATGCCTTGAACCCAGCGATTCCCTCGGGGTGTTGGCGTTGCAGTTCTTCGGAGGGTGTTCTGTATCATATTTTTTGGACTTGCCCTCTGGTCCTGGGTTTCTGGAGGGAAGTCAGGACTGACGGATGCTCTTTTTTTTTCAGGGGGTCCCCTTGGGTCCCCTTGTTTATCTCCTGAACCTCCCCTCCAGACACCTAGGTAGTAAGACCTCTGGGCTGTTCCTCTACCTCTGCACTGCAGCCAAGACCCTTATTGCCAAGCACTGGAGGAATGTCAACCCTCCCTCCTTTACAGTTGAAAAAGAAAAGTTTTAGCAGTGCATGTAAAGTAACAAAGAAGGCGCAACATATTGGGCACTGAAATGTCATATTTCTTTAAATAATTAAATTTCCACTTTGCACATTGATTTTCAGGAAGCAATCATGCACTCAAAATGATAATAATACCCCTTGAGAAATTAGTTGAGGGGTTTAGGTTCTAAAATGGGGTCATATCTGTGAATTATTTATTTTATCTTGGGGCCTCTGCAAATGTCCACCAATGCAGTCTAACTGCACAAAAATATGACACAGGACACCCTGACAAGATAGAAATAGCCTGGACATAGAAAAAAAATTACTCCACGAGGAAGACTATCAAAAGGGCCAATAAATAATTATGCACATGTGATACACAATGGACACAAATATGAAAGGTAACCAGCCTGTAATAAATACTTGTAAAAAGAGCAGCAGGAGAAGTGCATATATATCATGCCACATAAAATTCAATGTGGATTCAAAAAGCTACCCAAAAGCAGGGGCGTAACGATCATACTCGCAGGGACTGCGACTGCAATAGGGACCCGGAGGTGTACAGGGCCCACGGCCAGCTGGAAATGTCCACGGATCACAGTGACTGGGGAACACCTTGTTCGGCTAGATGACCAGCTAAAAAAATTTGAATCGGATGTCAACTTTTTGGCACTTAAAACCAATATAGAAAAAAAAGCTGAAAATCTTGAGCAATCTATTATGAATGTAAAAAAGAAGAAATTTTTACATGATACTAATGATTACACTGTGGGATATGTATATTCTCAGGAAAGTTGTTAATAATGCACTCAGCGGCACTCTCGGCTTTCCCAACCTGTGCCCCGGGTAAAGAGCTAGCGGTGCCTAACCGTAGCTCTTTACAATCAGAAGGGCGTTCCTGACAGTCTGTCACGATAGGCGCTGCTGTGGAGAAGGAAGTTCCTGACAGACTGTCAGGAACGCCCTTTTGACTGTAAAGAGCTACAGTACTGGGACCGATAGCTCTTTACCCGGGGCACAGATCAGGAAAGCCGACAGTGCGCTGAATTCAGCACACTGTCAGCTTTCCAGCAGTATATAGAGGTGCCTGTGCCCAAAGTCATGTTGCCAGGTCTTTTACAAGAAAGAATCAGAATCATCATTATCACTAATATCAGACCCCAGAGTATAATAATCGGAGACCCAGGGGAGGATACAAACATAAAAAACATTCACAGACTGTGATTGTTGGTGTCAGAGATAATAGTGGCAGGGGATGTGGTAATAACTAGTAGTAGCTCTGGTAGGGGACTTAGAAAGAAATCTGGAGATGAAAATTATGAGGATGTGCAGAAATCCCATTTTTCCTGATTTTTTAATGACAAATTTGCACTTACAGCTGAAAGAAGAGATCACTCACTAACGGGAAGTCCACTACCAGATTCCCCTTTAGTCAGCAATCTGGGCAATGGTGCATGTTGCAACAGAGAGAGCTCTAAGTGCCGCCTCTGGCACCCATGCTATAGGTTTGCCAACATGGCCCTAGGCTGTTCCGTAATCTTTGAGCTCTCCTGGATAATTGGCATCCCTTTCATATGTCCTTGATAAGGTGGATCACTGCTATTAAAATGATACTCCTGCCTAAACTCAGGAGGAGGGTAGCTGTGTAGGCCACGGGGCTGCGGAATACATTGATTGCAGAGTGTGACCTCTGCCCTGACGCAGGCACGATGACTTAAGTCATCACTGCCTGCAGTCAGAAGGACGCCTGGCTGTTCTTCATGGGTCTTCAGGTAAATATAATACTGTGTAGGGGGAGGGCTACTGTGGAACATATAATACTGTGTTGGGGAGCCTACTGTTGATCATATAATACTGAGTGGGGGGTTTCCTGTGGCGCATATAATACTGTGGGGGGCCCTACTGTGAAGCATATAATACTGTGTGGAGGGCCTATTATAGAGCATATAATACCTTACTGAGGGTCTACTGTGAGCATATAATACTCTGTGTGGGGTGGCCTAAAGTGGAACATATAATACTGTGTGTGGGGGTAGCCTACTGTGGCGCATATAATACTGTGAGGGGGGTCTCTTCTGTAGAGCATTAAATATTGTGGGGGGGGGCCTACTGTGGAGCATATAATACTGTGTGGGGGTCTACCGTGGACCATATAATACTGTGTGGGTGCCCAAAGTGAAGCATATTATAATGTGCTCAGGCCCAGTCAGGAGCATATAATACTTTGCAGGGGCCCACTGTTGAGCATGTGTGAGGGCCTCTGTGTAGCATATAATACTGTACAAAGGCCACTGTGTAGCATATAATACTGTGTGGGCGTCACTTTGGGGCAAATAATACTATGTGTGGGCCACTGTAGAGCAGATTGTAAAGCGGGGGGTTCACTGTGGGGCAGATTGTACTGTGTAGGGGCCCCATCACTATTTATATCACACAGTATCTGTTTTATGGCAAACGTAATATTAGTACAGGCTTTAATAACATTGCACGGTCACTATAGAACAGATTCGGTGTGATGTAAATAGTGAACATTAATTGTTTAAAAATACCAAATGCAAACTATTACATTTCAGTACAAAGTTGTTTGTATTATTGAAAGCTTGGTAAAGCCCCATTCACACGACTGTATTGTATATGTCCATAACTGTGGATCCGCAGAGTATTAAGGTTAAATTGTAGTGTTGGCACTTTGCGATAATTTAGTGGGTTTTGGGTTGCAGTGTGCACTGACCTAGGGTAATTGACTGAGTACAATGCTGCATAGGAGGAGGGTAGGTGAATGCCTAAGTAGCGAAGAGAACGGTCTCTCCACTGGAACTCGTAGTTGTGACAGAGGAGTTGGAGAGCAGGAACTTTAATCTTACAACTCTGAACAGAATGAAAAAAACTAGATTCAATTTACAGAGGGACTTTCTAGGTACTGTGAAAAAGTGACAGGGAAAGTTCTGGAGGGACGATATATCTCCCCTAGGTTTCTCTCTTATGTGTGGTAATTGAGGTCCTCACATGGCTGTATCAAAACCTCACCTATGAGTTTAACCCTTCTTATTCCACTGCAGGAAGGAACTTGCATGCACAGGTGGGAGCTGGACCTCATTACAGGCCTATAAAGCCTGAAAAGACTTTAGACCTGGCTAGTTCCTGGGGGAGAGTGGTGGAACCAGTTCCTGGCCACACATCCTGATATCTGGTGAGACTAGTGTTTACCACAGATCCTGTTTTGGTTGTTTTTTTTTTTCGTGTGGCTGAAGCAAATCACACGTATAGCTGTTTATTTGCCCAGGCAGGTATTTGTGTTGACTATTTTTGCCTGAAGTTAAGGCCTGGGTTTATTTTGTTTGCCAATTCCTTTTATTTTTGCAAAATAAACGCACAGGTTTAAAACCCTGTTGAACCTGATTTTGGCTTCTGTCTCTGACTGTCTGGGTCCGCTGCTGCTACCGCTGAGCATACCTCCCCCACATTTGGTGCTTCGGATTCGGGCAAGCCCAGTTTAAAACAAGTCCTAAAGAGACAGACCCCTATTTTTTTTTTCCTCCAATTTTTTTCTCCACCGCCTTATGTCCTGGGTGAAGGCCATAGGAGAGCCAAAGGGGGATGCTGTCACTATGGAGGACGTTGTGAGACTACTGGTGCAAGCCCAGCTGGACACTGAAAAGCGGCAACAGCGTGCTATAGAGGCGTCCAAGAAACAACAGCAGGAGATGAACGCCATGTTGATGAAACAGCTGACTGTGATGTGTGAAACCTTGGTTGCTAAAAAGACGGGAGGAGAATCCTCTGCTGAGACCCAGACGTTGAGGCCCACTGCTCGAGCAGCTGTGCAAGGTTCACTTCAGAAGATGACATCCACTGATGACATAGAAGAGTATCTTCATGTTTTTGAGCGTGTGGTTGAACGAGAGAGGCTGCCAAAAGAACAGTTGGCTGATGTCGTGCGCCCTTTCTAACCAGAGAACCCCAGAAAGCATACTATGACCTGTGTGAAACTGATGCCAGAGATTAAACAAAGTTCAGAAGTGAGATCCTGGCCCGTGTAAATATGCATGTTCGTGCCAGATGGGTACATCATATTTTCTGAAAGTCTTCCGCCCAGGTCCCAAATGCATGACCTGATCCACCTGGCAAAGAAGTGGCTTCAGCCAGAGGAAACCTCCCCTGCCCAAATGCTTGAACGTGTGGTGCTGGACAAATACACCCGGTGTCTCCCACCTAAAGTCCAATGCTGGGT
This sequence comes from Leptodactylus fuscus, assembly GCF_031893055.1. Lineage (NCBI taxonomy): Eukaryota > Metazoa > Chordata > Amphibia > Anura > Leptodactylidae > Leptodactylus > Leptodactylus fuscus. The sequence goes on from NC_134265.1 coordinate 215,949,751, forward strand.
TGGCCAAGCAGGACCCACAACAGCAGACCAGCTAGTTTGCCTCATAGAGAAATATCGGGCCACTGAGGAACTCCTCCAGACCAACATCCCCAAGAGTTGGTAAGACAATACCCACCATCAGGGGTGTGAGGCAACTGGAACTATGTAATCCAAAACCCAAAGTGGTAACCAATCCCATTTATGCTACTGGCAGTTCCATGAAATGGGACAAATAGCTGCACACTGCCCTCTGACCAGTGAGCCCATGGACTGTAGCAGTGCCTGGCGAGTCTCACTGTTTACTCAACTTGCCTGCTTAGCAGAACTGGCGACTGATGGTGATCCCCAGATGTGTGTGGTAACTGTGGGGGGCCGGACTATGTCTGCTGTCATGGACTCTGGTAGTGTGGTGACCTTAGTATGTGCAACTCTGGTGGACCCTGCACAATACAATGGACATACTGTTGGTGTCTTGTGCATCCATGGTGAGATCAGAAAGTACCCAATAGCTGAGGTCCCAATAGAGACTACCTGTCTGTCACCAGGTCGGTGTAGTCCAGTCTCTGTTCCACAGCATCATACTTGGTCGAGATTTTCCTGTGTTCTGGAACCTGTGGAAAAACCAGAAGATTCCAGATGAAAATCGGGATGGGTGTGAAAGGTTGCCCAAAGCTGACCCTGAACCTTTTCACCCGGACTGTTTGGTGCCAGCAGTAGCCACAGTCCCAGAGGAGAATAGCTCGCCCCTGACTGTGTTAGCTGGTGACACTAAAGGTCAGCAGGAGGTATCACATGACAATTTTGGAACTGCACAAGTCAGAGACCCAAACTTGTCTCATGCAAGAGAAAATGTTAAGGTGCTAAATGGTACACCCCAGTATCCGGGGGCTGACCAAGAGTTTCCTTATTTTGCTATGAACCAAGATTTGTTGTATAGGGTAAGTAAAATAAGAGATGAAGTCATTGAGCAGTTGGTGGTACCTCAGCCCTTTCACAAAGTGGTACTAGACTTAGCTCATAAGCATGCGCTGGGAGGGCATTTGGGCTATGAAAAAAACAAAGAACGTATATTACAATGTTTCTATTGGCCAGGGGTGGACAGATATGTGCGAGACTTTTGTAGCTCCTGCCCGATGTGCCAATTGACCGCTCCAGTCTCACACTTCAGGAGTCCTTTAGTACCCCTGCCAATTATAGAGGTGCCCTTTGAACATATAGCTATGGATTTGGTGGGAACACTGGTGAAATCTGCTTGGGGACCTCAGTACATATTGGTTGTATTAGATTATTCTACCCGGTACCCTCAAGCAGTGCCCCTAAGACACACTTCAGCAAAGCTGATCGCAAATGAGCTGTTTTATATGTTTTCTGGGACAGGTATCCCTAAAGAAATCCTGACTGATCAGGGAACCCCCTTTATGTCTAAGGTGATGAGGGAAATATGTAAGCTTCTAGGTATTAAGCACTTAAGAACCTCTGTCTACCACACCCAGACAGATGGCCTAGTCGAAAGGTTTAATAAGACCCTCAAGGGAATGTTATAAAGGGTGGTCAGCAAAGATGGAAAGGATTGGGATTGTTTGCTGCCTTATCTAATGTTTGCCATTCGAGAGGTACTCCAATCCTCCACAGGTTTTTCGCCATTCAAACTAGTATATGGTAGACATCCAAGAGATCTATTAGATATTGCTAAGGAAACTTGGGAACAGAAACAAACTCCTTACCGTAGCGTTATTGAGCACATCACCCAGATGCAGGATCGAATTGCAGCAGTAATGCCAATCGTAAAAGAGCATATGGAGCAAGCCCAATTGGCTCAAGGTTGTGTTTATAACAGGAAGCTCAGCTCTGAAAATTTAATCCAGAGGACCGGGTGTTAGTGCTCGTGCCCATGGTGGAAAGTAAATTCCTAGCTAAGTGGCAAGGTCCCTATGAGATAATTCCTCCAGCCAGGCAGGAGGAAACCTGAACAGATCTACCATGTGAATCTGTTGAAACCCTGGAAAGACAGGGAATCCTTGTCCGCCGTAAGTACCCTTAGAGAGATTGCCACTAAAGCAAGGGGTGCACTTGGTAATAATTGCCCTGATGTACGAATAGCTGAGACTCTGTCTAAGGTTCAGTCACAGGAGACAAAAGAACTGGTACAGAGAAATACTGATGTATTTTCAGAGACACCTGGGCATACTAATCTAATAGAGCATGACATTGTCACCGAGCCGCTGGTACGAGTCAATCTGAAGCCATACCGTGTACCTGAAGCTCGTAGACAGGCCATAACAAAAGAGGTTAACGATATGTTAGCCCTTGGGGTCATTGAAGAATCTAAAAGTGCATGGTCAAATCCAATTGTCCTGATTCCCAAACCTGATGGTACAAACCTCTGCATAAGCAATGCCGCCCCTGCTACCTCTTGTGTCACCCCTTCTACCTCATAGATTGTAAGCTCTTGCGAGCAGGGTCCTCAGTCCCATTGTGTGAAATGACTTTCTTTGTAATGTATCTTTCTGTCTGTATTTGAACCCTACAAATTGTACAGCACTGCGGAATATGTTGGCAATATATAAATAAAATTTATTATTATATTACAGGCAGATTTTGTAACGATTTTCGTAAATTAAATGAAAATTCGAAGTTTGATGCTTATTCAATGCCTAGAGTAGATGAGCTGATCGAGAGGTTGGGGACTTCCAGATATTTCTCTACTCTCGATCTAACAAAAGGGTATTGGCAGGTGCCGCTCATGGAGAGTGCTAAAGAAAATACAGCATTTGCTACTCCAGATGGGCTTTTCCAGTACGTGACTATGCCTTTCGCTTACATGGTGCCCCACAACCTTCCAACGGTTGATGGACAAAATCCTCAGGCCACATCGCAGGTACGCTTCAGCCTACCTGAATGATATTGTCATCTTCAGTCCTGATTGGGTGAGTCACTTGCCAAAGGTCCAGGCTGTACTGGATTCTCTTCGGGCATCCGGCTTAACTGCTAACCCCAAAATGTGTGCTTTGGGCCTTGAGAAAGCTCGTTATTTGGGGTACACAATTGGAAGGGGGTAATCAAAACCCAGGTAAATAAAGTTGATGCTATCCAGAATTGGCCCCGTCCCGTAAGTAAAAAGCAGGTGAGGGCTTTCCTGGGAATTGTGGGGTACTATAGGAGGTTCATACTCAATTTTGCCTGTATTGCAGCTCCCCTGACTGACCTTACCAAGGGAGAGAGGTCTAGCCTCATCAAATGGAGTGAAGAGGCTGAGCAGGCATTCCAAAAGTTGAAATTGGTCCTCTGTAGACAACCGGTCTTGATCACTCCCAACTATGCCAAAGAGTTTGTGGTACAGACTGACGCCTCAGATGTGGGGTTAGGCGCAGTCCTTTCACAGAACACCTGGTCATTTACTTGAGTCGGAAACTCACTTCTGCAGAGAAAAACTACAGTATCGTAGAAAGGGAGTGTTTGCCCATCAAATGGGCTCTGGAGTCCCTATGCTATTATTTGCTGGGCTGACATTTTCGGTTGGTTACTGACCACTCCCCTCTCACATGGATGTCTCAGGCTAAAGAGAGGAATGCTCGGGTTACGAGGTGGTTCCTTACCCTACAAAACTTTAAATTTAATGTAGAACATCAATCTGGTAGACTACAAGGGAATGCAGATGCTCTCTCCAGAACACATTGTATGGTGGCGAAAGGTGTTCGCCCCTATGGGTTCGAACAAAGGGGGAGGGTATGTGAGAAAGTGACAGGGAAAGTTCTGGAGGGACGATATATCTCCCCTAGGTTCCTCTCTTATGTGTAGTAAGTGAGGTCCTCACATGGCTGTATCAAAACCTCACCTATGAGTGTAACCCTTCACTGCAGGAAGGAACTTGCATGCACAGGTGGGAGCTGGGCCTCATTACAGGCCTATAAAGCCTGACAAGACTTTAGACCTGGGCACTTCCTGGGGGAGAGTGGTGGAACCAGGTCCTGTCCACACATCCTGATATCTGGTGAGACCAGTATGTACCACAGATCCTGTTTTGGTTGTTTTTTTTTATCCGTGTGACTGAAGCAAGCCACACGTATAGCTAGAGTGCTGCTATTTAGTTAGTTGCCCAGCCGGGCAGGTGTTTGTGTTGACTATTTTTGCCTGAAGTTAAGGCCTGTTTATTTTGCCAATTCCTTTTATTTTTGCTAAATAAACTTACAGGTTTAAAACCCTGTTGAACCTGATTTTGGGGTCTGTCTCTGATTGTCTGGGTCCGCTGCTGCTACCGCTGAGCATACCTCCTCCACAGTACCTTATATATTGATTGTGTGTGAATGTGAAAACCAAATTGCATGAAAAATAGAAAAGCACACAATGACATGACACAAAGTGCAAATGTGAAAGATTACATTTTTTAAAAATCTACAATTTGTTTAAGCAAATACACATAGAAATGTTAATGTGTTTACATGGATTTTTATTGCAAATTTCTGTAGGGGAATGAAAAAAACATTGATTCCTGAATTGTATTCTTATACATTTTTATTTCTTTAACTATATACCATATGATGTATGTGATGACAAAAAACAGGATTCCTGGTGTTAGGCCATTTACCATGTGGGGTACGTAATATATTAGGTTTATAGCACAGGTCATTACAGACATAGTGAAGTCTTTTTAAATATTTTAATATTTATTTTTGTACAGCATAAAGAATTTTATATAGTAAAAAAGACAATTTTGTTTAATATTTTTAAGTTCCACTGTGGGACTCCATAATATGATTTTGTTATCGTTCATATAATATTCTAAAATGTATTGCAGTGTATTTGATTGTCATCATAATACTGACTACCACTCTATTAGGTCCTGTTAGAGGCAGAACCTAACAGTATAGCATTACTCATGATCGGAGTTATCCACCCTGCAGCTAATGACACCAACTCAGCTGCTGAGCTGATGCCTCCCTAGAACTGCACATACATGGCAGAAGGTGGGAACTTCATCTCAGCAGCACTTCAGAGATACAGTGGTTTTCAAAAGGAAACTACATAATGGCATTTCTCTGAAATACATGGATGTTAATAACCTTACATACTGATCCACTGTCCATTGTAACTACGGACCTATCAGCTGACCAACTGACCACATGCATGGCCGTGATTAAACAGCAAGGGCGGCACATGTATAACATCTGTATGCCACCCAAGCCTCCACACTGAGGTCATTCACTGAGGTCAGTGGACACAGCCTACAAAACAGACAGGAATAGGACCTAGCCTGAATTTTGCTCATGGTCTCCTACATGGGACTGTGGAAATAGTGTTGTGTGCAGGGCTGATGTCAGCAACCGGCTTACCCATGCAAGTGTCGGGGCCCAAAGCTCCTGAGAGGGCCCACTTGGCAGTGGCATCGGGTATGTAGCCCACGGCCAGCTGGTAATGGTTGTGACTCCGGACCACCTGGTTCCCCGACTACTATACATACTTCTATTGGAAAGGGGCCTAGTGATCCCTTCCCAATAGATGCCAGCCCAGGGGAGGTGATTAAAAAAAGTACTTATACTCGCTCTGTCCTGCGATTAGCATCCTCTCCGACGCTCTTCCGGCTGATGACTGAGGTTCTCACCATTGTGAAGATAGGTGAGTATAAGTGTTTATTTTTAATCACTTCTCCGGGGCCTCTGATTATTATACTCTGGGGTCTGAGGTAACCCCAGAGTATAATAATTACACCAACTCTGGAGGGGGGGAGGGGGGGGTGCTCTGGATAGCATATAGTACTGTGTGGGTGCCACTGTGAGCATATAATACTGTGTAGTGGCCACTGTGTGCATATAATACTGTGTGTGGGCCACTGTGGAGCATAAAATACTGTTTGTGGGTCACTGCAGAGCCTATAGTACTATAGTACTGTATTGGGGCACTCTAAGCATATAATATTATGTGGGGGCCACTGTGCAATGTACAATCCTATGTTGGGCCACTGCGGATCTTATATTACTATGTGGTGGGCACTGCTAAGCCTATAATATTGTATAGGGCCATTTTGGAGCCTATAATAGTGTGTGGGGACCACCGTGAAGCCTATAATACTGTGTGGTGGGCACTGTAAGCATATAATAGTGTGTGGGGACCACTGCGGAGCCTATAATGCTGTGTGGGGGTCACTGCGAAACACATTTTACTGTGCGGGGGCCACTGTGGAGAGGCAATATTAACAGTATCAGGCCCTGTTCACTCGATGGAATCTGCCACTGATTTTGCAGTGGATTTCACACCTAAATCAGCAACAGATTCCTCCCTTATTCTGCATCTTAATGAAGCTAATTAGAGGATTTTTGGATCTTGTTGCAGATTCTACAGCTGATTCTTAGGCCAAGGCTTGATACTCCCCACTGGTTAGACTCATTCATTTAGGCCTAATCAGTGGTGGAAAACCGCAACAGAATGATGTTCTGCACTGTGAGAAAATAAAGAGGAATCTGGGGAAGATGTCTGCCTCAAACTTCTCTTTAATTTCTGAAGTCTGAACAGGTTGTAGCTACTTGTATTCAATTGTGTTTTGCTGCGGTGTGCATGAGTTACTCGAAAAGGGGCCCACTGAGGCTCTGTCGCCCAAGGACCCACACAAACCAGGAACCGGCCCTGGATGTATATATGGATAGCCATGTATTGTTCCAAACTCATTATAATATGAGACAGTATGTCGTTGGTAGGCAGGAACTTTTAGAAACATAGATGGCTGTATTGCTAGGAACCACTCTACTGGCATACTGTTCAGGCCAGTATATCCGGCCAACACAGAAACTGAGTTTCACGGACGAAACTCACTCATGTGAGTGAGGGGTAGCGCTTATGCTGTCTGTATAGGATTGAAATACACACTTGGGTTATAGATATGGAGATTAGGAAGCAAAGTGATGTCATCAGACCAAACTAATTACTGTCATGTTTTCCTGTGTCTAATGAAATCCTAATTAAATGAAATACTAATTAAAGACCCAAACCAAAAGCAATCCTTATAACAATAGAAAAAATCTTTAAAAGTTTGAAAAAGTGAAAAAAAAAATATATATATATATATATATATATATATATATATATATATATATATATATACAGTATATAGAGATGAGCGAACACTAAAATGTTCGAGGTTCGAAATTCGATTCGAACAGCCGCTCACTGTTCGAGTGTTCGAATGGGTTTCGAACCCCATTATAGTCTATGGGGAACATAAACTCGTTAAGGGGGAAACCCAAATTCGTGTCTGGAGGGTCACCAAGTCCACTATGACACCCCAGGAAATGATACCAACACCCTGGAATGACACTGGGACAGCAGGGGAAGCATGTCTGGGGGCATAAAAGTCACTTTATTTCATGGAAATCCCTGTCAGTTTGCGATTTTCGCAAGCTAACTTTTCCCCATAGAAATGCATTGGCCAGTGCTGATTGGCCAGAGTACGGAACTCGACCAATCAGCGCTGGCTCTGCTGGAGGAGGCGGAGTCTAAGATCGCTCCACACCAGTCTCCATTCAGGTCCGACCTTAGACTCCGCCTCCTCCGGCAGAACCAGCGCTGATTGGCCGAAGGCTGGCCAATGCATTCCTATGCGAATGCAGAGACTTAGCAGTGCTGAGTCAGTTTTGCTCAACTACACATCTGATGCACACTCGGCACTGCTACATCAGATGTAGCAATCTGATGTAGCAGAGCCGAGGGTGCACTAGAACCCCTGTGCAAACTCAGTTCACGCTAATAGAATGCATTGGCCAGCGCTGATTGGCCAATGCATTCTATTAGCCCGATGAAGTAGAGCTGAATGTGTGTGCTAAGCACACACATTCAGCTCTACTTCATCGGGCTAATAGAATGCATTGGCCAGCGCTGATTGGCCAGAGTACGGAACTCGACCAATCAGTGCTGGCTCTGCTGGAGGAGGCGGAGTCTAAGATCGCTCCACACCAGTCTCCATTCAGGTCCGACCTTAGACTCCGCCTCCTCCAGCAGAGCCAGCGCTGATTGTCCGAATTCCGTACTCTGGCCAATCAGCACTGGCTAATGCATTGTATTGGCGTGATGAAGCAGTGCTGAATGTGTGTGCTTAGCACACACATTCAGCTCTACTTCATCGGGCTAATAGAATGCATTGGCCAATCAGCGCTGGCCAATGCATTCTATTAGCTTGATGAAGCAGAGTGTGCACAAGGGTTCAAGCGCACCCTCGGCTCTGATGTAGCAGAGCCAAGGGTGCACAAGGGTTCAAGTGCACCCTCGGCTCTGCTACATCAGAGCCGAGGGTGCGCTTGAACCCTTGTGCACACTCTGCTTCATCAAGCTAATAGAATGCATTGGCCAGCGCTGATTGGCCAATGCATTCTATTAGCCCGATGAAGTAGAGCTGAATGTGTGTGCTAAGCACACACATTCAGCACTGCTTCATCACGCCAATACAATGCATTAGCCAGTGCTGATTGGCCAGAGTACGGAATTCGGACAATCAGCGCTGGCTCTGCTGGAGGAGGCGGAGTCTAAGGTCGGACCTGAATGGAGACTGGTGTGGAGCGATCTTAGACTCCGCCTCCTCCAGCAGAGCCAGCACTGATTGGTCGAGTTCCGTACTCTGGCCAATCAGCGCTGGCCAATGCATTCTATTAGCCCGATGAAGTAGAGCTGAATGTGTGTGCTTAGCACACACATTCAGCTCTACTTCATCGGGCTAATAGAATGCATTGGCCAATCAGCGCTGGCCAATGCATTCTATTAGCGTGAACTGAGTTTGCACAGGGGTTCTAGTGCACCCTCGGCTCTGCTACATCAGATTGCTACATCTGATGTAGCAGTGCCGAGTGTGCATCAGATGTGTAGTTGAGCAAAACTGACTCAGCACTGCTAAGTCTCTGCATTCGCATAGGAATGCATTGGCCAGCCTTCGGCCAATCAGCGCTGGCCAATGCATCCCTATGGGAAAAAGTTTATCTCACAAAAATCACAATTACACACCCGATAGAGCCCCAAAAAGTTATTTTTAATAACATTCCCCCCTAAATAAAGGTTATCCCTAGCTATCCCTGCCTGTACAGCTATCCCTGTCTCATAGTCACAAAGTTCACATTCTCATATGACCCGGATTTGAAATCCACTATTCGTCTAAAATGGAGGTCACCTGATTTCGGCAGCCAATGACTTTTTCCAATTTTTTTCAATGCCCCCGGTGTCGTAGTTCCTGTCCCACCTCCCCTGCGCTGTTATTGGTGCAAAAAAGGCGCCAGGGAAGGTGGGAGGGGAATCGAATTTTGGCGCACTTTACCACGCGGTGTTCGATTCGAACATGGCGAACACCCTGACATCCGATCGAACATGTGTTCGATAGAACACTGTTCGCTCATCTCTAACAGTATATATACTTAAGAAGGTCTATGTGAACAATATGGACAATAAGTGAATACATTGACATAGTTAAGACCTATAAGTACCTGGGTGTGCTCCTTAATAATAAACTAGACTAGGCTGATAACCTGGAGGCGCTGCACAGAAAGGGTCACAGCAGGCTTTACCTACTAAGGAGGCTGAGGGCATTCGGAGTCCAGGGGCCACTTCTTAGGGCCTTTTTCAACTCTGTGGTTGCTTCAGCCGTCTTTTTTCGGTGTGGCCTGCTGGGGGAGCAGTATATCAACCAGGGACAGAAATAGACTCGATAGGCTGATCAGAAGGGCCAGCTCTGTCCTGGGGAGCCCCCTGGACCCAGTGCAGGTGGTGGGTGACAGAAGGATACTGACCATGGTGAGCTCCATGCGGGAGAATAAATCTCACCCCATGTATGAGACCTTGATGGCACTTAGCAGCTCTGTAAGTGACCGTCTGCTTCACCCCAAGTGTGAGAAGGAGCGCTATCGCAGGTCCTTCCTTCCAACCGCGATCAGGCTGTATAATCTACATCAGACCAAGCGAAGATCACTCCGCACAGAAAACTAATGATTATGAATATGAAGTCTTCCTTCTTTCTTCTTCTGTTCCTTAGCTGCTATGGACTCCTAGTATATCTTCTCTTCTCAGCATATGTGAGTCTACTTCCGTAATATATTACTGTGTATTATCCTGTATCTGTATTACTTTGCTGCTGTAACATACTGAAATTTCCCCACTGTGGGACTATTAAAGGATTATCTTATCTTATCTTATTAGTAGTAAAACATTTCATGTATTAAGAATCGTTTGTAATATGAAAACAAGTCCCTGGATTCTTCTACTTGTTTCTGATTCCAGCTCATACTGTAAACTTCCGGAGCCTCTAGTCTGACCTTATTTATTTTCTCATTTATTAACATGAAAGAAATGCTGTTTTTTTATGGAAGCATAACATTTTACTTTCTGAATGTTATTTTTCTTTTGTACATCCTTCTAATTTAATCATTTCTGCCAAAATGAAGGCTTTCAGTATGTGTTTTAAATGCCATTCAATTAATAGGATATCTACGGTTAGGATTCAGGCCACCTTCAGTGTATCAGCTATTTGCTTATCAGGGTTTAGTGCATGCAAGTCAATGTTCTCATGTTTGTCTCCATTACTACATTCATTAAAAGGAAGTTAGTTTCCCACTGTGAGCAAACTGCCCCCATTCAGCCAGTTACAATGGAATCATTTCACATTTAGCCCAGAAAAATGATAAACAAAGCAATCCTTTCCAGGTGTTTAAATCTTTGCTTGCTCTCCTAAAAGAAGCCTTCTAGATTTTACTTTAAAATAAAGAGTTGTTCACAGAACAACAGCTTCCAGTTCACGTAAATTGTGTACTGTAGGATAATTGCTAATAGATCAATGCTAGTCTTGTTTCACACCTTGTTAGCACTGCAATTAGCTTTCTTTACATTTACTAATTGCCGCTTTGCATACTTGACTTAATTCCATCTTGGTTTAGTCTTTAAGGTGCAGCTGTCTTGTGACATTGTTATAAATTGTGGTATAGGACACAGAGTGGACCATTCAACTACAAGATATCCAAGTGAGTACCAACCTGAAGATACGGTCCACTCTAAGATGTGGGGTTTAGTGCTCATGGTTATTTTCCTGCAAGGATGTACTTCACGGCCTACTGAATATACAGAAAACCCTGGAGACCCAGAGCAAGTAAGATCTGAAGCCCTGAAAAGGCTGTTAGAAGTTTTTGGCATTGAAGATCCACCACATTCTTTTCATCACATCAAGCAACCACCGCAGTATATGATTGATCTATACAATACTGTGGCTGATGCAGATGGTGTCACCAAAGACCCAGATCTTTTAGAGGGCAACACAGTCAGAAGTTTCTTTGACAAAGGTAACAACAGATTTCATTTAACATGCTCTTTTAGGATATCTATATATACATATATAGTTATATGTAATATTGTTGTATTTACTAGCTTTGTGTTGCATATTATCAATTACTATGTACTACAAATAACAATATTATTGGATATATTAACAAGATTTACAGTAAAATCATGTAAGGTATTATATCTCTTTACCTAATCCCTCAGGTCACAGTGACCAGATGTACTTTCTATTCAACCTCTCAACCGTAACAAAGAATGAGAAGATTTTAACAGCCGAGTTGCATCTCTTTAAACTTAAGCCAAGGGATACAGAGCATGCTTACTTCAAAAGACATCATTTTTGCCAGGTGAGGTCATGAAAAGTAAAAATGTGAACTAATACAGGAAATAGCATCACATTAGAATTGGTGTCATGTTATACTAGACTATAGACTATTATACTAGACTAATACAAAACAAAATCATGTCTTACATGCCTCACAGTCTGGATCTGAATATTGACTACCTGTGTCTTTCTGTCATAGATAAGTGTCTACCAGGTTCTGGACAAACATAACATGCATGAAGCAAAAGGAAGAAAGCTATTGTCATCGAAGCTGATCCCTATTCATTTGTCAGGATGGGAAGTGTTTTCAGTCACACAAGCAGTGAGTATTCTATTTTTGTTCTACAATACATTTATGGAAATGCATATGTAGCTTTATTTGTAAAGTCATTTCATAAGAGTTGCAGATTTTAATAATATATTTGGGTAAGGTCACTTGTGCCTAATATTAAAGGATATCAGAACTCATAACTTAGGCTAGGGACAAACAGAACACTTAAGTAAGAGAATGGAAATGACTAAAGCTTTTATTTGACAGGTTCGTTTGTGGAATGATGAAAGTCACAATCATGGTATTCTTGTGACAGTGAGATATCTTGGAGGAATGCAATCTGATGCCAATATTATTCGCTTTGCATCAGGAAGAGATCACCATGAAAGCAAACAACCAATGCTTGTTCTCTTCACTGATGATGAGAAAAGAGGAGTTGTGTCCTTGAGTAGCCAGCCAGGTAAGCAATAATATTTAAAGTAATCCCCAGGACACCCATATGATTGTACAAATGTCCTATTTCTTGAGTTCAAAATAACATAACATTTTTTGGACACCTTTAAAAGTTTTGTAACTTCTGTTGCAGAGAAAGGTGAACTTTGGTATAAGTTTTGAGTCACTTTAAGTTCAATAATGAGTGAAAAATGTAACATAAAGCAAAGTCATTAGTTCTAGTCATTAGTGTCTATCATTATCATTAGTCAAAGTCATTAGTTCTAGTCATTAGTCTCTATCATTTAAAATAAAAGGATTTGTCAAAGATTCCGCATCCTTAATGATGAATCATCAATATGAGATCACTGGTGGTCCAATACCTCCACCATTCTGCTCTGTTTTTCTGAGCCAGAAGCAAATGGCTCTGTATACTGTATACTGCAGTGACTGCGTCAAGCTATTGCTGTTTAGCTCCCATTCACTTCAGCTGAACTGCAACATTCCATCACAGCCACTGCGCAATATATAAAGCCATGTGCTTCTGACTCTGAACATGGTGACAAAAGCAAAAGATCAATGTGCGTACTGGATGTTCAACCATATTTATTGGTAACCTATCAAGACAAGAGTTTGCCACCACTAAGATGATTAGACTACACCTTTAAATTTTATCATTGAAAAAGTGTTTAACTTTTAATTTTCTACAAATGTAAATATGGTTGAGCATGTGGGAAAACCCATTTAACCACCTATCCTAAGGGTAGTTCATTAATATCAAGTCTTGGAGAACACTGTTAAGTACATTGTTATCTTTATATCAGAAATTAACACTTAATACTGTTCTTATATCACTTTCTATAGATGTCCTTCCTATGTCAATACCCAATGAACCTTATGTTCCTGGACCAAACAGAACAAGGGTGGCAAGAGCTTTACCGGAGGATGGACACTTACCGTGTCAGAGGCATCCACTTTATGTTGACTTTGAAGAAATTGGTTGGGCTGGATGGATCATCTCTCCAAGAGGCTATAATGCTTATCATTGTAAAGGGTCATGCCCATTCCCTCTAGGGCAGAATATGAGACCTACCAATCATGCTACAGTCCAATCTATAATTAATGCTCTTAAGCTGACGCAAGGTGTGAACAGCCCATGCTGTGTCCCTGACAAACTCTTCTCTATAAACTTGCTGTATTTTGATGATGATGAAAATGTAGTTTTGAAGCAGTATGATGAAATGGTTGCTGGTAGTTGTGGATGCCACTAAAGACTTGATGCTTTATTAAGTTGAATAATTGTTCTAAAGTGGATCTAAAGTGAGCTATTTAAATTTCTGTCATTATTTCCTTTTATATGAGCAGCCATTACTGTGATTCCCTTGAAACTAGGAATAGTTGTTTTAACAGAGCCCCAAACTGCACTAAGGGTTTGTTTGTACTGGTCAATGTTCAAGCACCAGAGTACTGATTGATCTTACCCTTTTACACTGCCCAATGTATACTCAATAGGGATGGAATGCTGCTGCAATCCTTTCTCTTCCATGGATTGTCTGGAGACCCTTCCTGTTTACACAGGGCAAGGTGTTACCAACAATCAGGCATCTTTTAGAATGCATGAAAGATGTGATCAGCAGATAAACAAGACTTCTAAACAACCTTGTTACAGATTGGGATCACATTTACAGCTGCCAATTTATACAGGCTAATCGGATCCATTAAAAGGTCTTAAGGCTTAGGCCTCATGTAGCAAAAAGCAGTAGGAAAAATATAACAAAAATGCATTGCGTTTTTTTTTTTCCCCCACAGCATTATTCATTGAGTTTTTACTGTATTTTTTTTTCTGCTGTTTTCCATTCCCTATCAGATCTATAGGGAAGACTCACTATCACAACTAATATTGACATGCTGCGTTTTTCAACGAATAACACATTTTTGAAAATGCAGCTTTTCCAATAGCTCTTTTTTTTCCTCAATGTGAGGGTGAGTTTAACTAAAATCTCCTTCACCTTGCTGGTATTGTAAAACGCAGTGTTTTTTTTTTTTTTTGTTTGTTTGTTTTTCTGCAACCTGGGGCCTAAGGCCACATTCATTCAACTGAGGTGCGAAATGGCAGTAAAAAACATGCATTTTTTACAACTTTCTTGCACCCTAGGGCACTCGTTTTCACGTATTCCACATAAATTTGAGTTTATAAGGTGTACGTGAAAACAGACAAAAATAGGACATGACCTATATTTTGATGGTCCATTACAACAGACCGTCAAAATAAAGGTCATGCGAGTAGCCCCCCATTTACTTAAATTGAAGTTAATTCTATTGTGTGATGTCCATGAAAAAAGGGAAGTCACATGGCCATTATTCAATGTTGTGTGAATATAGCTTAAGCGCGATGTATGAAAATTTTGTTGAAATATATGCCCCAAGTTCCATTTGCTTTTCTATTAATTTTGATGACAAGCATAGTACAGTCTGCAGAGTTATTCTTGCACTCAAAAATACCACAACCCAGATGGAGATCATTGAATGGGGTTTGTCTGGGTTTTTTGGTATGTGTGATGCATAACTGTCATGGCTACATTTTAAACAGAAACCATCACACTCGCCTTAACATAGTCTAAGATAATCAATTTGTTGTAATGAATAAGCCATTTTTACATTAAAATTTATTTTTAATAACTAATTCAACATCTACAATATTACAGGTGAGAGATGTTTTATTTTTAGCGAATGAGTAAAAGTCATTGATATTCATTCATATCTCTAATTGCCACTATGTGGTTGCTAGTATACCTACGAAGACCTGTTCAAATACTGTAATTTGTACCATATGTACATAAAAAAATTAATATATAATTGTTAATGACTAGATCTTGGACTAGAGTATTTGTATATGTGTAAATAAACTCATGTTTTCTAAAAGTACATTTGAAAATTAGAACTGCATATTAAATTTTTTTTAACCACAATTGTAGCTGTCATTGGTGAAAAAAGCATACTGTAATTAAGATTTATGATACATTATAGATTTTATAATGTAATTATAATAAAATTGTTTATTCCTGATTGTCTATATTTTATCAAATGTACATCACTGTGTAAGTTCCTTTTTCAGAAATAATAATTTATATAACGCCAACATATTCTGTAGAACTTCACAAATAATTACAGTTCAAATACAGGTAACAGTGTAATGTAACAATTCACACAATAGGAGTGAGGGCCCTACTCACAAGAGCTTACAATCTATGAGGTAGAGGAGTGAAACAAGAGGTAGCAGGGGAATCGTAGGAGGTAGCATTGCTTATACTGTGGAATAAGTAAATAAGCCTGTATGACCCTGTCCTTTTATAAACTGATCCGAACAAGATCTGATTAAAAGCATCATGTCCTGTGGTATACATATATTTTAGAGAGTCTATGTCATCGAGTAGGGATGTAGAACAGCAAATAACTCACAAGAAACTCACCATGTACCAGTCATTGCAAAGGGCTACACCATGGCCACCTACCTGGAGAGAATACGTCACCCCAAACACAGACAGACCATGAGCCGGTACAGACTGAGCGCCCACAACCTGGAGACGGGGCGACACAGGCAGACGTACAAGCCACAGGAGAACAGACTGTGCCAGCACTGTGACCAGGGGGCCCTAGAAGACGAGGCCCACTTCCTGCTACACTGCACCAAATACTCAGCTGTGAGGGCCGTCTACTTCCAAAGACTCTCTGCCCATATCACAGACTTCATATCTGGAGACGAGAAGAGGAAACTCTATATCCTACTGGGAGAAGAGGAGGCCACTGTGGGGATCGCTGCCCAATATGTGTCCAGCTGTCACCAAACAAGAGGAAGATGAGACCCCACGGACTGTTATATCCCAAACCACCCACCCCACTTCCCTATATAGCGGTCACCAACTAAGAGGAATATGAGACTCCACGGACTGTTCTACCCCAAATCAACCACCCCACTCCCCCATACCCACCACTCCACACATATAATATGGCTTTCAATGTCCACCCAGTGCAAGTGTCAATGATTCCACCAGTGCCTCAATTGATCCAAAACAGTGGCATAGTATTAGTTCAAAAGGGAAGGGCACCCCGAGTGTGGCTTGATGTCTTCCAAAGCAGACGTGTGTTCCCTGAGCTCCGTCTGCTAACCAACTTAGACCCTTTAAATTGGGCCAAGTCAGATACTTTTTCATCCTACCAGTCCTGCTGCACACCAGGATACCCTAATTAGAGCCTCCGTGAGCCCATAGTACAATCTGTCCAGGAGGTCTAATCGCAGCCTTGGACTAAGGTCACGGAGTCCGCGATGACCAGCGGCCACTACTTTAGTCCGAGGTTTCAAGGCTGCGAGGCCTCCTGGGTAGCAAAACCACCAATCGCCAGACTCTGCATTAGGCTGCCAATATTCTTTCTGCCTCCCACAGGACATTATCACTGGCTGTCCACCATTGGAGCTGGATCACTCCACGATTCCCCCCTCGCTCACATTAAGTAGCCTTGCCTCCCTGGAGTCTGGAGAAAGCCAAAGACAAAATTACAGAAAAGAAGACTTATATCGATCATCTTGTTCTGCTATAATGAGTATTACCTTTCTTCTTGGTTTTTGACCATTTGCACTATTGCTGTTTCACTAACGCTGTTTCAGTGTTGTTCTTTTCCCTACGGACTACAGTACTTAGTCTGTCACCCCCACAATCACAATCTCCAAGAAGGTCCTGAAGACTCACCTATACAGGAAGGCCTACAATCTCCAATAATGCTACTGCCAGCACACCATCATCTGTACAGGTTCTCTCCTCACCTTCTATCTCTAT